>NC_064579.1:24116458-24419166 GCF_937001465.1 Orcinus orca | reverse complement strand
GCAATTTAAAAGATCAAGATAGGTTTTTATTTTTTAATCCGTTCCACTTCTAAGTAATGTGACCCCGAACATTTAGTCATGCCACCTCGATGTTACAGAAAAAGACTCAGGGATTTGAAAAAATACCCCTAGAACATAAAGTGAAAAGGCTAGAAATACAGAATGATGTTTGATACTATAATTAACTGTGCGCGGAAGGAAGGGAGGGCAGGGTGGAAATATAAATATCCCAACATTCACTGGGATCCTCTCTGGGGGGAAGGACTGTATCTTTACACGTTCCTCTGTGTTACCTAAACCTTCTATAATGATTACGAATTACTTTTGCAACATGAAAAAAATGTTATTTTAAAAGTATATATGTGAGCTGCCCAGTATTATGTGTAGTACTAAAATGACAGTATAATTAACGGTTGCCTAGCAAAGAGAAACTATTAAGCGAATGATCAATGAAGTTAACGGACATCACAATTAGAAGAGTAACCTTCACCGATGTACGTGTTTACTCTCAAAACTATTATTTATGGAAAAAGGCGTAAGCATATCTATGTGATAAAGATGACTAGATGCTGGATAGCGTTGGGGAGTGGTACCGTCAGAATGGCTGAAAGGGTCAACAGCGCTCGGATCTAAGTACTGATAAGACATCTCTTTGGTCCGGTTGAGGAAAAGCCCCACGTCACTCTGCATCTCCAGTTTAAGAAAGCCCTCATTCGGCACCTGGACAGTCCCCATAGGGGCTGCATGATTAGTAAAGCCCACTTTCACTCTATGTTATAAACTTGGAAAACAAATTTCAGTTACGACAGTGACACTTATTGAAATGAGAGGCTGAAGACACTTGTGTTATTTAACAAGTCCAGACATAAGTAAGGTATCATTTTATGCCGTCTTATAGAACAATGATAAATAGTATGTCCACAATTAAATCTGTAGAATCTATGAAAACTTGGAATGCTTTTTTTTTTTTTTTTTTTTTTGCGGTACGCGGGCCTCTCACTGTTGTGGCCTCTCCCGTTGCGGAGCACGGGCTCCGGACGCGCAGGCTCAGCGGCCACGGCTCACAGGCCCAGCCGCTCCACGGCATGTGGGATCTTCCCGGACCGGGGCACGAACCCGTGTCCCCTGCATCGGCAGGCGGACTCCCAACCACTGCGCCACCAGGGAAGCCCTCGGAATGCATTTTAATGAAGAGATTAGCACTAAATAAATGCTGCACATCAATTATACTAATAATCTCTTCATTTAAACATTACTTCCTCAAAATTGTGTTTCTTTGAGCTTGATTTTTATCCTCAGATTACATTTCTAATATAAAATTTTCCTTTCAGTCGCTTTTACATATTTGAATTGTAACCACTGACTATTTCATTTTTCTGCATAAGCACCACCCATTTGGCTAAAATCCCAGTGGGGGGAAGGTTATCGTGTAGACGTAGGTTCTTTCACGTTGGCTTCGTTTTCTAAAAGCTATTTCAGAAGTTACTCCTCCAATCTGGGCATAAAATTAGCACTTTAAAATGTGTGATTAAATGAACAGTTATCAGAATCTGTGTTATAAAATAGTACTGCACACACCAATGGATTCCTCAGGGATAAACATAAAAAGAGCTATCGGTCATTGTAAGTCTAGAGGCGCCTGGTACCTCATCCACAGAAGCTGGTCTCTAGCAACATCGCCCTCCTCCTGCTGGGGTGATGGGGGCATGGAGCTCCGAGCTGCACCCACGACCCACTTCGGAGCAGAAGAACCAATGCTCTCAGGCTAAGCTAGTGGAAGGTCAGCCACCTTCCTATCAGAACAGCCCACCGTCTCTCTTAATTTCTGCAAACTTCCCCCTTTTGCTCTTAAATGATTCTCACAGCACACGCACATCTTCCAGCTAACAGGTCTCCTCCCTTTTCCCTTCTGTGGATGAAGAGCTCCCACCCTGTTTCTGCACTTGTGCTAGGATGGCAGCACATCCACTGTGAAAGACACCTATGTGCCATCCGCTGGCTTCTGCACATGTTCTTGAAAAGTTAGCTTTGATGAAACATTCAGCTCATAAAATAGTTTGTCTTGCGAGTCCATTTTAAACTTAGATCAACAGACCTTACGGCACAGAATTCAACGGTATGTTAAAATAGAGGCTGAACTCAAACTAGGCACCCAATTAATTAACAGCACAATCGGGGACCATGTCTGTAACTGACACGTTTGGTGGAAGTTGTATCAGGGTCTTTTCTCCTCTTACTTTAACCAACTTCTTTTTTTCTTCTTTAAATTAAGAGAGGTAAACGCCAACATTTCCACTTCTTAGCAGGATGAGAGGTGAGGGCGGCTGAGAGCAGAGGTTGGAGCCAGAGGGCTCGTCTCAGCCCTGCTCTGCCCACCACTAGGGTCTGCCCTCGGTACCCTACTGACCTCCGTCTCCATCTGAACTGAGAACAGCGTCAGGGGGTATTATAGGTGTTAAATGAGTTAAAATCTCTAAAGCATTCCGAGCACTGCCTTGCACATAGCAGATACTCAAATACCAAAATACTGTCACCTTAAAAACACTGGATTCATTACTCAGCCATAAAAAAGAATGAAATAATGCCATTTGCAGCAACGTGGATGGACCTAGAGATTGTCATACTAGTGAAGTAAGTCAGACAAAGACAAATATTGTATGATATCACTTACATGTGGAATCTAGGAAGTGATACGAATGAACTTAATTACAAGACAGAAACAGCTTCAAAGACGTAAAAAACAAACTTATGGTTACCAAAGGGGAAAGCGGAGAGAGGGGAGGAGACATAAATTAAGAGTTTGGGATTAGCAGATACATGCTACTAAATATAGAACAGATAAACCACAAGGACCTACTGTATAGCACAGGGAACCATATTCAATACCTTGTAATAACCTATAATGGAAAAGAAGCTGAAAAAGAATATATATCTGTGTAACTGAGTCACTCTGCTGAAAGTAACACAACACTGTAAATCAACTACATTTTAACAAACAATAAACAAACAAACAAAACTGGATTCAGGTTCATTGCCTAGTAATGGACACAGGAAGCAGGTTCGCAGCCTCAGAAATCTCTCCAAGTTCTCCTAAACACCCGGCATCTCCCAGAGCCCTCACCATGCTGTTCAAGGTGTCTGCACACGTTGAACTGAACCCAGAGTATAGACAGAGGTAGGTGGGATTCAGGAACTCTGCCTGCGTTTGTACTTTTGTTTCCACACTTCAGCCCTTCGCTCAGACCATCCTTCTGCCGCAATGGCCTCAGTATCTGTCTAGAAAACAGGGTAATGCCCTGTGCCTGAAAACACACAGGTTTTGGAATTGGGAACTGGAGAAGCCTTGGAATCCCAGCTCAGCAAGTGATGACTGTGCAACGTTGAACAAGTGCCTGAAGCTCTCTGGGACGTTGAAAAAGTGCCTGAACCTCTCTGAGCCCAGGTCCCCAGTCAGTGCGGAGAGACAGTCCTACCCACCTGCCTGGGGGGGGTGCTGACGGAATTAAAACCAGAGCACAGAGAGCGCCCGGCTCGGTGTGTCCCTGGGGGCACCGCAGGCCCGTCAGCAGGGACAGCACCGGTGCTCATCCTGGGAGCCCGGACACGTCAGCACCTGCTACTCCACTGACCTCTCCGCGCACTGGCTGGTCCGCAGCCCGGGGCACAGCTGCCCGGGCTCCGCCAGCGAGGTGCCTGGCTGGCCCCTACCTCAACTCCACTCTGACCACACTCTGGCAGCTTCTGCTTTACCCTTTTAATTCCTAGCTCCTAAAAAGCACGCTCTACCTGGTCAATTATCATTGAAGGCGAAGCCACAAGTTTTCTGGCACAGATCATTATTTCCTATTTCTCCTGTTTGTTCTCATCCAAGTCCAAACGGAAGCTGAGATTTCTGTATAACCGAGAACTACTTTTAAATGGCCAAGCATATTTTAACGAAATGCTCCTATTTTCGTGTCTGTATTTCATGAAGGTGATGTTATTTCTAATAAAGAATATTGATTAATATCAGGATATCAGTATTAGACCCCATTTGCATTCCAGCTCGATCCTGCTCAGGAAACAGTTGTGAACTAGTTTCCATAGCAACGAGCAGCGTATTTTTAGCGAGCGCTGCTGCCTTCCCTTCTGTGAACCTCACTGTCTTCAGCCCGCAGACGCAGTGATTTTCTCAAGAAGCACGTATTGGGAGAGGTCGAACACCACCCTTGAGAGATCTTTACATGCATTGCCCTGTTTCTGCTCCCCTGTGCAAACGATTTCTTCCTTTGTTGCTAGTTTCCCTAAAGTATTTTCAACATAATTAATTCTTTTTAAAAAGAAAAATTGGGGCTTCCCTTGTGGCACAGTGGTTGAGAGTCCGCCTGCCGATGCAGGGGACGCGGGTTCGTGCCCCGGTCCGGGAGGATCCCACGTGCCGTGGAGCGGCTGGGCCCGTGAGCCATGGCCGCTGAGTCTGCGCGTCTGGAGCCTGTGCTCCGCAACGGGAGAGGCCACAACAGTGAGAGGTCCGCGTACCGCAAAAAAAAAAAATACATATATATATATATGTATATTTTATAATATACATATATATATATATATAAAGAAAAATTGCATGGTTGAAACTGAGTGGTGAGTCACCCCTTATATATATGCAGTGGGTTTTCCTCACAAACCACAGCTCTTTGGGTCTGGGTATGGTTAAGTCAGACCAACAGTTTTATCCTTTAGAAAAACTCCCTTCTCAATCCAGGCAAATGGGCTCCTAATCTAAGCAGGGGAGCTGGTGAGACGACAGAGAAAAGCCAGTTGCAACTGGCCTCGTGGTTTTAATTCTCAGTAACGTTAAGATCAGGAAGGGCTCTGCAGCTTCCACTCAGGAAGCAGAGTCGCTCGGTCACCTTGCTGCAGAGCTGGGATGTCCGTGAGGCCTCTCTGACCCTCAAATCTGCATGTTTTCCAGTACACGGCCCCGCTCTGCCCCTCCAGGCAGGGAAAGGGAGAGAGAAGGACCACAGTGTCTGAAATATAAAAATACAGGTGGCAGCTCTGTCCCTGCAAAGTTCAGGGTAGAAGACGAGAGTTGCCTCTGGGGACAAGACAAGCATTTTGAAGTGGAAACGCCCATCATATGGCAAATCCCGTGCACAAAGTAAGGATTTTATTGTATCCATTTTGGGCGAAAATATTTATTTTTACTATACAAGCTGGGTGCTTTTTTTTTTTTTTCGGTACGCGGGCCTCTCACCGTTGTGGCGTCTCCCGTTGCGGAGCACAGGCTCCGGACGCGCAGGCTCAGCGGCCATGGCTCACGGGCGCAGCCGCTCCGCGGCGTGTGGGATCTTCCCGGACCAGGGCACGAACCCGTGTCCCCTGCATCGGCAGGCAGACTCTCAACCACTGCGCCACCAGGGAAGCCCAAGCTGGGTGCATATTTACTGAAAATGTTGGTGGCGGTGAAATAACCTTTCCTCACATAGTCAGGGACCGAGGGCGGGGTGGGGAAGGAGCTGGCGGCCATACGAGGCCGAGGTCCAGTCTGGAGAGGCAGGAAGCCCCAGGCAAGAGGACCCCAACATCCCGGGACCTCCACAAAGTGAGGTCCCCTCAGAACCTGCTCAGAAACAGGGTGAAACAGGGCTTCACTTAAACTGTGTTCTTGTGCCATGAACCAACGAGGATCTGACTTCTCAGTATTAGAATTAATATTGCTGCGAGCTTTAGAGATTATAAAAACACTTGCTCACTGACGATCTCATTTAAGGCCTCGTTACCCCTATTTCACCCTGGGGTTGCAGTAGGTGCACAGTCCCCAGTACAAGGAACTTGATTAAGTCTCACAGCTAATGTGGGAAATCTTAAACTCCAATATCCTGACCTGAAATTGCGCGTCTGTTTACTAAATAAGAGAATAGCTTTGGAGGGCCCTGGGTCTCTGTATCAGAAATCCCAACAGTCAGGAAGAGGGGGTGCCGTCGCTGTTACAATGTTGGCAACACTAAAGTTCCAAAAAGAAAAGAGAGAGTATCTGTGTGTGCATCTGGACGGACAGCATCACGGCTCCGTTCCCAGCGGCAGGTGAGCGTTCACTGGGTGTCCTCAGCCCCAGGTCGGGGTCCCCCCGCCCATGACAGCAGGATAAGGAGGATCCCCACGACTCACATGCATACGGCACTTTCTGTCGTTCAAAATGCCTTCACTTTAATTTGCCGAGCAGCATTTTCAACAGCCCTGTGATCGATGTCGGCACAATGGCCCGACCTCCCTCAGGGACAGAGACACTCAGGTGGACTGAAGCGCTGGCCTCCAGCGATGGGTCACCATCCACCATCCAGAAACCGTCCAGGCTGGTTTCTCCCATCACCTGTTCTGCAATTCAATGACCCCGTCTTCATGGACTCTGATAATCTGCCGGGGAAGCTAAGTGCGATTTCCTCAGGTCCCTCCAAGAAAGTTCCGTGTTTGCCAAGAGAACACCTCCCCTTAGATCCGAGCTGCTGGCAGTTACGATGGGTCCCCTGATGGCAAACACACGACCCCATGCGGCCCTCTCGTCACGCTCGGCCGCGGACCAGCTGACTCCTAATTAGGTGCTGGTGCTGGAACCGTCTGCAAAATGTCTTTGTTGCAGGGTGGGGGGTGGGGGGATGGAGGGGCTCAGTGACATCCTGTTTCCTTTTTTCTCTCTAATGATATTTACATGACGAATCTTGGCTGGCGGGCTCTCAGAAAGGCATCATCCACCTCGTTTTTGAGAGCTTCAGGTGCCCCAGGGACTGGGAAGCACATTCGTCCATTGTACTAGATTGCATACGCATCCTGGGGGAAGGGTAGCAACAAATAAACAAACATTTGCAGCGTCTGATAAAATCTGGATTCCTGCAGAGACGATGGCCAGCCCTGTGTCTGACAGCCCGGCTGAGGCCAGCCAGCACGGTGTGGGCACCTCAGGAGGCTTCAGAGGTTGGCTGAACGCGTGCTTGTGGACCCAGAAAAAAATTCCCGGATCAGTAGGTCTGTGCTTTTACTGCCCAGTGTTTGATCGTTTTCCCATATTGATTACGAACGTGTCTCAAGCATGCTGTCAGGCTGAAGGGCTTTCCCAGGTGGCTCGTGAGACAGTGGGTGCAACTGAACCCCGGCAACAGTCACACCAGCGCCAAGCAAAGCGATCACAGGCTAAGCAACAAGGCCTTGCGCAAAGTTTACTTCCAAACCACGCTGTTCAAGGCGCAGGCTCGGCGGCCTGCGCACATAGGGGGCTGGCGGGACCCGTTCATCCATGGCTGACGCTCCGCTGTGGATCACGTGCGTCCGTGACCAACATGCTCCACCCACGGGGATAGCTGGGTGGGTACAAGAGTAGTGTCAGAGCACCTAGAGAGGACTGGGTGGGTGCTGTCCCCAGGAACGCAGGAAGCATCTTAAGTGGTCGATTTTCAAGATTGAATCCTTTGAACGTTGGCGGAAGGCAAGCCTGGCAGACTTTCTGGAGGAGACGTGAGCTTTCCATTCTAGCTCCCCTGCATCTGCTGCTCTTCAGAGCATCACTCTGGAACGTGGTCCAGTCAAGGTAGCCCCAAAAGGGTGCTTTTAGAAGTCTTTGGACTAAAATGCACCTGAATCAAGAAGAAGGCGGCAGGGTCATCTTCATGGGAGGTCCAGAGGCCCAGGGATGGGCAGTCTCCTGTGGCCATGAATGAATTCACAGCCAGGACCCTGATCACCCAGGGCCCCAAAGTTGAACTGGACTGGCCAACTCCCTCTGAACCCAGCTTAAGCCAAACACACCGCAAGGGGAAATAAACGTGCTCTCCAGGCTAACAGGCCCTGCGTGAACCACTGCCACCCCGGCATTTTATTTCCAAAACTCAAGAACATGCCAAATACAACAGACAGGGGAAAAAATAGCTTGGTGTAAGTGCTTTCAATGGGGAAATTTCATATGTGTTTTACTATTAATAAAAAAAATGGCCCTGGCTTTCTAGAAAAGCATAAAAAGAAATTAAGTTTCACAAATTCAATACCCAGCAGGCTTTTCTCTCTACGCCCCAAGTGAAAATTTCAGAAGACTACGCCGCAGGAATCGTTACGGGACAATTAAAAGTAGGCGCGCAGGCAAAACTGTGGTTTCCTGGACTGGACTAATCTCTTCACTCTCAGCCCTTGAAAGTACCTCGGCGCTTTATCCTCCCCCCTCCCTTCACGGCACGTAGCATTTCTTGAACGTAAGAGCAGCTTCTCAGATTAAGTTTGGCAGTGGTTCCGTAGAGAAAGCAAAGCAAATCAATGCGGAATTTTTAGGTGCTATAATCTTGATCTTGGCAACTGGCCGTTACAAACGGCCTATTGCCAGCGGGATCTGGAGAAAAGGAAAAGCAGGGAGAGGAACACCTGTTCCCATCATGAGCGTGTGTGGTGGAAACCGCACCAGGCGGTCGGCATCCTGTCCGAGCCCGGATGACACTGGAACAGTGACCGGCCAGCACGGGGCTCTTGGCGCCACCAACGTCTCGGGGCTTTGCGATCATCAACCGATTTAAGCACCAAAGCAGCCCCTGATGGAGCTACGCTGGCCTCTGCACTTTGTGGATGAAAACCCCAAAGTGAAGAAAGAAAGGGTGAGTGAGCGGCCTGCACACCCCAGAGTCTGCAGGGAGAGGAAACACTCAGCCCCGCTCCATCCCGGGAGCAGCAGGTACCAGCCTCACCCAGCCCCTCCACATTTCAGGGGGAGAAACAGGAGCCGCTCTGCCCGCAGAGAACCAGGGTGCGAGGGTCCTGTCCACCGAGGTGGTGCTGCTGTGGCTGCCCTGTTACTGCGGCTCGCGGCACCGTCGGCCTGAGGGGGTGAGGCTGGGGCGAGCGTGGTGTCGGACACTCAGTGGCTGTCCACGCCCGTCGGGCACACATCGCTGAGTCCGGAAATAAAACGCTACTCTACTCATTCCTAAAAAGTTAAATTTGGCGATTTCCAGCCTTTAAAAGCATCCTAACCATTTGAATCAGGGCTTGAACACAATGGTTCTAACCCAGAGGAGATGCAATTTTGATTGATGGCCTGAAGATGCACAAAGGGCAGGTCCGTTGAGTGCTCTACACTTGAATCCCGAGAGCGGTAAATGAACGTTTGTGATGGGGTTAATGATCGCCACCTTGGCTGGCGTTCTCCAGTTTACAGGGTCACCTCATTTCACGTGCACACGTTTCCTCTGCTCCTCACAGGAAGGGGGCGGCTGCGGGGGCTTCACCCTGTGGGACCCCCTGACGCCCAGAGACAGAGCCGGCTCTCCTGATGCCCCAAGACCAGAAATCCTTGGTCCAGGGCGAGAGATGAGCTCTCTCCACGCCTCTCATTGTTTCTTGTGCTTGATATTTACGAAGTTGCTGTTGCATTCCTGGCTGAATGTTGTCTTTAATTTTAAGGACAAACAGCCTTTGAATCACCACTGAGTCGTTTTGTTTTTCTTTGGAATCTGCAGTTGAAAGCCGTTTCTCAGTGGAAACAAACTTGTGTTTGTGTTAGTGAGAGGTTAGTGACTTTGATTTTTCTCGAAGTACACAGGCGGGTTGTAAACTATCCTGGATCTTACAGAAGAGCGATGACACGCTGGGATCCGTAGTCCGAGTGTCATTTTAAACTCCGAGTCCCTGAGCCTGGAGGTATTCTGGGTTTGCGGGAGGTACAGCAGCCACAAAGCTTGTGGATCCAGGTTTTCTGAACATAATCCCGGCTCCTGCCACCAGGAGACCTTGCACTGGTTAAACAGTCCCCCGCCTGGCAAAGCACATCACCACAACTTCCTTGTATTCTAGAACCGCGTGCCTGTTCACACACACAGCGTAAACATGCCTTAAGTTCCTCTACTAAATGTAATGACGCCTTTTAATATTTAAACTGTATTATTATTTTCTTACTATTTTTAGCAAAGACAATTTCTAATGCCTATTAAAGTTGAAATTAAAACCTAACCAAAGGGATCATGGCTCATTGAGGGATTAAAATCTTTTGCAGAGGGGCTTCCCTGGTGGCTCAGTGGTTAAGAATCCGCCTGCCGATGCAGGGTACACGGGTTCGAGCCCTGGTCCGGGAAGACCCCACATGCCGCGGAGCAACCATGCCCGTGCTCCACAACTGCCGAGTCTGCGCTCTAGAGACTGTGAGCCGCAACTACTGGGCCAGCGTCCTGCAACTACTGAAGCCTGCGCGCCTACAGCCCGTGCTCTGCAACAAGAGAAGCCACTGCAATGAGAAGCCCGCGCACCGCAACAAAGAGTAGCCGCTCGCCACAACTAGAGAAAGCCAGCGCGCAGCAACAAAGACCCAACGCAGCCAAAAAAAAAATGAATAAAAAGTAAATTTATAAAAAAAAACCTTTTGCAGAGAACCTTATCTTTAAAATATATACTGAAACAATTAATGAGTAATAGAATTATCCCAAAAGGCAAATTGTACTGCAGTGGTTTATTTTACCATATTGTCACATAACCCTTCTCATTAAAAATGAATTACGTTTTCACCTATGAATTGTCTCTCCACCTTCTATTTGCTTTCATTCCACAGCACAATAGTAACCAGTGTCCACCTGGAAATTATCCAGAAAGGCACAGGTAATGAATGCAAGGTGCAGCCTAATGCAACAAGCAGTAAAGAGCTCCTAGAGTGCTAACGCACAGAACAGTGACTACAGACACTATAACCGTGTCCTAACCTTTAAACGCGCTAAGAGAGTAAAACAATGATTTCAACTGCTAAAAAGAAAGGAGATGGACCTAGAGATCATCATACTCAGTGAAGTAAGCCAGAAAGACACGTACCATATGATATTGCTTACACGTGGAATCTAAAATACGACACGAATGTACTTATTTATGAAATGGAAACAGAGTCACAGATATAGAAAACAGACTTGTAGTTGCCAAGGGGGGGGGTGGGGGAGGGAAGTACTGGGAGTTTGGGATTAGCAGATGCAAACTAGTATACATAGGATGGATAAACAACAAGTCCTACTGTACACCACGGGGAACTGTATTCAATACGCTGTGATAAACCATAATGGAGAAGTATACAAAAAAGAATGTATATATAACTGAATCACTTTGCTGTACAGGAGAAAGTAACACAACGTTGTAGATCAACTGTATGTCAATAAAATAAATATTAAAAAAAGAAAATTCAACTATAGAGCATAAAAGAAGAATTATGTGGCATGATAGGGGTGCTAATTATCGCTACCATGGCAATCACAATGCAACACATCCGTGTAGCTAATTAACATGTTGTGCACCTTAAGTTTGCCCATGTTACATATAAAATATATTTCTAAATAAATAAATAAGCATCTACTTTTGACCCCACCATTAATGACCCAATCACCTTGGCTGAGTTAGATGCGTATTTCTGGAATCTTTTTAAAAAAAGTGAACACAAAATCTCTGCCTTTCTGCCTGAGAGGAGAGGGTGCTGGGGGAGCACGCGCTGACCCCCTTCTACACAGGGATGGGCTTGGGAGAGAAGAGCTCTGCTCCACCGTGGATGCCGTGCCTGCGGCTGGCTGGCCTGGGCCGAAGGCTGGTCTAAGTCACGCGGACACACCATGCGCTGGTGCATTCTCCAGGCATTGCTGTGGCTGCCGACGGTCATCTTCAGGACTTATTTTTTAGTAAGTTGCTGTTGTAAGAACGTTTCACAAAAGGGCAGCCCTCAGCATCGCTGAGTGCTTTTCAATTAATCCAGCCTTTCATTCTATCGGCATCATTTAGTGTCTCCTGTATCTCCTGTACTTTATCAAGCGCTGCAATCACAAAGCCCAGTAACACGGTCTCGGACCCCAGGAGCTTACCGTGGGCGACAGAAGCCGTCACGCAGGTGCCCACATCTCGCTGGAGCGGGGCGGTGCCCGCTGGACGGATGACGGGGGCTCCGGGCAGCTTCGAGTGAGAGAGCCGCGTTTGCTCGTATGGGAAGTAAAATACACGTCCTGACACAGCTCCCATCTGCCTCATGCTACCTCTAAACCTGTGCTCTGATACGTTTTCTGATATTCAACCATCTTTTCATTCCCAAGCGCAACCTTACTTGTTCAAGAGGAATCAGCACATGAAAATTAAGAGTTTGTGCATACTTACCGTGTTTAAATTTTTATTTACTAGGTACCTTCGATGTTTTAACATTTTATTTAATGTTTTCCATCTGTGATCACAAATAAAACTGACTTGTAATTTTCTTTCCTTGTACCGTCCGTGGCCTGTTTTGGTATCAAGAAGACACTATTCATAGTACTGGCTGCGCGTCTTCCCTTTTCTGTGGAGGCTCCCCTTCTAGTGATAACATTCTTTCCCTCCCTTCCCTCCCTTCCCTTCTTTATCTGCTCCCCTTCCTCAAGAAGAGTGGAGATTCAGATTATTTTCATTATGGTTTTATTGACTAGTATTTGGTTTATTGGGTTCTCAGTTTATTCCCCAGCCAATTTAATTGTTTAAAATTGTCCTTTTTAATCTATATTTAAAAACTGTATTATCATGAAATGGCTCATCGTATTACGATTTTTAAAATTCCTACTGTGACTTTTAAAATTTTCTGCTTTGGGGGATCAGTTTTTCTATTTTCAAGCTTTTTCTGCTTTCCATTTTGATTAATTTTTCTTTTACCTTGATCATTTTCTTTCTCTTTATTTGGGGTACTCTGTTCTTTTTTTCCAGATCATTTTGCTATTTACTTAACTCATTTACTTTCCCTTATCCTTGTCATTTTCCAATAAATGCATCTATGGATTTTTAAAATTGCAGTCTAATTAATATTTTAGCCTTATTCCCACAAGTACTGATACTAGTTTGTTTGGTCTTATTTAATTCCAAATACTTTATAATGTTCATCGTGGTGTCATTAAGTCATGAATTACAGAGAAGACTATTTCCTTTCGGCATCTGACTATTTTCCAAGCGTACAGGTATGTTTGCTCATATTATGATTTCTAGTTTAAGTGCATTATGTTTAGAACAAACAGCTTCATCGTATTATATTCATTCTTTAAGTTTTTTGTGGTTGACTTTTGAAAATGTTTTACTGAGTATTTGTTGATACATCGTTACAGTACATTTGTCATTGTGTTACTCAGATCATCTATAGCCTCATTTTTGTTGTTGTTGGCTTAATGACTTGTTTCTAAAACATATATTAAAATCTACCACTGTAGATTTGTCAACTTCTCCTCTGGATTTTATAGAATTTAATGTACGTCGTAAAGAGCACATTAGCTCATGCTGATTACATGTTCCTGGTTGAATGTACCTGTAATCCTACACAGTGTTTCTTATCACCCTTTTAATGCATTTTGTCCTTATTAAAGTTATTTGCTGAGACAGAGAAGAGTCTCAACGCTTTATCCTAAGGAAATCATTTCTTTCAATTATTCAAAGAAGCATTCAAAAGGTTATTTTTAATCCTCAATGATTAATCAGGCTTACAAAATAATTCTGTTGGTTTAGCTCTTGCTATCATTGCTTGTACCCTGTACCTGCCCTCTGTTATTTTTTTCTTGCTTAAATATACAGTGTAGCAACATTTCAAGTATAATAAAAGGTTGTGCTTTTGTATATCCGACACTATAGTATTCTACAGTAACTAAATTTTTATCTAGACATGAAGCTTTAGATGGGAAGTTATTTTTCTTCAGTACTTAAGGGCTATAATTTGACCACCTTCTCTTGTGATTGTTGCTAATGAGGAATTTACTGGGGCCTGATCCTTGTTCCTTTGGAGATTTTCTAGCTCACAGTATGAATTTCTCTTGATCACGGATGGTCTTGAGTTTAACTACAGTCTGTCCAGGTTTGCAGTGTTTCCCTTCCAGGCTGTAGGTAAACATTTTCAGTCTGGGGATGGCTGACGACTGTTCTCTGGCCACTGCTTCCTTGTCCCTCCCTGGAATCAATTCTTCTGGAAGTCCTCCTTCATGTACTTTGGAGTCTCTAAATTCTTCCTCCTTGTCTCTTAACTTCTGTTTCATACTTTTCATAAATCGATCTAGAGTTTATCCTGCCTGGTGCATTATTGTTAAGCTTTAGTGACTGTAATTTACCATTTTTTGGTTCCCTCATTTTTTTGTATCTGTTCTTGACTCTCTTTTTCCCTCATCATTTTTATTCGTTTAGGATGGACATCCCTCTTCTTTCCTATTTCCATGCGGATCTTCCCCAGACCTGTTTTAGGTCCGTGTCACAGTCCCTCCGTCACTGGCTCTGCGTTCGCAGTAAACCTGTCTTGCACTCGATGAGTCTGCATCTCCTCATCTGGCAGCCCGTGCTGCTTCCTGCAGGGACCCTAACCCTCCCTCGTTGGCTCAGAGCTCTGTCCTGCTGGCACAGGAAGGCCACCAACCCCGCAGGGACCTGCCTCAGGTGTGACTCTGCGTTTTGTCTTGTTTCCCCGTCTCTGCTGTCCCCTGGTTGCAGGCCCTTAGCTCAGGCCATGCGCCCTCTCAGAACTGAACTCGTGGCTGCCTTGGATGGCGCTGGGGTCCTGCAGCCTCCGCCCCACAGGCATCTCCTTGTGGGTTTATCCTTTCAGCGGGACACGGAGATACTCATTCTGATTCACGACCCGCACAGGCCGCATCCGGACGCAGGACAGGAGCCCAGCTTGCCATCTGGGCCACGCCAGGTGTTCAGGGCATGGCCTCCCGCGCAAGGAGACAGCACGCTGGGCACTGCAGGGGCTATGGGACCGGAGAGGCCAACACCCCCGACCCTGCTGCACAGATGCGTCCTCCCTCCTGGGCCTGCAGGGGAGTGACCTGTACACGGCACCCCATGGTCCCCATCAGATGCTTATCTTTCTCTCAGCCCGAAGTGAGTCACCAGCAGGATCACTGTTACCGCTGGCCATGCTGCCTAGTGACCCAGCCATCATTCTTACCCTTATCAAGTTTCCAGGGACCTGCTGGAGAGTTAACACGAGGTCACGTTCTCACCCAGCAGGGGGCAGGGATTTACTCCTCCTCTGCCGACGGTGGGCACGGCTGAGTCATTAATGTTCTTTAATACACAGATGTGCACATACACGTATACACACATACACGCACAAATACACATTAACTTAATATGTATATTTTATATATAATATATATTGGCTTTCATTGAAGTCAGTTCAGAGACTGCATTCACAATATTATCATGTCCGAAGCTATACAGTTAGGTGTAATTTATAAATGTGAAAGTCCTCCTGTTGGTCAGTGCTGAAATATAATTAAAACATAAATCGTCTGCAAAGTGCTGTGCAAGTTTACTGAGAACTGGACATTTCATTTTCAATTTTTAAGTTGTGGTAAACTACACATAGTATGAAATGCGCCATCCTGCCCGTGGTTAAGCGCACAGGTCAGCAGCGTCCAGCCCACTCACACCGCTGTGCCACCACCCGCCGTCCGTCTTACAAGACCGACACTCTATCCCCAGCAAAAACTCACTCGGCCGCCCCTGCCCCAGACCCCAGCCCCACCCGCTGCATCCAGCTCTGTGAGTCTGACTATTCCAGTCCCGCGCGGAGGACGAATCACGGAACAGCCGTCCTGCTGTGACCGGTTTACTTCGCTCAGCAAACGTCCTCGACATCCACCCACGCGGCAGCACCTGCCCCAACTTCCTTCCCTTTTAAGGCTGAATCATACTCGACTGCACGGGTTCAAAGAACTGAGCATTTTAATTCTCATTATTTCGTCTGGAAACCACAAACACCCCACATCCCCAAGTGTCAGTGTGGTCCGGCCGGAGGGAAGTGCGTGTCTAATGAGGACTGAAACACAGTAGGTGCTCAGTACAGATGTTTTAATAAACTTATTTAAGTCTCCTTGAAATTTAAGAATTAGCACAGAGACAGAGGACAGGCCTCTCTCACTGGAGCAAACTTCTTATTTATGCCCAATGATCAGCTCAACGTCCAGAAGTCCCTAAATTTGGGTAAAGACAGAATTATTTGCAGCCGTACTTGTGTTTCCTCCCAGGGGGCTTCCCGTCACCCACGTGGAGTCTTTGCAGTGAATGAGGACGCTCATAGGACACATCTGATTGCTCCCTTCAAGAAAATAATAAAAAAGGAAAACCTCAGTCCGATGGGTTACTTAACGTGAGCATTGAATTATTTGGCTGTGTTTTCGTTGTTGAACTCATTCATATCCCGTGTGTTTACAGAAAGAGTACGTCCATTTTTCAACACTGCTTGGTCATTTCAGGCTATTTTGAAGACGTACTTGTGCTTTCCTCAGCTCACCGTGGGGAATGATCGTGTATACGCGGGTACAGTTTTTGAAGAGAGATTAGATTAACCTTCAGGAAATTCTTCAGTGACCAGGGGCAGCTCAAACAAGGCGGCTATTTCTTCTGCCCCACCTCCCTCGCGCCACAGGTTCTGGGCACACTTGTTGATCACGTTGATAGAGACGGGGCATCACACGTGGGTTGGTGCCGGGTTGCTACGCCCACCGAGCGGGCTCTACCAGAGCTCAACACGCAGAAGCCCACCTGCCCGAGGGTCCTCAGGCAGTTCTGACAGTCAAGACTACTACGGAGCCAGGGCTTGGGGACAGGTGACTTGAGGGCCAAGAGCTGGTAAAGAAAGGCTGAGCGCCACCTGTCAGACACCAGGGCACGGTCCTCAGAAGTCAGTGAGCACAGGAAGGGGCGCATGGGGGTCAGGAAATGCAGTTCCAACCCCACTCCCCCGTCCATTGAGTTAGCATCTCGAGGGCGGTCCCCGGGGTAGTCTATGGGGCTCTACACCCATAGAAGCCCTCATACCTTTCCCGTTCAGGAGACCCGTCTCCACCTGCTGAGAAAAGCTGGGGGAGGGAGGGACAGAATCAGGACCAGCTGGAGTTTACAGCCCCACACACCTGTTTACATTAAAACGGTAAATCTCTGCTGATCAAATTAAAAAATCTGTATCAACCCACCAACTGACCTGCGACCTCTGTGTTAGATGCTGAGATTTACTTACCCATTCATTATTCTGAAAACAGATCGTGCCCCCTAAAAGACAGACACGAGTCTGTGGTGTTGGGGTCATCTAAGCGTTTCAGAAGACCCACACAGCTTGTGCCCAGATGTCTCATCGCTCCCCCCTGGGAGACCTGAATTGTCTTGTTCATCTACCTGTCTATGTACCCGCTCAGGTCCACGTGAGAACGAGAGCTCGACAGTTCTCAGCTTCGTCGTGCACTTAGCTGATGTGATCAGGAAATGAGACAGCGCTCACCGTACGAATAAATTAAATACTTTAAATCAAGGAATCAGAAATTCAGAATTCAAAATCTTTGGGTTTATAATAATACTCAAAAAAGAGAAAGGGAAAATAAAGGAAGATTCTTGACCGCTGGAGGCTAGCTAATAAATCTAGAAGGACTGGTGCAATTAGAAAATCACCATTTTCAAAACCAACGTAACGACTGAATCAGACAAGGGCTTGTGTGAAGTTTGTTGGCCAACAGGATATTTATGTAGAGTTGAACTATCGCCTCACAACTGTCCATTGAGTGAAAACAGGTAAATACACCTTTCCAAGGGACAGAGTTGTCACCACTGAGTGACACAGTTTACCATCACTGATAGTACGGACACCTGCCAACATGTGTCTCACAGTGTGGTGTGATGTGAACGACACATGGTCCCTAAGTATTCTTGCCAAAATCATTTAGCCTGGGTCTAATCCGGGCATGATTTTCTGTCTGGAGGAAACACAGAGGTAGAAGGAGCAAATTACACATCTGGCTTGGGCTCTGTCAAAAGACAGCACGACAGAAGGTCCAACATTTAAAGACACAAAAGTGATAAAATAACCAAATGCAAAACACATGAAACTTGAGTGAGTCTGGATTAGAAAAGCAAAGTAAAAGCTGCAAAGCTATAAAAACTGAAAAAGCCATAAAAGACATTCTTGGAAGAAGTGGAGAAGCTGTAACAGAGACAGCATATTACAGAATATTATGGAATTATTGTTAGTTATCCAAGGACAATAATCCTAACCATTTTCATATAAACACCCTCCACGGTCACGGCCTCACTGCCCCGCCACTGCTCCCGTCGGCAGCCTCAGCTCAGATAAATGCAAACCGCCCCATGCATGTCACCACCGGGACTTCCTTGCGGGCCCCTGGTGACCCCCCCTCCACCCCGGTCTTCACTTCCTGGAAGAGCCTTCTCGTCTTACGTGGCTCCGTCTCTCTTTTCCCCCAGCAGTTCCTTAAACCTTCTGCATTCTCTGCAACTTTGGACTCTTTTCCCCTAACCCTTGGCAGGTGAATTCACCTAATTCATTTACAAATTGCTTCCTCCAGGAAGCCTCCCCTGACTGCTCCGGCACTGGTTGGACAGCCTTCTGGTGTGTCCCCAGCAGCCTGTGTGACCTTGAGAGAGCGTATATCCACTGCATTCCAGCTGGAACTGCACTGGACAGTAAACTCCACGGTGCAGACACCCCAGCCAGCACCCAGCCCCTTCCAGGCCATCAATGAATGCAGTTCCATGGATGAGGGTGGCTGCCCTGTCGGCCCGCCCTGAGGGAGCTGCCTCTTTCCAGCTTCCTGGCGAGCCGCCCCTCCGGTGGTTTGATCAACTCCCGCAACAAGGGTTTCCCTGTGTCCAGAGCGGCTCATTCGCTTTCCGATGGCTCATCCACGTGGTCCTACTTCTGATCGTGAGAACTCTGAACCACCGGCTTCTGAAACAACGCAACCCACCCTTCATCCCGGAGTGTTTCTAGTATTTGAAAACAATTTCTGGGCTAAGCACTCCCTGTGCCTTCAGTTTTTCCTCGGTTGACAATGAAACGCGTCCTCCCGTAGTTCTGGCTGCAGCCTGGCTGTGTCCCCCACCAGCGTGGGGCGGGTCCACGCCACCCGGGGCCTGCCTGCCCTCTGAGCTGACAGACGGAGGGTTAAGCCCTCTGATTCACCCAATCCCCGGGACGTCCACTCCACCACCCGCCCCTTTTGGCAAAGGGAGTCTTCCGGCTTCATGGAAGGAAGATGCAGGTGTGTAAGTCTATAAACACAGAAGTCCGGATTCTCGACATCATGCGATCTGAGTGAATCCGCCTCCATCACGGACATCGTGGCTCTCCTTTCTGAATATTCACAAACTGCATCTTAAAAGGCAGGCTGTGTGACTCTGCCTGCGGTGGACGCAGACCTCACCGCTGCATAACTGGTTGTTAGAACCCCCTTCCTCCCTAGTTTGAAAACCGGACGGCACATTTTACCCATCTCTGGGCACCTCTTCCAGTGCCTCCAAACTCCTCCTGTCGGTGCATCAGCGACCAGACCCACGAGCTCGCCAGCTCCCCGGGATGGATTCGTCTGCAAGCAAACTCACTTAGGACAATTAGGCTGTCAGACGATCTCCTGGCCTTTCTCAGACCTCAGCTCTCTCCACAAACATGTGTTCCCCTCTTTGTGTCAGAAGATCGCTCTCCTTGGCGGAGAGAGAGTGGATTCACAAGAATCACAGCCCCCTTCCTCCCGCCCCTCCCCCCCGGGGAGGAGCCTGGCTGCGCCTCGTCTTTGTGCTTCACCGTGACTCAGACTCTGTGGTCTCAGTCTCAGGGACGTGGGGTGGTTCTGCAAAGGTTATTTGCACGCAAGACCCAGAAGCTGTCAGGGAGCCCAGCCCAGCCCTGGACGGTCCCCCCGGAGCCTGTACGGGCGGGGCAGTGGGGCCGACCGAAGAGACTCAGGATCGTGGGCACCAGTCCGATCATCCCTTAGGCGTAGCTTCCCTGGGGATCTGACCCTGAACCCTAGGGAAGGACGCATGGAACGCAGAAGGAGCCACGTTCAATCACACGCTGGCCGAGTGGTGAACGTGGAGTGAGAGAGAGGCGTCTTTCCACCTCGTTTGTGTGCACGGCGGGGCTGCAGAGGGCAGAGCCCCACGGCTCCCGGAGGCCTCTGTGTCGGGGCCGCTGTGCCCGCCTACAGCCGAGCGACGGCTATGGGCCTCCAGCCTCAGCGCGCATTGGTGCCGGGGCGTCGGGGTCGCTGAGCTCAGGCTGTTGGAACCAGAGTGGGTATGTCTCTCCCTCCTGGAGGCCACGTGGCGTCGGGAATCACCCAAAGTCCATCAGCTCCATCAGGCCCCAGCCTCGCCGCCTGTAAAACGGGGGCAGAATCCCGCTCACCTTGCAGGGGTGTTCTGGGGACTACATGGGATAAAGGACACACCTGGCCCTCAGTGCCTGGTGCATAGGAAATAAACAGCGGCGCTTATGATTGCCGGTATGCTCACACGCCACTTCGATCATTTACAGTAAACCCACCTGCTTGCTTCTTGATCATCATTCATCTCTCTTCTGGCTTTTTCGCAACCTTTGGTCTCTTCCATATATGGGAATAGAATTTTCATCGTATTCCCAACTTTAATAACTGGAGCTCTACCCTCCCCCCAGTGGAGTATCATGGTGGTGTAGCCCGACTGACCTACAGCATAAATGTGATCCTCTCTTCAAGTGTCGTTGACTGACATTCCGATGCTGTGTGGGTTTGCTCAGGTGTCATTATTCTGGGACCCTCTGATTTTGATGTTGATGGATGAACTGCGGTCAAAACTTTATTCAAACCATCTCACGCATGCGCGACATATAGGCATGTTTTCCTGTTTTAAAAGCGCCGGATACGAAATTCAAAGAGGAGCGTGCGGCAGCCGCAGCCGCAGACGATCACAGCTCCCATCATGGGACGTAAAGGAGCTGGACGTCACGCCGCCTTCCAGGGAAAGGAACCAGCTTTCCTGTTTACAAACCACAAAATGAACACGTCTGGAACACGTGCCTTGGACAAGTGGTTTCACCATTTTCTGTTTGTCACTTTTTGGAGTGGCTCAAGTTTTCTCGAGTGAGTGTTTTATTCTGAGTTGAAAAGATTATAAGACGACTGGCCTCCTTCTCAGGAGGGTGTTTCCCCTTGGGAAGCTCCCTTTCAGGGCAGCCTTAGAGCAGCCCTTGGAGCCGCTCAAATCCCAGACAGACAAGTTCCCTGCGGGGCTGAGGGAGGTGGGCAGCGAAGACAGCAAACAGGACGGAGCAGACGGGCTGCCATGGAAGTGGTCCAAGAGGTTTGCACCGGGATGCCTATGGGGTTTCAACCAAGGTGCGTGCGGGGGCGAGGCGCACTGCTAACAAGACCAACACAGAACCAAAGCGGATGAGAATGTGATGTTTGGGGAATGGCGCGAGGCTGGATTTGGTTGGAAGAAAGGGTGTCTTGGTGGAAGGAACACAGCTGGGATGACAGATTTGGCCCGGGTGGTGTGGGGTCTTGGTTTGGAGGCTAAGGAACCTCACTAAGTCCAGCACAGAACACCTGACATCTTCAGGATGTACTGGGGATACCTTAAACATTTTGAGTAGGGTAGTGGCGTGCGTGAAATTGTAGTTCAGGACATTTTATGTGGCATGAATTCGAATGGGAAGAAATTCTAAGCGGTGAAATGAATGGAGATGCTAACATAGTCGTGGAGGGAAGAAAGGATTTTCTAAATGTTGACAGAAAGATTTGTTTCAAGTTCGTTTACCTAAAACACTGTGAAAGTAGACTTAACTCATTGGCTTTGGGGCTTAAGAGAGACAGGAGGGCAACACAGCCATGAATCAGGCTACGTGACCGGAAAAAAAATTACTTCTCCAAAATGAGCAAAGTTAAATCCATTCACTAGATTTTTTAAAAAAGACCTGAGGACGTATTCTAAAATGCAACAATTTTCAGGTTTCAGACCATTGAAAGCAAGGTCCTATAATATTTTTTAGGCATATAATTTAATGAATGGCTTAGTTATAACATGCTGAATACCTGTTTCTTCACTGTTCAGTGGTGCAGACTATTACACCGTAGGGTTTCTTTTGGCCAACCAAGATCAAGATCTTTGAAAGTGAATTTCAAGAAGGATACAGTACTTGTGGCAACACTGACTGACCGGAGATGGGGCGGGAGTTAGGTTTCTCCCGCTAATGAAGTCACTGTGTTCTCAAGGGCAGGGAATTCTCCATCCCACGTTTAGGACCTGACGAGACCCAGACTCTGCTCCCCAAACACGTGCTGACTTCAGGTCTATCATTCTGTTCTGCATGACGGATGAATGTGGGCAGCAGTCATATTCTGAAAATACAATATTTCATGAGAGCCAAAGGCTCCTGGTGCTATAGCGTCTATGTTGTGAGCCTCTGAATTCTTGCCAGTGAAGATGGGGCAGTAATTGAATTCTTCAAATACATTAGCAGCATTTGTATCAACGTTGATCCATTTCCCTGAAATCATTCCAGGACCTCTCGGTCTGTTCAGAGACCCCCGGGGCATCTCCACACAGACCTCTGCCAAGTGGGCGGCGGGGCTGCCCCCGTGCCGATGGAGACGAGACGCTGAGTCCATCACCGCTGCTTCATCCGCCCCTCCCTCCTCCCTCCCTCCTCCCTTCTGGCTCCTGTTTCCTCCAGTTATTTACGTCTGTAGTCTGCCTACTACACTGACCTGGAAGAGGGGCTGCGTGAACCTGGCTAGAACCACTCTCGTGAGAACGCACACGTATGTGTCACTGAGTCACTCGGCCGTACAGCAGTAATTAACACAACACTGTAAATCGACCACACTTCAATAAAAAAATAAATACACAGAACCACTCTCACGATACTAACCCCTCAGAGCAGAAGGACGAAAAGACATGGAATCAGAGAGAAACTATCTGGGCCTCAGCTTTCAGCATAAAGGCAGGATGACCGCGTAGCGAGGTCCCTGCAGCACTGGTGTCGGCAGGTGACAGGTGCCGAGCACACCTGGCCTCCCCGCCCCGTCCTGGTCTCTTCTGTTGGGTGCCCGGGTTGGGGTAGGGAGAGCACGCCTGGTGCACAAACAGACCCCACGCGGCCAAGTCCTGCAGCACCAGGGGCCTGGGCTTCCTAACCAAGTATGCCTGTTACTGGGAACAAAAGCGCATTCTTTAGAGATTCGAGCAGCGTTCACACTAACAGGCTTCGTGCAGAGAATGGATTTATGTTCATACTTTGGAACAAATGCCTGAAGACAGACAGGACGTGCAGGAGGAAGGGCTCGAGCAGGACGTTCACGGAAGGAATTCAATGGCCAGAAATGTTCCTTCCACACGATGCCCAGCCCAGAGGCCGCCACGTCCTCGTTCCTTTTTTTACTTCTGTTGCTGCCCAGTAGATGTTTTGGCTGAAATGCCTTGGCGTTTGTCTCTCTGTGGACATTTTCAGCGGCGGAGACCATGGCCCCCACCTCCTCCCTCCATGGCTCTGTGACCTTGGCGGGGTCATTTCAGGGCTGTTGGAACTCCGCCTCTTCACCCACAAAACAGGAGATACATACAGACTCTGAGTCTACCAACACACGAGAGGGCCAGACACAACTGTGTCAAAGCGTAATAACCACACAAATGTAAATTACAGTATCACTGCACAGAAGATTTTTGAAACCTCACTGCCATAGAAAAGCACATATTGGGACTTCCCTGGGGGTGCAGTGGTTAAGATTTCCTCTTCCAATGCAGGAGGCGCAGGTTTGATTCCTGGTGGGGGAGCTAAGATCCCACATGCCTCGGGGCCAAAAAAACAAAACACAGAACAGAAGCAATGTTGTAACGAATTCAATAAAGACTTTAAAAATGGTCCACATCAAAAAAATCTTTAAATAAAGCACATATTAATTAATCTATGACAATGGAGGCAGGCATATATAATGGAGAAAAGACAGCCAGTTCAATAAGTGGTGCTGGAAAAACTGGCCGAACACAAGTAAAAGAATGAAATTAGAACACTCCCTAACACCATACACAGAAATAAACTCAAAATGGGTTAAAGACCTAAATGTAAGACCGGATACTATAAAATTCTTAGAGGAAAACATAGGCAGAACACGCTTTGACATAAATCGTAGCAATATCTTTTTCGATCCACCTCCTAGAGTAATGAAAATAAAAACCAGATAAACAAATGGGACCTAGTTAAACTTAAAAGCTTTTGCACAGCAAAGGAAACCATAAACAAAATGAAAAGACAACCCTCAGAATGGGAGAAAGTATTTGCAAACGAAGCAACCAACAAGAGTTTAATCTCCAAAATATATAATACAAGCAGCTCATGCAGCTCTATGTCAAAAAAACAGCCCAATCAAAAAATGGGCAGAAGTTCTAAATAGACATTTCTCCAGAGAAGACATACAGGTGGCCCAAAAGCACACGAAAAGATGCTTAACATCACTAATCATTAGAGAAATGCAAATCAAAACTACAATAAGGTATCACGTCACACTGGTCAGAATGGCCATCATCAAAAAGTCTACAAACAGTAAATGCTGGAGAGGGTGTGGAGAAAAGGGAACCCTCCTGCACTGTTGGTGGGAATGTAAATTGGTGCAGCCACTATGGAAAAGAGTATGGAGGTTCCTTAAAAAACTAAAAATAGCATTACCATATGATCCTGCAATCCCACTCCTGGGCATATATCTGGAAAAGATGAAAACTCTAGTTTGAAAAGACACATGCCCCCCAACATTCATAACAGCACTATTTACAGTAGCCAAGACATGGAAGCAACGTAAATGTCCATCGACAGATAAAAGAATGTCCAAGGATGGATAAAGAAGATGTGGTACATATATACAATGGAATATTACTCAGCCATAAAAAAGAATGAAATAATGCCATTTTCAGCAACATGGATGGACCCAAAGATTATTATGCTAAGTGAAGTAAGCCAGAGAAAGACAAATATCATATAATATCCCTTATATGTGGAATCTAATTTTCTTTTTTTTTTAATAGTGTTTATTTATTTTTACTTGTTGACAGTTTGCTTTATTTATTTATTTATGGCTGTGTTGGGTCTTCGTTTCTGTGCGAGGGCTTTCTCTAGTTGTGGCAAGCGGGGGCCACTCTTCATCGCGGTATGCGGGCCTCTCACTATCACCACCACTCTTATTGCAGAGCACAGGCTCCAGACGCACAGGCTCAGTAATTGTGGCTCACGGGCCCAGTCGCTCCGCGGCATGTGGGATCCTCCCAGACCAGGGCTCGAACCCGTGTCTCCTGCATTGGCAGGCAGACTCTCAACCACTGCGCCACCAGGGAAGCCCTGTGGAATCTAATTTTCAAAAAAATGACACAAATAAACTTATTTACAAAACAGAAACAGACTCACAAATATCAAAAACAAACTATGGTTACCAAAGGGGAAATGTGGGGGAAAGGGAGGGATAAATTGGGAGCTTGGGATTAACATACACACCACTACATATAAAAGAGATAACCAACTAGGATCTACTGCATGGCACAGGGAACTGTAGTCAGTATTCTGTAATAACCTATATGGGTAAAGAATCTGAAAAAGAATGAATATATGTATATGTGTAACTGAATCACTTTGCTGTACACCTGAAACTAACACAACATTGTAAATCAACTATATTTCATTAAAAATTTTTTAAAAGACCTAAAATTTAAAAAATTAAATAAAAATTAAAAAGCACCCGGAGATGGAAACAACCTAAGTGCCCATCATCGGATGAATGGATAAAGAAGATGTGGCACATATATACAATGGAATATTACTCAGCCATAAAAAGAAACGAAATTGAGCGATTTGTAATGAGGTGGATGGACCTAGAGTCTGTCATACGAGTGAAGTAAGTCAGAAAGAGAAAGACAAATACCGTATGCTAACACATATATATGGAATTTAAGAAAAAAAAATGTCATGAAGGACCTAGGGGTAAGACAGGAATAAAGACACAGACCTACTAGAGAACAGACTTGAGGATATGGGGAGGGGGAAGGGTGAGCTGTGACAAAGCGAGAGAGAGGCATGGACATATATACACTACCAAACGTAAGGTAGATAGCTAGTGGGAAGCAGCCGCATAGCACAGGGATATCAGCTTGGTGCTCTGTGACCGCCTGGAGGGGTGGGATAGAGAGGGTGGGTGGGAGGGAGACGCAAGAGGGAAGAGATATGGTAACATATGTATATGTATAACTGATTCACTTTGTTATAAAGCAGAAACTAACACACCATTGTAAAGCAATTATACCCCAATAAAGATGTTAAAAAAAAAAAGCACATGTTAACTTAAAACTTCAAATGCTCCACTAATCACTGGAGATCAGTTTCCATGGAGACTATGGTAAGAACCTAGCAAACGTCACTCCAGGGCAGGTTAATAACCCTTGCGTCTTTGACATTGGCACCGTAGGGCACCATGTGGTTGATGTTCAAAGTGAGCATTTAAAATAATTTGAAAAGTATTAACAGTCCCTCTAGCTTACATTATGAAACGTCCATTACATTTCTATCACCTAAAAACATCTCAAACTCTTTTGAAGTTATTTTTATATTTGGCCTTCAGCACTCTACTGCCCATCACGCGTCCCCAATCCTGATTTTAAACACTTTGCTTTCAGTCATGAAGTTATTCTTTGAAGCCATAAAGGAACAATAGAAAGCCAGGAGGAGAGAATTAGAAATGAATGTTTAGTATCATAAAACCAATTCTTGGCTGCCTGGACTCAAGCTGAGTTCATAGACAGAAGAAAAGATACGGACAGACACAGGGAGAAGCAGTGCTGCTGCCCGTGTGTGCGTGTAAACATACACACACACACAGACTGGACACGTGGAAGACAGTGACCTTATAAGTGAACTTATTTCACAAGCTGTTTGCTGCCTTCATGTCAAGACGTGTTGAGGACAAAAGCCACCTGGACTTGAAGGGAGAGTGAAAGTTCTGAGGAGGCCGCCAAGCACGCAGCACGGTCCAGCGAGCGCGCCCGTCCCGCTGGCTTTCTCCTCTCAGCTCATGGCTGCGCTGTATCTCGGCCCGTCGGCACCCAGCACTCCACGCGCTCCTGTCTCCCAGACTTGGCAGGCTCTGTGGGGTCTCGTCCTGACTCTTACCTTCAAGCTTCCGGTTATGGCTGGACACGAAGAGCTCCTCGGGGCCTCTTCTTAGCTGCAGCTTCGGACACGCTGGCCCCAGCCGCCACCCACCAACAGGCTACGGAAACAAGACCAGCCTGCCACTGCAGACACACAGTGTTGCACACGCACAAGCCACACTGCTTCGATCCCGCTGAAAGGTCACGTAACCCTCTGTCCAACCTTTCCCCGTTTTTTCTGACTCTATCTTTCCTAACGTAAGTCCCTTTCTCCAACCCTAAATATTGTCGTTTTCTTTCTCTTGACCAGCTCGAACTCTGACATTATAGAACTTCAAAGGAACATCTTTTCCCAACAAGAGGAGGGGGCAGTGTTTTCATCTGGTGACCACGTTTTCACTTGATAACATCCATGTTTAGTGGAACCTGTGGATTATCTGCTTTAGATCTCAGCATCCTGATGGTTGGTGTCTTCAAGAACAGCTTATTACAGTTTCAAGATTCTTTTTGCAAAAAATTAACATAAGAACTCATAGTTTCATGAGGATATAGTTAGTGCTACATATCCGTACGTGCATTTCCTTACTTAGACCCATCTGAGGCGTGTCTGCTCACGTGCCCTGGCGAGGCCCTGGGCTGTTCAAGAGAACCACAGAGTCAGAGACTTGGGGATATCTCCTAGTCCAAGATGATCTATAAGTATGACAAATAGTGAGTCCAGTACTGCTGAGTGAGGATTTGATTCCCTTTACGTCATCTCTCCATCCAGAGGAGGGCCTTCCAACACTTCGTATTTCTTGACTTTAAGACGATATTTTTCTAATGTAAACATTTTTTCATTTCTATTATAACTGCATTTGACAGATTTAATGTGAAACACTCAACAGCTTTTGGAGAATCTAAATAAAATATGCAGAGTGATTTCTGCTTGTCCTTAAATTTATTTGACTCATCTTGAAAACAGTCTGTTTTATCCTATGTCAGCGCTGAACCTGCACTTCCTCTAATAGGTGAAGATTATTTATGTTACAATAAACAATCATCATCCCTTCCTCTGTTCTCTTAATACATCCGTCCACTTGTCTGTTCTTCTAGCCATCCTTCTAGCCCTGTGTTTCTTCTTTTATTGACTTTATTTATTTAAAAGTGCTATTAATGAGTAACTGATAGTAGAGGGACTGAACAGGGCAAAGGGCCACAAGATGAACAAGAGGCGCCGTCACTGTGTAGGAGCCACAGTCCAGTGAGAAGACAGGGGCCGAACCAGAACATAACCTGGTAAACGTGAGGGCAGACGCTTGCGAGGAGCACGGGGACCCAGGGGAGGAGGCCACGACCTGCACGGGGAGGGCAAGGGTGCCACAGAGGAGGTGGCCTGGAGTGGGTGTTGGGGGTTCTTCCCGGCTGGGGCGAGGGATTCAGGGAAGGGAGTGGCACCGATGAGGTGTTGCACGTTCAGGAAATGGCATGTGGACCCGAGCGATGGAAACATGGGGTAGCGGACAGGAAGTGCCGTGAAGCAGGAAGGATGTATCTGAGCCAGGATAGGGATGACAGCTAATAACCGCCTTGAACGCATTCAGTTTGTACTACGCCCAAGAACAGGGCCACGGATGCAGTAATTCCACGTGTGAACACCCCTGAACTTCACAAGGAGCCCTCTGGGGAGGCTCAGTTGTTACCACCATTCCTCAGATTAGGGCCCGAGGCGAAGAGCAGTTCTCAGCGGGCCAGACATGGTGGAGGCCGTGCGGTCCCACCCCCTCCGTCTACCGGTCACGGGGGGAGCTTCGGGGATCTCGAAGCACTGAGTCCGTGAGATCAGATACGAGCATCAGCTGCACAGCAAGTGTCTGGGCAGAAGGCAGCCTGAGGGCCGGGGGTGGTGGGTGGGATTTCCAGAACCCACCCTGCAGGGCCTGCACGCCCACAGGAAAGGTGGGAACAGCCCGTGAAAGGCGCCGTTAGAGAGGATGGTGGGGTGGCAGGGAGGGCGCGCCTGAAGGAGCCCTGAGAACGAGGTCCTGCAGGGGGAGGGGCTGCCTAGCAGAAGGGCCCTGTGCTGGGGGAGGGGAGGTCCACAGAGGGCAGGGGTCAGGACCGGATGTGGGCTTGGTGGCAGGGCGAGCGGGATGGGTCCCATCAGAGGCACCGTCAAAGCCTGGCGCATCCCCCATAGCACCCGCTTCTCTGCCAAACCCTCGCCCTGCTGTCGGGCTCCAGGAGCAGAAGACCGGAAGCAGGCGATACCGACGTGGCTGCACACACGCCACGCACGGGTGCCCCAATTATCACACGGGTGGGGGACACGTAACACAACGAGAGCAGCACAGCCAACGGGTCACAAGGGCAGAGTCGACCGTGAGAAAATTATCTTTGGATGCGGGGACTTAGTGCTTAGCTTCCTGTAAATTCAGGGTCTGGGAAGTTCATGAAAACAGTGTTGGAAGCTACTTAAATGAAGGTAGGAACATCTTGCTGAGCTTGTGGGTCGTGTGGTGTAGACACTGCGGTTCAACAGGTGGTTCTAAGCAGGAGGGGAGAGAGGGGTGGGGATGGACGGGGCCAGAGGAGAGGGGGGCATGCACTGGTGTGACACCTGGCTGCCTCGTTTAATCCCCCCAGAGCCCGCCGGTTTAGCGTTCTTACTCTGCTTTACAGACTGCGCACCTCGGCTCAGAGGGGCAACAGCAACGTGGCTGAAGTGAGAGTCAGAAATCGCGGCTCCAAGGGTGACCCCTGGCTTCTCAGGCCCCGAGGTCAGTTTCCTTTTCGCTTTTCTGGTGTTTTAAGTGGAAAACCTGTATATATTAACACTAAAATTCCCTGCTTTCAACACTACATACAATTTTTTGGTGCTTTGATTACAGTCATCTGTTTTCTTCGAGTTATAATAGTATATAATTTAGCTGTTCGTTGTACACGATTAAAATAGCTAAGTTCAAACAAATATAAGCAGTGATTTTCAAATCGAACAGCTGAAATTAATGATTAAGCAGAACAATTAGCCTAAGATGCTTTTCATTAAGAGTCACGGGGCTGCAGGGTCAACAGGCCCAGGGTGGGAGGTCAGTAGCCGTGGGTGGCATTTCTTGTGGTGACGCCTGGATCACGCCTGGCGAAACATTTAAAATACTGGAGCTCGGTAACTAAAGGCCAGAGAAATATTGATTTAGCTGCTGAGTCAGATTAATTTACAATACCATGGAATTATAACAAGGTAACTATTAAAATATCTTCCAACAACCGTCTTTACAACTCCACTAGCACTCGCTGTTCCTTTGAGGATAAGACTGTTTAGGACGGGAAGAAACCAGACACTGGCTACGGAGCATATGCCGGGAGGTTAGAATGAGGAATGGTGGCGATTTGGGAAAATCCCGGAACAAAACAAAGGGGACCACGAACCAGCAGCTCGAACTACGCTGATGTGGCAGAGGGCCTGTTGCTGGTCACACACGACCGTGTTGACACTGAAGTGTGTGTCCTGTGATCTCTTCTTCTTTACGAGTGATCCTGGGGGTTTACGAACGTGACGTGGCTACACTTCACTCCGGGAAGAGAGCCGATCTGATACCTGGGCTTCAGCACATTTCTATCCCGAGCTCTTCGTGGACTGAATATTCCGCAGATCGGCTCCTGAGGGGGCCCTTCTTCAGTCTTCCTATTCAACGGTGCGATGCTAAAATAAGTTATTTCTGCAGAAACAGGTGAAGGGGGGCATCAGATAAAAAGCACGAGCCCAAATACACATTTAAGGGATAAGCGTTCATCAACATTTGTTGTAACCTCTCACCATGAGCTTAGCGGGACCACAGCAAGCCCACGGATGCCGTCTTGCGTGTCAGGACCTTGCTGGTCTCGTTGCCCGTCTCCTCAAAGCCCATGGATTCTGTGTGGTTCTGATGCAGGTGAGACTCTAACAGCCCCTCGAGTGACGGGCACCGAGAGGGGCTGGCGGTCTACACAGAGGGCTGTGTCCTCTTGTCCATGTGGTGTCAGAGCCTGAAATCGCCTGGAAGGAGCCCTGTCTGGCTTACAGACCAGACAGATTTCCTAGTGATCCGCCACGGGTCTGCACACCTGCAGTGATGAGCATGCAGACAGGGAGGGTGTCCAGCACCTAATCACACTCGTCTTCTTTCCTGAACTTGCCCCTTGAACTTGGGGGATTTCGGAAATCCATCTTTCCTGAGTTCACTTCCTCTGGCTCTCAGTCTCTCCTGGACAAATTCCTTCTCAGGACTGACCATCAGGGTGAGACAGTGCCCGACACAACGGGGATGGCCGGGAGGTCTTCAGGAGGGAGACTGAATTCTGGAACCAGGACTGGTGCCCCCCTTGTCACAAGGGGATTCACCTCTCAGGGAGTCAGTTGACGCGTCACCGATGGACACAGACGAAATGCCCATCTCCTCCATGTCGGTGGACCCGTGAGCCCAACAGGTGGCAGGACTCAGTGCTGTGAACTGTAGCTGTTGGCGCTCTACTGTCCGAGCCGTTAAAACCTCGATATTAAATCAAATCTTCCAATTAACACAGTGACAGTAGCGGGTGATTGGTCTCTCACTGTCAGAGGGGTGGGGTTCACCAGCATCCCTGGACTTAATTTCATCAGAAAACTCTGTGCTGTCACGTGGAAGCTTATAATCTAAACACACAGGAAGGTCATCAGATGAGTGAGGGGCATTTTCAAAGTTGTAAGTGATCAAATGTGGCTGCGCCAGACAATAGGTCAAAATTGTATCTCTCTTTGCCAGACAAGGTTGCTGTCACAGTGCACAGCAGCACCCCCATCCTCTGGACCACAGGGCCGTCGTCCTCCAGAAGCTCAGAGGCAGAAGCCCCCTGGGACCCCAGGATGCCACTCACACCTCACTGATGACCCCCGGTCCTGGCACAGTCAGAGGGGAAACGACAGTCTTGGGGGACAGAGGTGAGCTGCGAGTCTGGGATGTTTCCAGAAAGGATCGTGGATGTACTTCGGAGGGCAAATGGAAACCATCAGCAGCTCTTAAGGGGGAAGGAACACATCCTGACTTTCGGAAGGAGAGAGAACTTGGAAAGTGGAATGGGGATTTCCCTGGTGGCTTCATCCTGGTCCAGGAAGATCCCACTTGCCACAGAGCAACTAAGCCCACGAGCCACAACTACTGAGCCCACGCGCTGCAACTACCGAAGCCTGCGTGCCCTAGAGCCCGTGCTCTGCAACAAGAGAAGCCACAGCAATGAGAAGCCCACACACCACAACGAAGAGTAGCCCCCGCTTGCCACAACTAGAGAAAGCCCGCATGCAGCAACGAAGACCCAACGCAGCCATAAGTAAATAAATATTAAAAAAAAAAGAAAGTGGAATCGAGGGAAACTGAATGTGTGACGAGTGAGACAGAGCCTGGAGAACACAGGGCTCCTGGAGGAAAGCCCCACGGCAGCTCTGGAGGGGAGGGTGGGTGGGAGAACTGGGCCGTAATAAAGACCAGCCTCTCGACCAGGGCTGCTTCCCCAGGGGGCACCTGGCAACGTCTGGAGACACGCTTACTGCCCTGACAGGTAACCAGACGGTGGAGTCCAGGGACGCTGTGAAACGTCCTAAGGTGTGCGGGACAGCCCTTCCCCCAACCAAGAACTACCTGGGTCATGACCTTGAGAGTGTGACTGTTGGGAAAGCCCGCGGTGGACCGTTCAGCACGCGGCACGCCGCGCTCGGTGAGTCTGGGTGACAGCGGTGCTGTGACATTCTCATCAGCCCAAACGCCTTCCTGAAGCCTTTGTTCCGTATTTACAACAAAACCGGTCTGTCTGAATTTGGGGGAATAGCTGTGGGAAGCGCCTCACATTTTTTGGAGACTCAAGCCCCCTTCAGACACGCAGACGTGTGAGCACGTTGGCAAAGTCCCCAGGAGCAGCAACAGCTGTCCCCACGACATGGAGCCCAGAGCCTGGGGCTGGGCTATTGTGCCCCTGGTCCAGCTGAGCCCCATCCAGCGCGGCTGCAGAACCAGGAAGTGCTGACCCAGGACCTGCCGCGTTCCCGGAGCTGCGGAGAAAACCTGGCTCTTCATGAGCGGGTCCGGGCAGTCTCTGCTGGCTTCCACCCCACGTAAGGTCACAAGAAAAATTCAAAGTTAATAGGAAAATAACCAGGTTATTTTAGGCATTTTTGGATGAGGGTTATTTACTTTCGCTCCACTGCATCCTTACACAGGGCAATAAGGCCCAGCAGGATAATGACACTTAAAAAAGGGCCGTGCAAAGTGGGAGCAGATTGAGGCTGGACTCTGTTATAAAACGTGGCTGACTTGACCCGAAAGCTCTCCTGAGCGCTGCGAGCTTGTGGGAAGTCAGTGCAATCTTCTTCCCAAGAACACAGGTCACGGCAACCACCACGAACCGGTGTCGACACCGACCCAATCCCGGCTCTGACTGGTGGGAGAGTGGCCGCCTCTGCCCCTCCCCCTCCCCCCAGCATCACTGTTTCCCTCTGAAGATTCGGGGGCTGGATAAGACCACGTGCCAGCTCTCTGTGCTCAGTCCCGTGATCCGGGTTCTTCTGAAAGATGTCGCAGCCCTGGAACAATCTGTTGCCCATCTCTCTCCCCAGTTCCTAGGGCGACACTGTGACCCCTCCCCATCAAGGTGGACACGTGGTCATGGGAGGGATGGACAGACAGAGACTGGAGAACAGGGCCACACGGTCGCTGCATCAGTGAGCGAGGGTCACTCCCGAAGGTCAGCTGCCTGGAAGAAGGGCTTTCACTTACATCTAGAGAAAGAAACTCCCCCTCTTCTGATGTTAGCTCCTTAAATGATGGAGTGAAAGGAAGATGAGAAAATACGCCAGCGGCCCCGCCCCAGACACCTTTCAGGGATTCACCCTCCTTCCTCCTGTGCACCTCTCTGGACCCTGGATGGACTAGCTCAGCCTTGAATCAACGCCGACCGTGTGCTCAGAACGGCGGCTCGGATTCAGGGTCAGACCTCAGGCTCTCCTGTCCTCTGCTGAACCTTTGTATCCGGGATGGCCCACACTCACCAGGAAGCTGGGCGTTTTGCCCCCACGGTTCACGTGCGGGTGGGCACACATCGTGTCCCCGACCATCCCAATTCCATCCCAATTCCTAACTGCTGAGCTCCAGGCCCCACGAGCGAAACAGCCCTCGTGCAGCTCTGCGGGATGTGCTGGGCCAGCGTGACGGACCGCCAGCCCGACCCCGCTGCTTCCCTCACGGGCTTGGAGCTTTTCCTGGTTCTTAGCGCACCTCGGGTCGGTCTCCAGGTAAATCGAGCCCAGCCCAGGACCAGACCTCACTCCTCTCTCTCTCTTCCTTCCAACATCCACCCAGCCAGCTGCTCTTTCCTTTAAAAATTCTGCTGAAATTGACCATTTGGCCGCCGTTCAGCGTGCAGCTCAGGGCCATTAAGCGGCTTCATGCTGTTCTGCCACCGTCACCAGCACCGTCTCCGGAACTTTCTCATCCTCCCGAACTGAAACCTCGAACCCGCTAATCCGACATCCGATGTCAGCCTTTGAATCTGCCAGATGTTTCAAATCCACCGGCTCCCACTCCATCCCCGTCACCACCGCCCAAGTTCCGGGGTTTCCGCTCCCTTCAAACTGATTTCATTCTCTTCTTTTAATGAAAAATTTCATCTTTATAACATTTTGCACATTATAAAATTTTACAAAAATCAAATACCAAAGGGCTTATGAGGAAAATCAGCAACGCTGGGTCTCAGCCCTATTTCCCATCTTGAATACCCGTCCCCAGAGGCAGCCCCCTTTTACTATTATCCTCCTGATTTATAATGACCATGATTAGACAGTTATTTGGGGGTATTTAAATTTTTGCTTTTGAGCTGCATCTGCATTACAACCGGTATCTTCTTTCCTCTTCTCTGTCTTTCCAATATTGTAACATTTGTTAAAATCAACATTTAATGCTGGAGAGGGTGTGGAGAAAAGGGAACCCTCCTGCACTGTTGGTGGGAATGTAAATGGATACAGCCACTATGGAGAACAGTACGGAGGATCCTTAAAAAACTCAAAATAGAACTACCATAGGACCCAGCAATCCCACTCCTGGGCGTATATCTGGAGAAAACTCTAATTTGAAAAGATACACGCACCCCCATATTCACTGCAGCGCTATTTACAACAGACAGGACATGGAAGCAACCTAAATGTTCATCAAGAGAGGAATGGATACAGAAGATGTGGTACATATATACAATGGCATATTAATCAGCCATAAAAAAAGAACAAAATAATGTCATTTGCAGCAACATGGATGGACCTAGAGGCTGTCATACTGAGTGATGGAAGTCAGATGGAGAAAGACAAATATCGTATGGTATCACTCATATGTGGACTCTAAAAGAGGAGTACAAATGAAATTATCTATAAAACAGAAATAGAGTCACAGATGTAGAAAATAAACTTATGGTTACCGGGGGTGGGGGTAAGGAGGGGAGGGATAAATTGGGAGATTGGGATTGACATATACACATTACTATACATAAAAGAGTTAACTAATAAGGACCTACTGTATAGCACAGAGAACTCTACTCAATACTCTGTAATGGCCTATATGGGAAAAGAACCCAAGAGTGGATGTATGTATCTGTATAACTGATTCACTTTGCTGTACACCTGAACTAACACAACATTGTAAATCAACTATACTCCAAGAAAAAATTATTTAAAAAAATCAATATTTAGTATTCACATTATTTCTAGGTAAATATTATTTGCTGAAAACTCACATAATAAGGTAATATTATATTTCCTTTCTTATACAACTTATTGCTTTCCTTGGAGTTATTACTTTATTTTTTACTTATTTTTTATTTTTTTTGCGGTATGCGGGCCTCTCAGTGCTGTGGCCTCTCCCGTTGTGGAGCACAGGCTCCGGACGCACAGGCTCAGCGGCCACGGCTCACGGGCCCAGCCGCTCTGCGGCACGTGGGATCCTCCCGGACAGGGGCACGAACCCGTGTCCCCTGCATCGGCAGGCGGACTCTCAACCATTGCGCCACCAGGGAAACCCTAATTACTTTATTTTTTAGTGTGCATAATTTCTAGGATCCTACTATTAACAGAGCCCGAGATTCTCAATCATAACATTTTTTCTATGAATGTGATCAAACTTATCTAAAAATTTGCCAGTTTTTTTCTTCAGATCCCCCCCATAGCCACAGGGATAATTTCCTGCTCTGTTTTCTCCACTCTCATCCAAGAACCTTTTCAACATATGTCGGTGTTTCTGGAGAGTCACTGTAAGCATATTATCTTTTTACTCTCATTTTCCATTGCTTTGTTTTTTTTCCTACTTTCTAGGAGATTTTTTTTCAATTTGATCTTCCAAATCTTACGTGGATGGAATCAAATATTAATCCACAGGAGACCTTGCTTGTTCACGGGATGGTCCTTTTCGAGAGCGCCCTGTTCAGGCTTCGGATTTCTCTCATCTCAGAAGTGGTGGTTTTGGTTAGCTTTGTTTTGCAATTTTCTTCTGTTACTTCTGATTATTTCAGCATGTCTTTCAGTCTCTGCCAGTCCTGTTAGAGGCTTTTCTCACGTCTTTGGTGGGAGCTACAACTGATCGGAGCAAAGCATGGAAAAGCTATGGGGGCGTCGGGTGAGGAAATCCGGCTTCTCACCCGGTGGGGGCGGCACTCAGCCGTCAGCATCTCTGCAGCCGGCCCATTTCTCCCAGGGGAGCCCTCAAATCCCCCCTGGGCTTGGGAAGGTGTAAGCCTGCCTGTGAAGCGAGGAGAAGGGCTGGAGAGAGCTCAGGGGGAACGCTTGCCCGCCCCCAGCCCCCCAAGTGCCTTGCACTTGTCTCCAGAGCCCCCCCTCCACCTGCTGCAGGTCAGCCTGGGGCCCACTTGGTTCCCGGGGGTAGAGGACCGGGGTTGGTACCCAGACTTCCCACAGCCCTGGTCCATGCCCCTGTCTCTGTCTCTGCAGGTTTCCGCTGGCTTCCATTCCGGGGCCTTTCTGGAGACTCCCCTGTGTGAGAAGGTTCCCCTCCTTGTCGGTTTCCCTCTGCTGGGAGGGGCCCTCCCTCCTCACCCACTTCCCATATTATTCATTGATCTGCTTCCCTTCCGACAAATGTTGTCATCTCTGTGGGCGAGCGTCATGTCCCACATCCTCTTTGTCCTGTGTGTTTATACTGTTTTCATTCTGCCGTCGCTCTATGTGATTTCGGGACAGGGCCACATCCATGTATGTAAAGAGAGGCAGGTCTGGCGGGAAAGGCCCTGGAGCCCTTCCTGCCTGCACACGTGGAACCACGGCCCTGCCCAGCCCAAGCCACGTTCTCACTTGTCTATTCAATGTGAAAATCGGAGATCTTCTCATTTTCTGTTTTAGAATCCTCTAAAAACTGCCCCTCGTTTTCAGGATAAAACTAAACTCCCTCCGTAGTCTGCTCTCTGCCCACTTCTCCGGCCTCCCCCCCATGACCCCCTCTCTCTCGCCAAGTCCCTGCCACGTGCAACAGCGAGTGTGGACATGGCTCTACCCGCCGAGGCTCCGCACGTGCCCGCGTCCTCCCCGGAGCCCTTTGTTCTTTCCTCTCCATCCTTTCCTGAGCGGCCATCTCCTCCCTGCCCTTCAGAACCCGGCTCTACGTCTCGTCCAGGGACAGTCCCGACCCCCATGCAGTTTGGAAGCCTGTGTCCACATCCCACGGGGCCACGGGCACTTCTGCCCGACACGAAAGGTTTCCCTTTACGTCTCATGTCCTGCACGAGCCCCAGGGCCCGGGACAAGTAGAAGGTGAACTTGGGGCAGGAGGGGCGGAGCATCTGTTGTTTGTCGTTTCAGTTTCTAGCATAGTGACGATGCTGAGTAGCCTCAAGAGACGTTTGTTGAATGAATAGATGCATCTTTTAGTTTTTGTTGCCTTTGTTCCTGGCTCAACCCCACTGACGTGGCAAAATGATTCCCGCAAGAAATGCTCTCCAGGGGTTTTATGTGGACCATCCAGTGCTGGCCAGGTAGAGAGGTGGGGCTGTGAGAAACCACCCATAAAGCAGCCACCATCTCTATTTTAAAAACAGGTGAAGGACTAGGAGAAGCTTTATGACTTCTGAAGAGCTGGCATGCTCTCTGCGGTGGGGGGGGGGGGGCCATAAACATCTTGTGACCAGGGATGGCTCCCCTTTTGTGCCCTGGTGGCCTGGATGCTCAGAATCAAATTTATTTCGGGTCATAGAAACCACCATCACTCATCCATTTTCACAAATACTTGAAACGCTACCGTGATGAATTCCGATCGGGTCCTTTATTAACTGATGCTTAAATCAGAGTCTATGCTTTCCTAGCTTCTGAAAGGGCTACTGAATACCAGAAGGCTTTTTCTCCCGACGTCCACATATTTCATCCCTAACTACGGACACTGAATCTCAGCACGGGCTGGATGAGTCTTCCTTTATGAACATATTACATCTAAAGAGAGGAGAGGGAGAGCAAATGACCTTTTGTCTCCGGAATCTCCTGCCAAAGGCATCCGCAGCTAACGGGCCCTGTCATCCATGAAGAATAAATAGATTGATTAGTTTACTCAGCTGGAAAATGCTTGCTGGGAACTGCCGGTGGTCATCTGGCCAGGAATTTAATTCATATTTCCTGTCACCATGCAGCTAATGTGGGCTGCGACATGGTCATTCAAATACCAAGAAGCTTTCATGCCCTTAAAGAGAGAGAACCTGAAACCCCGAGGGCTCAAGGCGGGCAGAGCCCAGTCGCCCATCCAGCCCTCGGGGGGAGTGAAACAGCAGTGAGATTTAGCCATTCATTAAAGAGCTGATGCAATTCCTAAAAAATAAGACACAAGCAGGCAAGCGAGGCTCCTCAGACTGGGAGCTTCCTACCTGTTCTGTGCCACTAAGTTGCTTCTTTCCTTGAGGTGGTCAATCACCCGCCAAATCCCAGTTCCCTCCATGGAACACAGGGCGTCCACACGAGACGCCATCCTGCAGGGCTCTCACTATACAATCTGAGTCTATGTTGATCAACTTATCTTCTACTGTTGCTTTTCTTTTTATGTTTTACAGCATCCGGCACAAAGTAGGTAGGAGCAGTACTATTTTTTTCAGCACTTTTTCCATATTTGAGACTTTACAATACTTTATTCCCTGCTTTCACTGCTCAGAAAGTACATCATTATTTTTTTAAAAATAAAATAGCCTATTTTTCTGGTTGCAGAATTAACGATTATACGTGGTAAAATAATTCTAAATTGGCTAAAATATATATAAAGGAGATTATCACTACAACCTTTCCATACAAATATGGCCCTGCCCATATCTTAATATCCTTCTCCTAAGTATTTTCTCTGTATACACAGATGCTTAGATTCATGTTCTACAAAAGTAAGATGACAGTACTTATGCTACGTTTTCAGCCTAATTAACATAATACCGTAGGTATGATTTCTTATTATTGGAGTCTCTCTTTCCACACACACAAGCTCATCATATACATGCGTCCCCGCCACAAGTTTATTTGCCCACGGAGCTCTGTTTATCAGATGTACTAAAGTTCATTTAACCAGTTCTCTTTGACGGAACATCCGTTATGGCTTCTAAATTCTTGCTGTTACAAAAATAAACTATATGTGTTTCTGTACATATGTCTATGTGTATTTGTTTGGCTTTTTTCAAGATTCCATAAATATCTAGTTAAAGCTTTCTGTGTATTTTACTATTCCCGGCGCTGGGGCTCAGATGTGAACAAGGAATTTACATTTTACATTTCTCCTTGACATACATTTGCAGAAGTGGAATTCCTATCTCAAGGATTACGCTTATTTTAACTTGCCACACTGAACGTTAGAAATGTTTAATGCATGTACCTATACTATATACATACATATGATACATATATTAAACTAGTGAGAGCCCATTTCCCCATATCTTTGCTAATTTGCTAACGTTGGCTATTATTAACCTTTGCCTATTTGATAGGTGAAGAGGGGAATTTCATGGGAGGGTGCACAGATGCTATCTGTGGTGGATGTGAATGCCTTCTGACTGTATACACTCATTTTCTGAGGGTCTTTGTAAAGTACCTGTTCTATTTTCTCTTGTCCCTCTTTCTGTAGTATCTTATAAAACTTTTCAATGTTAGATATTAGCCCTTTACCAATATCTGCTACTGATTCCTCTATTTTGTTTTGTTTTTGCGTTACGCGGGCCTCTCACTGTTGTGGCCTCTCCCACTGCGGAGCACAGGCTCCGGATGCACAGGCCCAGTGGCCATGGCTCACGGGCCCATCCGCTCCGCGGCATGTGGGATCTTCCCGGACCGGGACACGAACCAGTGTCCCCTGCATCGGCAGGCGGACTCTCAACCACTGCGCCACCAGGGAAGCCCTGATTCCTCTATTTTAAACTTGCCTTTTTTAAGTCTAATTTTGATTAAAAAAGAATTTCTCTAGTATTCTTCCATGAAGTCAAATCTTTTTTTTTTTTTTTGGAATCATGCTCAAAACGTCGTAACCAATTCCAAGATGATACAAATGGTCACCCAAATTACCTCCCGAAATTCTTATGATTTTGTTTCCTTAAATTTAAAATTTAGTGCCCCTGGGATTTAAGATGTTAGGTAAGAATCCAATGTTGTTTTTTCCAGATAGCTGCCCTTCGGCCCATGTGGTAGCCTACAGTGACCGCTCAGTGGGATGGGTGACGAGAGAAGGTTTAAAGTTCTTCCAGGACATAAAGCGCTGGCAGTGCCACCCCAGGTCCCCAGGACACAATGCCCTCGGTGGCGTCCCCGCCTCAGGAGTAAGTCAGAGCTACGAGTCTTCCTTATTCCTGTTCGTCCTCATGTGGACTAACTCACGTCGCCTGAAACCAGGTGATACGAAAAAGGTGTAGACGCCCTCTCAGAGGAAAGCTTGTTTATGACGTGTCTGTTGTGCGGTAGATTAGCTTTTGCAACTATACGCCTGCGTTCTATGCACTGAGCTGTGTTTTTCCAAAGAGGACTGCTTAGTTCAGCTCAGTGATGCTAACTGGAGGGTCTGGAGATAACCTACAGTCCCATCCCGTACTTCCTGAAGAGGTGGCACTACCGTCGCCCAGGTGTAGCTGCTTTCCATGGGGCTGAAGTGCCCAGACCATGTCTGACACCCAACTTTGCAGATGCCCTGCAGGAGGAAAGGTCAGGGCACGCCCTCCTGCGCCCTGGAACACGTCTTACAGGTCTCCTACGTGTTCATTTAAACGTGTTCACTGAATCGGTGTTTGGCAAGGCCCAGGGTCTAAGGAGAAGGGGTGAAGGAGGTGTTGGGGCCTGCCCGGGGAGCTCACACATGTGGGTGTGTATGCAGGACAGAGCTGGACTCAGGAGAGGCCCCCGGGGGAGCTGGCCCCGGAGGAAGGCAGGCTTCGCCATGCAGGGGTCAGCAGGGAGGGCATCCCGCACCAGGTGGTCCCGTCACAGCCTCCGTGCACCCCCATCAGGGCATGGGGGTACCTTCTCTTAAGTGATGTGCTCCCCCTCCCTAATGAGAAGTGGAACTCTTTTCTCCATCTCTGTATCTCGAGGGCCTGGAAGGCCCTGGTTAATAACAAGGATAGTCGTTACTGCACACAGGGGTCTGCAGACAGAAACAGTCCTGCTGTGACCTGCCTCTGAAGCCCGGGTCTCCCGGACCGTCTCAGGGTTGCGATGTTCCTCAAATTCCCTTTACGGTGATGTCCATCTTATTTGAAAATCACTGACCCCGGACTTAGGAGGTCTGGCTAGATTCTGATATCCAGCCAGGAGACTTTAAGAATCTGATTTCTGGAGCGTCGTAAGGAGGTTCACAAAGGTGAAGAAATGGCCCCGGTGGCCCCATGGGGCTCAGATCCCTGTGCAGAAAATAAACATGTGACCCGAGGATCCAGCCCCCCCCTTAGCATCTGGCACTGGGGAGGCGGCCCACACACTGTCGCTCTACCAAGGGGCATCGGTCCTTAAAGCAACTCAGACCCCTGAGCTGTTAAATTAGATAATTCAGTATTTTGCAGTGATTTCAACAATCTAATCATCACTTTCATGACATGATGTCTTGATAACACAAAGTAAAGCTAATGAAGTTAAACAAGATGAATAATTACAGGATCGTAAACACTCAGAGGTGAACTTCGAGTTCAAACCTCTAAGGCCCCAATCAGTGCAAATACTCTCTGCAGTAAGTTAGAGGATGGAAAGAAGTCTAATTTTCAGAGCTACAGTTAAGCACAGCAGGAACAAATCCTTCCCAGATGTCCTTCTTAAGTAAATTGGCGCAAACGGAGAGCTTCAAGACTCCCACTGTTTTCAAAATGACTCTTGTAACTCTTTGCTCAATCGTCCTAAAATGGATGACAGATAGGCATTGGCCCGGAACACAAGCAGACCTTCTGAGACGCGAAGCTGTAGCGCTGCCTCAGTGACTAACGTGTGCGTCTGGGGGGTTAACGGGAATGTGCTGGGGTTTTCGGTGAAGGGGTGGCACTGGGGCGTGGCTCAGCCTGGGCTCAGGGTCTCCCGTGATCGTTCCCAGACCTCATCTCAGATCTCAGGTCCCATCCGTGGCCTGCTGGGTTGTGATGAAGAGAAATAACTGACCTTCCAATTGGAATGATTTTTTCCCAACACAGGATGAGCACCCTTTACTGCTCACCCATTCTGCACAGCGATGGACGTGTTGTTTAAAACAGCCTCTGTGCATCTGTTATGTATGTGTGACCATCCCAGCGGCCAAGAGGGAGAGTCAGCATCCTGAGTGGGCTCCGTGAAGGCGCCGTAACCTGTGCAGGGAAGATATGTGGGAGCCAAGCCAGCGCGTCGGATGGTCGCGAGGCTGCAGTCGATTAACTCTTCCATAGCGGACGCCCAGCGCACCCAGAGGGGCCCGCGGAGCCCCGCCCTGTGCTGAAGCCTGCAGCCCACCCACTGGCTTTGGAACAACGTCTCAGTCCTTTGGGGGCTGCAACAAAAGACCACAGGTGGGGCAGGAGAGGCTTATGAACAGCAGAGGCTCATCTCTCACGGCTCTAGAGGCTGGAGTCAAGATCGAGATGGCAGCGTGACCGGGCTCTGGGTTCTGGTGAGGCTGCAGACAGCGGACGCCCTGTCCTCGCAGGGGGAGAGCAGAGGGGAGCAAGCGCTCTCCTGAGACTCTTCACAGGTACCCACCCCATCACGGGCCCCCCTCAGGAGCTCATCTAAATGCAACCATCCCCAGTCCCGCCTCCTAACACCGTCACCCTGGCGGTCCGGCTTCACTACATGCATTTGAGAGGACACACACTTTCAGTCTATGACCAATATTGTCAGCAAACACTGACGAAGCCCGCAGCTCCGTCAAGGGCACAGTCTCTCGGTGGGCAGACGCGTCTCCACACACGGGTCACGCCTGGTCCTGGACTTGGGTCTCCACTGACAACTCCCGCCCTCCCCCCCAACCCCCCGCCCCGAGACAGCGGGTGCCCTTCCCCGACAGGCTGTCGGCCCGGAGTCGGATCTGCATGTGCCCCGAGCACACACCTGCGGGCACGTCAGCCAGTGTGTGGACCTCTGCGGAAGCCCCAAGCCGCCCTGGCTGCCCCTCAGGCATTCCTACCCCACCCTTGCCTGCGGGATGAACTGACTGCTTAACAGATCCGTCAAACAGGGGTAAATGTAAATATTCGAACGGCCAAGCCAAATTTTATCCTTAAAGCTGTGTCCCGTGCCCTGTGTGCAGAGCACCTCCCAGGGTCACACGTGTCATAACGGGAATCAGTCCCAGTGGTTCAGCGTCCCAGGCTTCCAGGAGCGATGACAAACCCAAATGTGGTCCCAACGTACAATTAAAGTATGAGTTACGCCATGGTTTTGCGTACATTACTATTTAAGTTAACGTGGGACCCACGCTCCTTTCACTGAAACATTGAATAGCATACTCAGAACATCGCGGATGAATGTTTGAATGAAACCCCTAGGGCTCCACGTTGAGAAGCGAAACACCCATTAAGAGATCCCCACATTGGGTTACACTCTGATGTGGTCGTTTCTAGCTCTGTGTTCACTTGGGAAAATATACTGCCTCCATTGCAATACAGTAAATAAGAAGCTGGTCATAAAACACGATAAATACACTGTAATCTACACCTCTCCTCCACGGTCTTCCCCCTCCACGCCCTGCCCATCCATTTACTCTAAGAGCTTGGACCATCGGCTTCGAGTTGAGAGCTCCGGGTCTGAACACGAGCTCTCCGTTAAGCCGCCTGACTTCTCTGTACTTTTCTTAAGAAGTGCTCCTGCCGTGTGGGGGGGCAGAGGCCGGGCAGGTCCTAGACGACCTACGATGGGCGCCTGACCCCCGCTGCAAAGCCTTCTGCAGCCCATGCGTGGACGCGCCGAGCTGAGAAGCCTGATGGGAAGCACGAAGGCCCGCCTGCTTTCCGTGCCGAGAGGGGAGCAGCATGGCGCGGGGTCTGCTCACCGGCAGAGTCGGCGCCCAATAAACGGAGCAGTCAAAGGCTTCCCACCCGTGCCTGTGCCCAGAGTTCCTCTCCGGAAAATTTATCTTCAACATTGAAAACAGATTTTTTTTTTCTGAGTGCGAAACTGTTCCCACCACTCTGCTACTTAACACTCAGCTACTTCATGGCCGCTTATGGCTCAGAGCTGCGAGGTGTGATCCCCGGGCCGGCAGCATCGGCGTCAGCTGGGAACTTGCTCGATTCTCAGTCCCTCCTGTCTCTTCGCCCATCACCTCTTTGTAAACATTTCTCTTCTTTTGCTTTCTCTTTTTATTGCATCTCTATGAGATGACGGATGCTAATTAAACTTATTGTTAGCATTAACTTATCATTTCACAAGATGTGTAAGTCAGACAATTATGCGGTACACTGTCAAGTATTTCTCTATGAAAGGTGGTTTTAAAAGGCAGCAAAATCCCAAAACAAGCAAACAAAAACTGTACCTAAAAAAGAAAAAGAATAATACAATTTATAATAATTTAAAAATTGTATTGCTCTTTTTATAGCAATGAGCAGCGACCTAACTCATCACATGCCTTAGACCCCAGGCCTAGTCCCCGCGCCGCTGGAACTGAGCGGCGTGTTGAGGTTGGCTTCCTGAGTGAACTGCCGTCACCTTTTGATTCCTGCGGTTTTCTTTGCCATCTGAGGTTTCCCAAACACACCGTGATGTTTCTCTCCCCAGAGCCTTCCCATACGCTGCTCTCTCTTTCTGAAATAACTGTTTTTTCCCCTTAGGGAACACCACCCTTCTTTAAAGGGACATCTCCCCACAAAAGACTGCTCTTTCTTCTAATTTATTCTGTTTTACCCTGGTTTTATATTCTGAAGGAATTAAAAAATTGCATAGAGTCAAAATTACATTTGTAAACCCTGTATTCTGGCACTAGACACATAATGTCCCTATAATTTAGAGGGATACAGAGATACATGTATATGTATATACACAGGGAGATACACAGGCGGAGATCTAGACACAGATGCGTAGAGGTGACAGGTATGGGGAGGCGGGTGGGGAGAAAGAGAGAGAGAGAGGTGGATGCTGATACACACAGACTCTTCATGAGTCTTGATCTCTGGGAAGGAAGAAGAGAAGACAGGAAAGGAGGGAGGGAGGGAGGGATAAATGTCACTCAATCCAGTGGCTTTTCCTATGTAGCAGCTTATATTTATTCATGACCTCTTTTGAACAAAAATTATTTTAAAAATGCCGCTCCTCTGAAGTGTTTAGGAAACTAACAGCAAAAGAGCCCCATCAGACAGTTATTCTAACATGGTTAATTGCAGAAATTCTGGCTTACTGCATACACTTGCTGAGACAGGCCGGGAAGAGGCAAAGGCTGGGCTGCAGGTGAGGTCAGGTCCTCAGTCTCACGCACACGCTGGCCGGGCTACTGGGCTGTCCCTTCCCCAGCGGGGTCTCAGCGCCCATTGGCTCCACCAAGTTTACTTGTTTAAAATGCCACGTCTCTGTAAGAAGTTCTCTCCCATTCTCCCGTGCTTCCTCTTTCAGAGCAAAGCGGTATATTCAAGAGAACACTCCCTCGCTAGGGTGTGATGCTCTGGGGCCCAGTTTCCCCGTCCAGAGCCTAGAAACGGCCTTCTCCCAGGGTTGGTGTGACAGCTGCACGATCCAAAACGAAACACTTAGAATATAGGAAAAGTTTACGAATATTCACGTCTCCTTCCTCACCCGGCAAAGGACACGGAAGCTAAACTCTCCAGCCACGATTCTAGTCTTTCCACGTAGGGCCCTGAGACGTCCTGTTAGCAATGATTTATTCGCCTCAAATTTCAACGTCCAGTTTCATTACCATCAAATTTGAGAAAACACAAAAGATCTTTAAATTCCTCCTTTTCCAATCAAGCCACGGGAAGTGAGAGAATAATGGGGTTCTGCCGAAGAGATTTCCACTCACAGAAGCCGCAGACTATCCCTGAATATGAATCCTACAGCCGCCGGGCAGCGGCATTCGGGGCAGAAGGCCAGGCTGGACCATCCTGCCTGCACTGTCTATTTTTCTCGTCGCAGGTCCAGGAAACGCAGCTGACCTTTGTCAGGCCAACAAGATGCATCTCTGGGTGTAAACTGGGCCCTGGGACCCAGCCTGCCTTCAGGGTCCACGACAGGAAGTTTAACGAGAAGATGGAGATGCAGCACAAATAGTGGCTGCATTAGAGGTTTATTGCAAAAGAGAATATCGTTTTAGTGCCGTTCGATGTCTGGCTACAGATCACCTGTTAGGTGCTGGCCGTGCTGCCGGGCACAGGGCAGGGAGCAAAAGAGAAACAGAACTTTTCTCTCCCTCGGGAAGCATGTGTATTAGGGAGAGAAGCAATGCAGACGAAGCAATTAGAGAAAGAAAATAAGACAGTCTATGGACAAAGTTTGTTTCACATGACAATTACTGCAATAAAAATACTAACAGAAGCCGCTAAAATATTAACGGTGTGAAGCTGAGGACAGAAAGGGAAACCAACAGATGGGAGGTGTCACGGGGTGTGGTCCCAGGGATGGTGCCTGTCACCTGGCTCTGTTCCCCACATTCCCTCCACCTGCAGCTACTGGAGGACGCGATAGAAGACAGCTTTTCCTGTTTTTTTTTAAAAACTTATTTTTTACCTTTTTCATGTTAAGCAAAGAAAACAGGAATAAGTATGTGGCTTATTATTTGAGTAAAAGTTTAATGTGAACAGGAGGTAAAGGAAAACCAGAAAGTGAAAAGAGTAGGACCCACAGAGAGGAGGGGTCCTCCCGGCCCAGGTGGGTGGAGCAGGTGGAGATGACACTGGGGACCCGCCTCCCCGCGTGAATGTGGGCCCAGCTGCACGGGGGGCCGGGTCCATCTGCAGGGCTCGGTCCATCTGGCCAAGATCCTGGAAGGGAGACTGACCTCGCCGTCTGCCGCTCTGCAGGAGGGCTAAGAAACGGGGTGGGAATTGAGGGAAAGGCGAGGTGTAGGCGGCTGCCCGAGGACTGTGCTGACCACCCAGGACATGGCCAGCGAGGGCTGCACCCACCACCTTTGGAACGTGAGCTGGCAAATACGAGGGCACGTGGCTGGAGAAAGTGTCACGGTTCCCTCCTTTCTGGGAGCTCAGGATCCCAGGTTCTCCATGTCTAGACACCCGTCTCTCCCCTCCTGCTGCCAGTTTTGGTTTACAATGTGTGGGTACTTTTCCCTTTTCTGTGTTGCTTTACGATTTCACCTCCGTCTTGCTTCCCTCGCGCTTCTGCACTTCGGGAAGAACAGACGCCACCAGGTGTCAGATCCCTCACCTTCCTCTGGGCACAGAATCCCAGGGCCTGTGGCCTGTGTGAACCACACACTCGGTGAACAGGGCTAAATGGACACACACTCCCCAGACCCCGTGTCCAGCCGCATCCTGGCCTATGGCCTTAGCGACCGAGTCCCCGCCAGGCTCGTGTCTTGAACCTCCTCTGCGAGTCCACTGGGAATACGTGAAGATGTCTGGAAAACCAAGGTATCTTCCTGTAGCGCTGCCACATGACTCCTGCAGACGACAAGTGTGAAGAGTTCAGAGCTCGCAGGACTTAGTTTGGCCTCGGATAGACTGGGGAGGGCTTTGTAATAGAAGAGGGATTTGAACTGGGCTGGAGGGACGGAGGACTTAGGTGAGAGACATGGGGCTCCGTGCATCCACTTAAGAAGAAAGAACCAGGGCTTCCCTGGTGGCGCAGTGGTTGAGAGTCCACCTGCTTATGCAGGGGGTGCAAGTTCGTGCCCCGGTCTGGGAGGATCCCACATGCCGCGGAGCGGCTGTGCCCATGAGCCATGGCTGCTGAGCCTGCACGTCCGGAGCCTGTGCTCCGCAACGGGAGAGGCCACAACAGTGAGAGGCCCGCGTATGGCAAAAAGGAAAAAAAAAAACAAAAAAAAGAAAGAACCAGAACAATCCATCCCTGTGAAACGCAGGCGCTTCCAGAATTTAAATTTGATGGCAAATGAAGTAGAGAAAGCACAGAGACAGGCCAAGAAAGGACAGGGCAGCGCCACTGTGTGTAACCGGCAGCACAGCCAACGGTCACGGGCTGGACTGTGTCCCCCAGAGTCTACGCCAAAGCCTAACCCCCAGGACCTCAGAATGTGACTGGGGCTGGCACAGAGCCTTTCAAGAGGTGATTAAGGTATAATGAGGTCCTAGGGGTGGGCTCGAATCCTATGTGACGGGTATCCTTATAAGAAGAGATGAGGACCCAGGTACGCACAGAGGGGTGACCGCATGGGGACACGGGGGAGGAGGCGGTTGTCCACACACCCAGGAGAGAGGCCTCGGGGACCAGCCCTGTGACGTCTCCATCCCAGATTCCAGCCTCCAGACCCGGGAGAGGTAAGTCTGTTTGTCAATCCACCCAGACTGTGGCACTTTGCTTGGGCCGCCCCAGAAAACCCACACCAACTTGAACCAAAGCTTTGAACCAAGCTGTGTGTTCCTTCACTGCTGGGGGGCGGGGGGTTTCTAACACCGCCTGGCAGCCTTCCTCTCCCTGGGCCGCCCACTCACGCAGTGTTGAGTACCAGGTGCGTGCAGCCGTGCTGGGGGTGACCCTGGGACGTGGCAAATGCCAGTGCTGGAAGATGGGTGCCCAGAGCATCTGGGGAGGCCATACTGAAGGAGGAGCCACAAAAGGCCACGTGGCCTTCGTACTGGAGAAGTGGACACAAGGGGAGCCCCAAGTACATTCAACTAAACGTGAAAAGATGCCTGGGTCCTGGGTTCCTCGGAACAGAACAGGCTGCCCTGTTTGGTTGGAATAACCAAATAAATCATTTAACTCCGAAGTTTATCATGGAGTTTACCCAACATTAACAAATTACATTATGTAAAGTCACAAGAAAGATGAAGAGGCTCATGGACATTTCAGGCTTCTCGAAAGATCTGTATTTACTTGTTTTCAATCATTAACCCTCCCCATTAGGCCCACACCTAACACACGCTGGGCGTCTTTCATCAATGTTCTCTCCCTATTTCTGGATTGTCTGTGGGGAGCGCCACGGGGGGCGTGGGACTTGGTGCAGGGGCGTGAGTGCCCGGGACCCCGTGCGGCCTGTAGACCTGTAGGCACCCAAACCCCAGTTAGAATCTGCAGTCGCACCAGAGCCCGAGGTGGGCTGTCCACACGACAACACGTGAGGGAGACTGAACGTGCACAGAACAGAACAGAGCAGAGGGCGCGTCTGGTCACATCCTCCAGGGAGACAAAACGCAGGAGCTCACACAAGCACCCCGGGCATCTGCTCCCACCCCTGCGCCCTCTCTCCACCGTTTACACGGGACTCACGTCTGGACCCAGGCCAAGCGACTGGATACCTCTGGTCAAAACTTGACACTCAGTCCAGGTGCGTTGTAAATTGTCGCAGTTAAGAATGCACACACAATAGCACATACTTATGTGAGCAGCAGTGTTCAATGAGACACATATTAAATCTTCCTAAGATACAGAGGGTTTCCAAGCACAGCAACCAAGGTGCTTTTTTTTTTTTTTCGCGGTACGCGGGCCTCTCACTGCCGTGGCCTCCCCCGTTGCGGAGCACAGGCTCCGGACGCGCAGGCTCAGCGACCATGGCTCACGGGCCCAGCCGCTCCGTGGCATGTGGGATCTTCCGGACCGGGGCACGAACCCGCGTCCCCTGCATCGGCAGGCGGACCCTCAACCACTGTGCCACCAGGGAAGCCCCAAGGTGCTTTTTATTAGCAGTGTGTGGGCTATGCCTCTCTTGACTTTTAGGATGACGAGAACAGCTCTGGGAGGGGAGGTGGAAGGTTCTACCTTCCCCTGGAGTCTCCAGCGGGGCCGGGACGGTCAGGGTCCCGGCTATTTCCCGGGCTGGGCTCACGGGGGCTTCAGCTCCTGAGTCAGGAAGCCCCAGATCATGGGCTGATTTTTGTGTTATTGTCGATCTGTGAATTTTCTTAGAGACGTGACCACATTTTCACTAGATTCTTAAAGAGGTTTGGGATCCAGAAGAGAATCCCAAAGATCAGTCTTTTTTAAATAAATTTATTTTATTTTTGGCTGCGTTGGGTCTTTGTTGCTGCGTGCGGGCTTTCTCTAGTTGTGGCGAGCGGGGGCTACTCTTCATTGTGGTGCGCAGGCTTCTCATTGTGGTGGCTTCTCTTGTTGTGGAGCACGGGCTCTAGGCACGCGGGCTACAGTAGTTGTGGCTCACGGGCTCAATAGTTGTGGCTCACGGGCTGTAAAGTGCAGGCTCAGTAATTGCGGCACACGGGCTTAGTTGCTCCGCGGCATGTGGGAACTTCCCGGACCAGGGCTCAAACCTGTGTCCCCTGCATTGGCATGCGGATTCCCTGGATGTGCCACCAGGGAAGCCCCAAAGATCGGTCTTTAGACTTCAGTTCCTGGAGGGAGTTTTCGGGTTTACGCCTTCGGCCTTGCATCGCCCAGCGAGTCCCATGGATGACAGCCAAGCAGTGGTCAAATCCTTACATTTTGGTTCCATGACCACCCCCCTCGCTCCTTGCAGGAACTGTTTCTCACAACGTGATTTGCAGCTAGTAAGTCCCCCTGGTGACTGGGTTCCCTGGTCAAGTGTGGGAGGAATAACCTGTGCAAATTTCAATGCAGCTGCTTACGAATGGATGTCTCATCGCTCAAAACCTCACTCAGCTACTGAGAAAACGTGCTGCAGGACACCTTAGAAAGTGCGCACCTTGGGGGTGGGCATCTGTTTGCAGACCCGGGTGCCGGGGCCGCCTCCCGGCCTGTTTCTCACCACAGCCCTCTCTCTTGTGCCTGTTTGGGCTGTGCCGGGCACACGCTGTGAAGCATCCTGCTCACTCTCTGCTCCTGCCTTGTCCAACACCTGCAGGAGCTCTGGCCCTCACTCGCCTCCACCCTTGGCACTGGCCCACTCCCTTCACCCCTGGGCCTCACCCGGTACCACCTCCTCCAGAAAGCCTTCCCTGATTGCCCCTCCTCAGGCCTCAATGGATGTCCCTTCTCTCCACCTCCCGATCCCTGTGGGCGGACTTGCAGGGGTCTATGATCAGCCACTCGGCCTGGAGCCCCCGCTAGACGATGAGGGCAGGACACAGGTCTCATTTCTCTCTCTCTCTCTAGCCCTTGGCACTGAATCTGGTGCAAGTTAGGTGATATTTATTTTATGAAGAAATACATGAGGATATTGACAATTCAGGAAATGACCTGTTAGAAATCCTGTTACAAAGAGGGGAAAAGGGAGAAAGAGAAGAAAATGGGAAACTTTAAACACAGTGAGGACTTCCTGGGTTCCCAGCACAGGGTCTGTGAGTCAGACCAGCAACCCTGGCTGGAGCATCTGCCAGCACCAGCTCTGACAGCAGGGCGCGGGGTCGCTTTTACAAGGACAAGTGTGGCTGGATGATTTCTCTAATGCAGGACACACAAGGCGCTCACCCCTCACTGCACGCACGGCGCCTGCCAACACGCATTTTTGCTCCTGGGCAAACATTTATTCTAGGCAGTGAAAGGAAAGGGGCAGGACATTTATATCTGTGCCCCTGCGAGACGCTCACGGCGTCCTGGACGTTGATGCTCAGGGCGGCCCCTCCCCACTCCGCCCTCTGGTCCTGAGGACATTCAGTAACGTGGCTGCAGGGGCTCTGTCCACGGGGACCAGATCTATGTGCTGAACACGTGGGTCAATGCCATTACCAGCAAGAGGACATTCAGGCGGCAGCTTTTAGTTCAGCAAGAATCTTTTATCCGAGTGAGCAACTTTCCACTTCTAGACCCACAGGGCACCCATTCCATGATGTGCACGTTCTCCTTCACCATCAAATGTGTTACTACCGATCTGTGAATTTTCCCGGGGACACGACCTCGCAGCCCCCCTTCCTGGTCTGCAGGTGGTAATGCTAGCCTTGCAGAGATGCGTGGAATCCAGGTCCCTGTAGGCTGTCCGTGTGTCCTGAGCCCTGGGACCCCGTTCACCCGCGTGTCCCCTCCAGGGCCAAGCCCACTCTGGTCCTAAATGAAGGGGTGGGAACTTGGCTCTGCCCACGGGGCTCCGAGCCCGGCGACGGTGGAGGGTCTGATCCGCCAGCCCGCAGGCTTTGGCCAGAGGTGCTGACCGAGACAGTCCCCTGAGCAGGACTGATTCAGACGTGCCTCTTCCTGAGCCCCGTTCCTTAGCGCATTTACTTTAGAAGCTTTTGTTACAAATCCTCTCTCCACGGAGGCCAGGAGCCTGATTTCGGCAGCACCTGCCCCCAGTTGCAAAACTACCTGTCCGTCGTGAAGATGGGAGGAAGCTCACGCCTCCTCTGGGAAAGGCCCATCTGCAAAGGCGGGTGGCCTGGGGTCTCCCACCCCGGCTCCCAAATATCCCCTCCCTTCAGCCCCGCAGAGCCGAGCTCAGTTCTCACCCCTGGACCATAAATTCTCCCTCGCCGTCCAACTGTCCAGTGCGATGTTCCCGATGACACGCATTCGCATGATGGATAGAAAACTCCAGGAGGCAGTGTTAGGGTCAGCGTGCCGACGAGGGCGTTTGGCTCAGGGAAGCTCACCCAGGCCAGGGCTCCCTGGCACCTGAGCCCATGCCCTCCTGCCGCCCGTGAGCTTTTTAACAGGGTGTGCGGACTTCCTCCGGAGAGGCTGCCACCTCTGCATCCCCGGGACTCAAACCCACTCAGATCCCCTGTTATGGCTTGTGTTGTTTCTGTGAAAAGAGGCATTGCTGGGTGGTTGTGGGAAGAAGATGCGGGTAGGTGAGCGAGGACTCATTCGTCTGCCTCACCCCGGCCTCTAGTTTGGATGCAGAGATATAGCTTCGAGGGGCAAGAGACCGACGTCCTGAGGAGGGCGGGGGTCTTTCTCGCTGGCCCCTGCGCACCTGCCCTTCTACTGCAGTCTTATTTCCTCTCCTGTACAGGGAGGGTGGAAACTTCCAGGCCGGCAGCCAACTCTACCTACAGATGGATTTCGTCTGGCCCCATCGTGAGTCACAGTATTTTTTTTTTTAATGAATTACTTGCCAACATCTAAATTAAGAAGTTTCAGACAGAAACTAGATTTTTGGCTTCTCGTGAAAGCTCAGAGGATCTAGCAGCGCTGGGCCCGAGTCACGGTCACGGCAGGGCTGGGGCTGCTCCCTCCGAGGTGGTCCCGCTTCCCCGCGGCCCCTCCCAGGCCCCTGAGTGCTCTGGGTCGCCACCCCTCAACACAGAAAGGTAGCAGGATAAAGAGAGACTTGAAAAATGGGAAGGGAGGGGAAAAGGCAAGGAAAACTAGCTGTCTACCTTGAAATTTCACATTAAATTACCTAAGAGAAGTTCAGAAAATCATGAGGTCACGTTTCTTAACCTGAAATGAATATCATTAAGTCAGCGCTGTTCTCAAAACTAAGGTTTTAGCTTCACAAATTTAAAAAGACATGAGAAGAAAACAGATTTGAATTCTTTCTGCACTCAGGGGTGATGTTAAGCTCTTGGGTTAGGGAGAGACCCCCTTCCCTTCGTAACGGGGTGTTAGGGACTCGCGATTGACTATTATTAGTGTGGAATCCACGGCTCAAGGGAATCAGACAAGAAATTGGGGAAATGAGGAAATAAATGAGCCGTGACACAGCAGCCCCTCTGCGCAGACACTGCAGCCAGCACCTCACCTCCTCCGCACAGAATTCCGGGATGTCTGAACCATCGCCTGCATTTGTGATGTGACGACACTGAACTCAGAGGGCTGGGGTGAGTTGCTCGAGGTTGTACATAGAGACTGGACGGGGTGGGGGGGGGTCTGGGTCCAAACCCAGGTCACTCCCCCGACATCCAGGCCTGGACCCATTTGATCCACCCTGCCCCGGGGCAGACATGCCAAGGACCCTGCAGACCCCGCCACCAGGGGCTCTTGCCCACACACAGCTGCCTGGCCGGTCCTGGGACTTCTCCTCAGACAACTTCGGATGCTTCTAAGGACAGCGTGAGTGTGCCGTAGACAAGAAGAGAAAGAAATCTCTGGAAAGGAAGAGGAACGGCCACCACCTCCAGGCTCCACCTCTAGGCTCACTGAGGAAGGAACTGCTCCTCGAAATAACGGTGCCCTTGACACTGAAGAATTTTGTTAAATGAGGGAAATTCTGGGAGACGACTCAGCTTGCACTCGACATTTCTGGGCAGAGTCGCCAGCTACCGTGCAGTCCTCTTTTGTGTATCTCGGTTCCCACTGGAAGGGGAGACGATGGCTTGCAGAGAAGATGCTTGACACACACTCACTAAACTGAGAAATCTAATAGTCGACACAGGTGGGCCTCCGGACAGACTTCTGGTTCTACTCAAACTGTGAACTGAGTCAGGAAACCAAACCAAGGGTCAGAATTCATTTAATACCACTGACCTAAAACCACGATGACTGGAAGGAAGCCCCAGCTCCAGACAGCTGTCCACAGGGCCCTGTGTCGGGGCTAATCCCAGTGATAACCAAAGAAAAAAATGGAAAAAATCGATAGAGAAAAATAATTTCTAAAGGCAACGCATGGTTTTCCATTTGTTTTCATCTTTATAAATCATTAAGAAAGATAAATCCGTGTCCTTCACATACAGTCTGGAGTAAAAACTACGAATTAAGGTCTAGCCTCGATACTGCAAAGTCCTTTGCTGGAGGAGAATTTGATCCATGAAACGTCAACCGAAAGAACTGGGCCACAGGGGCCCTGCAGGAGCCGGCTCGTCTGGACAGCCCTCCAGGGAGCGGGCGGGAGCCGGGGTCTGACAGTGCAGAGTCACTGTCATAAATCTTACTCAGTGAGTCCCCGAGGGTACCACCAGTGATGGTCATTTTAACTTTTCTATTCCATTAATAGTGTTAACCTGGGTTCTGGCCCCAAGCTCAGGCTACTGCACGGTGCCTCAAGAGAAAGGATCAGAGAAGCATCTTCGTCCTGTTCTCAGGATGAGGTTTTTAATCAGGTGACATTTTTGGGTAATTGCACGCCTCCCTTTTAGACACAGTGCGTGTGTCTGGAGCACACGTGACCCAGAAGGGGTGTGAGACAAGGTTTCTGCGTCTGGTGGGACTGGATGGAAACTTGAAAGGAAGCAGAGGGTCACAACCAAGACTAACTCTGCAGCCAGAGGGGACGCGGACCCCGATCTCTGGACGGGGTGGTGCACACGTGCGGTCCCGGGACGTCTTCCTGCACTCCAGCCCAGGCGACACAAAGCAGCACAGAGATGCCTTTAATCGCCTACATGGGCCCACATGCAAAATTTTTTTTTTTTTTTTTTTTTTTTTTTTTTGCGGTACATGGGCCTCTCACTGTTGTGGCCTCTCCCATTGTGGAGCACAGGCTCCGGACGCGCAGGCTCAGCAGCCATGGCTCACGGGCCCAGCCGCTCCGCGGCATGTGGGATCTTCCTGGACCGGGGCACGAACCCGTGTCCCCTGCATCGGCAGGCGGACTCTCAACCACTGCGCCACCAGGGAAGCCCCATATGCAAAATTTTTAAAGCACACTCAGGGCGAAGGAAACAACACTTGGTTGCTCGTTTCAGTCTGCGTGTTTGCCAAAAGACAGCAATAGAAAAGGTAAATCTGAGATCACATCGCACTTGAAAGCCACGTGAAGGATTTCAGCACTTTTCTCCAATGTCCTTGGATAAAGACATGAAAAGTGGCAAGGGACTGTCACAGGCTCAGGTTGGGTCTTTGCTAGAACCCTGAGGATACTCAGGAGAAGAGAGGGGCTGGGGGGTGGAAGTCCCTCCGCGTTAGGAGCCCGTGGGATTTGCTGGTAACACACAAGACGGAGGCATGCTTGGATCACTCATGGGTCACACGAGCAACACGCAAAGGCTTTTTCATGAACAAATTTGGGGTGCGCACTTTATTTTCAAGTAGCAAAGCTCTTAAGACCGACGCAGCCACAGGGAGGAGAACGTGAAGCCTGTCTATCCCTCCACCCATAGTAAGAGGGAACCGGGTGCCCCGTCCTCGGAGCAGCAGGTCAAGCGGGATGAGAATCGCGTGGATGCTGCGAAACCTGCAGTCAGCCCAGCAACGGGCCCTCCTGCGGCTCTGACAACAGTAACAGGTACACAAATGGCAACACCCCTGGGGCCTGACGCCAGGTTCCGGGGGGTCCCTGACATCCGCACGAGGACCTCTACGTGGCCACGGCATGGCTCCCCCGTCCCGCCTGGACTCTGACGGGTCCCCACAGAGCAGCCTCTGCTCTGAGCCCCTCCTGAGCCCACTTTCCTGGTGTCCGGAAAAGACGAGGGACAGACGGTGCTGAGGAGGCCCCCCCCCCGCTCCCGTCTGCCCCCGGAGCCCCCGCTTCCCGGGTGCAGGTGCTGAGGCCCCGAGGTCAGGACGGGAGCTGAGCCGCAGCACAGACGGGGCCGGAATGAGAGTCCCAGGGAGACCCGTCCCCAGGGACCCCTGAGCTGCCATTCTCCCAACACCTGCTCTCGCCCTTCCGACTTCTCATTTTTCTGCTGGAATCCTGAACTTAATGCAGTTTCAAAACCAAGAAAAGAGAGATTCTGTTTCACTGCCGTGAACTTCCAACCATCTGTGTGAGGCCAGCAGATAAACACGACTGCATCACCCCACAGGCGAGTGGGTGCCTTCCCCAGGATTCTTCCTGCCATGGAGAAGTGTCTGGGGGGCCACCGGGGGGGAGGCCACGAGGGATGTCCACCTGTGGTCAGCAAGCCCAAGGGGGACTGTAACCTTCTAGGGGGCTGCCCTGTTCTGAGAGCGTGGCATCTGGTGACCAGGCTAAGACGGATGACCTTGCGCCAGCCATCAGGGAGTTTACGGGTGGGTTTGGTGGGGAGGAAAGAGGAAAACAGTACGAACACCCAGATAAGGGCCACTGGTGAAGTTCCTTCCCCCGAGTACTGGGAGGGTGGGTGTGTGACCTGTGGCCAATCTGAGTGAGAGCCCGTGATCGCCGTCTGACACTTGGGGGCGACAGCAAGGGGGACGGACCCGTCGGGGGTGGGCTGCTGCCTCGGTGGGAGGGGGAAGGGGCCAGGAAGCCGCAGAGCCCTACGGGGACTCGTCCGGGCTCGTGGCTGCCAATCGAGCATTGGTTTTAAATAATCTGTATCTTCATTTTAAGACATGCATCCTTCCTTAGGCAGAGAAAGGGAATCTCCTACAGCCTCACTTCTTCGAGACACCCCTGCTCGGCCCTGGTCATTACAGCAGGTTCTCCACCACGCGCCTTCTCACGCAAAAGCGATCACCTTCATGAAGCTTCCTGCGTTGCTGCATCCACACCCTTCACACATTCGTCTGCAACATCATCTGAGCGGCTCCGTCACGTTTCATTATTCAAATAGTTTCTTTCACTTCATGCCCCACTGTTGAACATCTAGGTAGTTTTCAACTTTTCATGCTAAGAGAACATCCTTTACAGTAAATGCCTAGAGCCAGAATCTTGGGCCCAAAGCAAATGAACACTTTGAAGGCTTCTGATATATAATTTTTCCCCAGAAGGCTGCACCAATGTGTCCTCTCATAAACAGTGGTGGCCGCTGTCATTAAAAAAAAAATTAACAACATGGTAAGCAGAAGGAGGACTTGTTTATTTTAAGGTTTTTTTAAAATTTCCATTTATTTCTTTGCTAGTAATACTGGAAATTTTTCATGGCTTATTAAATTTGTACTTTGTGAAATAACCGTTCTCTCCTTTGTTGATTTTCTCCCTCTAGGGATACTAACTTGTATCTTCCATATTGATTTGAGATATTTTCCCTATATTAAAATTTTTGTGTCCGTATATCACAAATATTTTTCCTGCTGCGTTCCTGCCTTTTAATTTTGTTGACAACGTCTTTTTGACCTGTAGAAATTTGATTCTTATGTTAAGTCAACTATTGGTTTTTATGAATACTCCTGCGTTCAGTGTCATCCTTAGAAAGGCTTCCTACCCAGGAATTGCCTCGATTTTATCTTGTACTCTCGTCCACACGTGCTAATGAAAACCTCCAACATTTTTCAAAGACTTAACTATAAGATGCCCTCATCTGCCCCACAACTGACGATCCAAGCAGGTGCATGAAGCCAACAGACACAGGTGGGGACTGTAAGTCTGTCCCCATCACCTGGGACACGTCGTCTTCGGGCAGCTCCTGCCAGAGTGGACCGGCTGAGGGTCAGGAAGCCGTTCCGTAAGGAGTCGCCCTCTGCGTCCTGGCAGCTTCCACGTGTGGGCACGGGGCCAGAGCTCTCCAACCCTAGGCTCTCCCCCGGGGGCCTGGAGTGGGGGGCAGAGCCGCCCCTCTGCTGCCATACCGAGGGCCCGTTCTTGAAAAAATACGGTCCCCCACCGTCCTCTGTCCCCAGGATCCTCTTGTTCCTCCCCATGGGGTTTGTTCTGAGGGCCGGGGGACTGTGACCAGGTAGACAGACAGTGGCGTTTCAGATGGCCGAGCTCCAAGTCCAGGCCTGCAGGGAAACGCACGTCCAGGGCCCAGCGAGTGCACGGCAGGCCTGGCCGAGAAGATGTACAGAAAGGAGGAACGTGGGAAAGGCCAGGGGGCCAGGTTCACGGCTCAGGTCCTTCCCTCAACGGGGGGGCAGTGGACAGCTGAGCTTTCGGGTCCAGCGAGTGACACGGTTGCTAACTCATCACTACAGATGCATGGATGGAAGCGATGGCATGACGGACGTTTAAGAGCATTGATCTTGTGGAGAGTCACAGGGATCCATCTGCGGTGGGGAGGACGGTTAGGAGGTGATGAGAACAGACACCGGGGGCGCTGAAGAAGGAAGGGAAGGAGAGCCCGGGGCTCCCAGGAGGGTCGTCCCCCCGGGGACCGAGGAGGGGAGAAGATGCTCTGGGCTGGACAGTGGCTGCACCAGGTGGAGCGGGCATCACAGTGCCCGGGGGTCACTGGCCATCTGTCCTTCTTCCACGACTTTCCTGTTCTTTCCTCTCTCTCCTCTGCCCTGAAGGAAGCCCTTGGGTGTCAGACCAACAGCTCCGGCGGGAGGTGAGTGTGTCGGGCATGAGGGGGTCAGGGGAGGTGGGATACCGGGGAGAGAGGCTCACTCCTTCCACGTGGTCCTCACAAAGCCTCCTTTACCACCAGAGGCACCAGCACTGGCTCGTCCAAGAGCTTGAAGTTTCGGGCGAGGTCTTGGACCAGGTGGCGGGGCTGGGAGGGGCTGCGTGGACTGGGGGACCGAGACGGGACGTGTGTCCCCAGACGCGCCGGCAGCCGCGGGAGCCTCCAGGGGAGCTGCCGGGGCCTCACCTGCAATCTCTGGTCCCGGAAGCAGGAAGCACGGTGAGCCGGTTACTTCTGCCTGAATTTCAATAATCGGCGGATTTTACACGTTAGAGAAATTATTGCGCCTTGTAAAGGAACCGCTTTCAAAATGAAAGCTGTATTTTCCTCCCCTTTATATTAGTTTTGAGGTTATATTTGTTTGTTTCCATCTCTGGGGAAAACCCCAGGACATTTATAAACGCGGCACATTCCTAAGGCTTTGCCTGGAGATACAGGCGCAAGCGTCTCTCTTGAACGTTAAACAAACACATAAACAATGTAAGGCATCCCCAGGATTTATGATGTGACAACACAACCGTAATGTAATTCATGGGGAGTCACGAGTTTCCGTTTCTCTTCAACGAGGCTGTGGTCACTTGGTGTCTCAGTCCTGGGGGAGGACGAGAGGCTGCCCGTGTTTCTCTGATATCTAGCTTACATACCTCAGCTGTATAGTTAAGTGTTAATATTTAACGTCACGGTGTACAGCCCTGCTGCGCTTTACCTGTGCAGGTTAATGGGAAGGGAAAGGGCACCCTGGACCCATCGGCCCTTGAAGATGGGTCCTCTCCCAGGAGTGCTTTCCTAAGCAGAGCTTCCGGAGCAAAGCACCAGATCCTTCCTCGGCAGGTAGCATCTCACGATATCTCGCTCCACGCACCATAATATTTACTCACAGAGTTAGTCAACCCCACCGATGTTTAACATTTAATAGTATGTCCGAGCAAGGCCACAGACCTTGGTGGTGAATTTCCAGGGTAAGTCAAGACACATCCAAACCCACCTGGGGATGACTCCCCAGATCCCAAAGCACAGGAAGGCCAGGGACGGGGAACACATCGGGGGAGGGGTGCATCGCAGGCGCGCGTGATGCGAATCCAGCATGCTGCTCCCATGGCATCTGGAAGGCTGAGGTCCACAGCCGCCTCACAGCTACCGGGAGGGCACGGCAGCGAGGGACTCAGGCCCGGCCGTCTGCAAAGCTCGGACCCCGGGTGTGACCCAGCGGCCGGAAGCTGCCCCAGGGGAAGCAGCGCGGGAGGTCAAGGCCGCCCCGCTCTTCCTGCCTCGTTGAGTCATTGACCTCTGCCTCGTGCTTTTCTCCCAGAGGGCTGTCACTAGCGATAATGACAGGGACACACTATAAACATGCTTGTTTAACTTTACAACAGCTCTGCAGTAGGTGTTCCAAGCCTCATTATACCGACCAAAGAAAGCTCAGAAAAGTTGAATGTTTGCATTGGCAGCACCTGACGGTTCCAAAGCCTCTGCCCCGGCTCCTTCTGAAATGGAGGTGATGACCTGTCCACTCTCCCCCAGATCAGGGCACACAACAAAGGAGCTAATACACATAGCACACAGGGCTACGGGAACCACAGGGTTAGAATGTGCAAAGTGTCGTGTTTTATTGACAATTCTATTGCTAACGGAAAGCATGCATTATTAACCCAATTACTTTGTAGTTTGTAACCTATTTTCTTAAAATAATCAAGATGGCTTTTCATGTTAAAATGTGTCAAACAGGACAGGTCAGATTAAAAACATGGAAGTAATATCAGAAACTATTTTCAAGGAAGGGAGAGAGCCTGGGATGAAAACGTTTTTATAATTTTGAACCTAATGTCACCGCTCTAGATTTTAGCAGCCAGTTCACAAGAGAGGAAGCGATACCATGTAGTTCTCAGTGGTGATAAAAGAAATCCAACAGGTTTATCTGGAGAAGAAAAGCAGAAGGACTGACGTCCACCCTGAGAGGACGCGAACCTGCATCTTCAGGTAAAGGAAAGGATTCTCCAAAACCCTATTTCACATGAAGTTCATGGGGCCCCAGGAGTCCCCTGCTGCTAACTCTGCTGCCACAGCTCAGTTCCTCACCTGCTACTGCTCCATAGGGATGGTCTTTGCAAAGAGCCAGATAACAGGTGCTTTCGAACTTGTCCTCTGAATTACCAATTGTCTCAATATCTAGTTTGGAAGCCTCTGAAAGGAGCTGATCAGATGGTGAGCCCTCCCGGGATGTCTGATGTGTTCAGACGTCTGGACCAAGAACGCACCTTTGCCTGTAAGTGGCAACATTTACCCCAACAGAGGTGCAAGCGGCGTCGTGCAGCTGAGCAGGAGACTCTGAGTCCGTGCCATGCGTCGTACCAGGGCGTCCTCAGGACAACTTGACAACATTCCCATCCTACGGAGCAGGAAGCTGAGGCACAAGGGGTCCAGGGTCTGGGAACTTGTCAAGGTCAAGTGGCTGGTGGATCCTGATGTCTGCGTCCAGACTGCAGATTTTATCTGCACGGGTACCGTGAGGAGGGAAGTCTCCCCTCCATCTCAGGGGGCAGGGAGAGTGTCCTGAGAAGCGGGGCTGGAGATGCCATGTGTGGGGACCACCCTTAGTCAGAGGGCTCGGGCCCACGGAGGGTGGGGAAGCCTGGCGGGAAGTGAGGCCACATCGAAATCCCCAATTAAAGCAAACAACTCAGGGTCGCCAGCATCTTATTTCGTCAAGTAGGAAAAATGAAAATAAAAACACCATCATTTTCACAATAATATTATAAGAGAACGTGAAAATATAGGAGGGATGCAACCTCAGAGCAAAGAGTGGTCCTTTAACTTCAATGCATTTTTTTTTTTTTAATCTCATCACAATATCCTACTTTTTTTCAGGCTGCAGGCAAGGAAATCTTGTCACAGGCTGGTACCAGTTCTTAAACTGGAGCCTGGAGCCTGGAACCCACTGCTGGGAGTGGTACAGGGTACCAATAGGTTTGTTAAAAGAAGATTATTCTTACAGGCTGAATTGTGAGCCCCAAATTCATGTGTCGAAGCTCTAACCCCAGGACCTCAGAATGTGATACACTTGGAGGTGGGGCCTTTGAAGAGGTTATGGAGTTAAAAGGAGGCTGTCAGGATGGGTCCTAATCCAGTCTGACTGGTGTCCTTATAAGAAGAGGGAATCTGGATGCACAGGGACACCAGAGATGCACGTGGTCACAGGGACGGCCCCATAAGGACACAGCTCGAAGGAGAGAGGCCTCAGCATGAACCAACCTGCCCACACCCTGAGCTCAGATTCCTGCCGCCAGGACTATAAGAGAATACATTTCTGTTATTTAAACCACCCAGTCCAGGTATCTTAGTCTGTTCAGGCTGCTATAACAAAATGCCATAGACTGGGGGGCTTATAAAACAAAATCGTCTGTTTCTCCCAGTGCTGGAGGCTGGACATCCAAGGCCAAGGCACCAGCAGGTTCAGTGTCGGGCAAGGACCCCCTTCCTGGTTCACAGACGGCATCTTCACCCTGTGTCCCCATGTGCAGGAAGGGCTGGGGGCTCTGTGCGGTCTCTGCTATGAGGGCACTGATCCCATCATGGGGGCCCCACCCTCATGACCTCATCACCTCCCAAAGGCCCCCCTCCTAACACCATCCCATTGGGGTTAGGTTTCAACATGTGAATTTGGGGGACGCCGTGGCATTCTGTTATGGCAGCTCTAGCAAACTAACGTAGTTATCTCATGTCAAATAAATAGATGTGAAGCCTTGACCAGAGGAAAGAAAATATACTCTCAGTTGACTCCCTGTGGCTATTAACTCCACCAGATACACACCGTGAGCATTTCCAGTGCCCCATCACAAACACTTCCTCTCGCCCCCAAGAGCACCTCACATTGCTCACAGAAGATGGATCGCGCAGAAATCATTTCTACTGTTTATCAAGGATGAGCAGCTTTGCCTGGGCTCGGTGAGCACAAGGGCTAACTCAGCATATCCAGGTGTCCTAACGCCACAGATTCCAGAGAAAGGACCGGCCTGGACACTCCTGGGAGGTGACCTCGGAGCCCTTGGGATGTCCTGCCTGATAAGAGTGTCTTTGTAAACCCGGGGCCTTGGGCCACGCCAGATACTTGATGCTGCTGTGTGCTCACCAGGGAATGCCTGTTTTGTTTGCTGGATGCCTGGGGCGAGGTGGCATCTTTGGCCTCATACCTACGTGACCGAGCCCTGCACACAGGCTCCAGGAGTTTCCCTATGGGCCCTTGCCCCGTACAACTTGTCACACGTGGCTGCTGGAGAACTAAGTCTGACTCCAGGGGCTGTGCCCGGCCTCTCCTGCCCTATGCACCTCATTCTTGGTTGTTATCCTTTCCCTGTAATCACCATAACCATCTCCTATCACCACATCACTGAGCCTGAGGGTGGTCTTGGGTACACACTGGGTGAAGAACAGATTATCAGCTACTAAGAACTGCTTAATGTGTGTGTCTCGATTCAAAGAAACGTGAGGAAAAAGTAGCAAAAGAAATGTAGCAAGAGCAGGTTTCTCCCTAGTAGCCCACCCCATGTGTGAGCACAGGCCCAAACCTAACATCTAAAGAAAAACAGGGAACAGCTGGACCCTCGGCACCTGTTTTACTATTTCAGTTTCGTAGCTAAGGCGACACTTAGAAAGCAGTTTAGGCTAAATGCAAAGAGAAGAGGAAGAATCGGGGCTGGTGTTTTAAAATAGCGCTTTAACTTAATCGATAGGGAGAAACGCCAAACACAGAGCAGATGACACCACCTGGCATTTCGACAAATATGCCATATTTTACAAGCTCATTAATTTTCATTCTGAAGTTCTGTTTAGTCACTTTCAATTAATGTTGGGGAGGGATAGAAAGGTGGAGAAGAGAAACCTTGCAGCCACGAGGCACTCGCTGAAAATTCTAGCACAGCTTGCAAATCCATCCTTTTCAAGTTGTCCATGTCAGGAGTTGAACCCTGAAACACACCAAGCCGATCTGATAAAAACAAAACAAAACAAAAACGAAAGGAAAGACGTGCGCTCACTTCCTCTTGTGATACTACCGGACTCACAACTAACTGCTGAACAATCATCAACAGGAAGCCACTGGAACTCACCAAAAAAGATACCCCACATCCAAAGACAAAGGAGAAGCCACAGTGAGATGGTAGGAGGGGCGAAATCACAATAAAATCAAACCCCATAACTGCTGGGTGGGTGACTCACAGACTGGAGAACACTTATACCACAGAAGTCCACCCACTGGAGTGAAGGTTCTGAGCCCCACGTCAGGCTTCCTAACCTGGGGGTGTGGCAATGGGAGGAGGAATTCCTAGAGAATCAGACTTTGAAGGCTAGCGGGATTTGATTGCAGGACTTTGACAGGACTGGGGGAAACAAAGACTCCACTCTTGGAGGGCACACACAAAGTAGTGTGTGCATCAGGACCCAGGGGAAGGAGCAGTGACCCCATAGGAGACTGAACCAGACCTACCAGCTAGTGTTGGAGGGTCTCCTGCCGAGGCGGGGGGTGGCTGTGTCTCACTGTGAGGACAGGATACTGGCAGCAGAAGTTCTGGGAGGTACTCCTTGGCATGAGCCCTCCCAGAGTCCACCATTAGCCCCACCAAAGAGCTGGGTAGGCTCCAGTGTTGGGTCGCCTCAGGCCAAACAACCAACAGGGAGGGAACCCAGCCCCACCCGTCAGCAGACAAGTGGATTAAAGTTTTACTGAACTCTGCCCACCAGAGCAACACCCAGCTCTACAAACCACCAGTCCCTCCCATCAGGAAGCTTGCACAAGCCTCTTAGGTAGCCTCACCCTCTATTAGAGGGCAGACAGCAGAATCAAGAAGAACTACAATCCTGCAGCCTGTGGAACAAAAACCACATTCACAGAAAGATAGACAAGATGAAAAGGCAGAGGGCTATGTACCAGATGAAGGACCAAGATAAAACCACAAAAAAACAACTAACTGAAGTGGAGATAGGCAACCTTCCAGAAAAAGAATTCAGAATAATGATAGTGAAAATGATCCAGGACCTCGGAAAAAGAATGGAGGCAAAGATCCAGAAGATGCAAGAAATGTTGAACAAAGACCTAGAAAAATTAAAGAACAAACAAACAGAGATGAACAATACAATAACTGAAATGAAAAATACACTAGAAGGAATCAATAGCAGAATAACTGAGGCAGAAGAACGGATAAGTGACATGGAAGACAGAATGGTAGAATTCAGTGCCATGGAACAGAATAAAGAAAAAAGAATGAAAAGAAATGAAGACAGCCTAAGGGACCTCTGGGACAACATTAAATGCAACAACATTCGCATTATCGGGGTCCCAGAAGGAGAAGAGAGGGAGAGAAAGGACCAGAGAAAATATTTGAAGAGATTATAGTCGAAAACATCCCCAACATGTGAAAGGAAATAGCCACCCAAGTCCAGGAAGCACAGAGAGTCCCAGGCAGGATAAACCCAAGGAGCAACACGCCAAGGCACATAGTAATCAAATTGGCAAAAAAATAAAGACAAAGAAAAAGTATTGAAAGCAGCAAGGGAAAAACGACAAATAACATACAAGGGAACTCCCATAAGGTTAACAGCTGATTTCTCAGCAGAAACTCTACAAGACAGAAGGGAGTGGCATGATATACTTAAAGTGATGAAAGGGAAGAAACTACCACCAAGATTACCCTACCCCGGCAAGGATCTCATTCAGATTCAATGGAGAAATCAAAAGCTTTACAGACAAGCAAAAGCTAAGAGAATTCAGCACCACCAAACCAGCTCTACAACAAATGCTAAAGGAACTTCTCTAAGTGGGAAACACAAGAGAGGAAAAGGACCTACAAAAACAAACCGAAAACAATTGAGAAAATGGTAATAGGAACATACATATCAGTAATTACCTTAAATGTGAATGGATTAAACACTCCAACCAAAAGACACAGGCTCGCTGAATGGATACAAAAACATAACGCATATATATGCTATCTACAAGAGACCCATTTCAGACCTAGGGACACATACAGACTGAAAGTGAAGGGATGGAAAAGAGATATTCCATGCAAATGGAAATCAAAAGAAAGCTGGAGTGGCCGTACTCATATCAAATAAAATAGCCTTTAAAATAAAGAATGTTACAAGAGACAAGGACATTACATAATAATCAAGGGATCAATACAAGAAGAAGATATAGCAATTATAAATATATATGCACCCAACACAGGAGCACCTCTATACATAAGGCAACTGCTAACAGCTATAAAAGAGGAAATCGACAGTAACACAATAGTGGGGGACTTTAACACCTCACTTACACCAATGGACAGATCATCCAAACAGAAAATTAATAAGGAAATACAAGCTTTAAATGACATAATAGACCAGATAGATTTAATTGATATTTAGAGGACATTCCATCCAAAAACAGATTACACTTTCTTCTTAAGTGCACACGGGACATTCTGCATGACAGATCACATCTTGGGTAACAAATCAAGCCTCAGTAAATTTAAGAAAATTGAAATCATATTGAGATTAGAAATCGATTACAGGGGAAAAAAACGTAAAAAACACAAACACATGTAGGCTAAACAATACGTTACTAAATAACCAAGAGATCACTGAAGAAATCAAAGAGGAAATCAAAAAATATCTAGAGACAAATTACAACGAAAGCACGACAATCCAAAACCTTTGGGAGGCAGCAAAAGCAGTTCTAAGAGGGAAGTTTATAGCTATACAAGCCTACCTCAAGAAACAAGAAAAATCTGAAATAAACAATCTAACCTTACACCTAAAGGAACTAGAGAAAGAAGAACAAACAAAACCCAAAGTTAGTAGAAGGAAAGAAATCATAAAGATCAGAGCAGAAATAAGTGAAACAGAAACAAAGAAAACAATAGCAAAGATCAGTAAAACTAAAAGCTGGTTCATTGAGAAGATAAACAAAACTGACAAACCATTAGCCAGACTCATCAAGAAAAAGAGGGAGAGGACTCAAATCAATAAAATTAGAAATGAAAAAGGAGAAGTTACAACAGACATCGCAGGAATACAAAGCATCCTAAGAGACTACTAGAAGCAGCTCTATGCCAATAAAATGGACAGCTTGGAAGAAATGGACAAATTCTTAGAAAGGTATAAACTTCCAAGACTGAACCAGGAAGAAATAAAAAATACGAACAGACCAATCACAAGTAATGAAACTGGAACTGTGATTAAAAATCTTCCAACAAACAGAAGTCCAGGACCAGATGGCGTTACAGGTGAATTCTATCAAACGTTTAGAGACGAGCTAACACCCATCCTTCTCAAACTCTTCCAAAAAACTGCAGAGTAAGGAACACTCCCAAACTCATTCTATGAGGCCACCATCACCCTGATACCAAAACCAGACAAAGATACTACAAAGAAAGAAAATTACAGGCCAATATCAGTGATGAATATAGATGCAAAAATCCTCAACAAAATACTAGCAAACAGAATCCAACAACACATTAGAAGTATCGTACACCATGATCAAGTGGGATTTATCCCAGGGATGCAAGCATTTTTCAATATACGCAAATCAATCAATGTGATACAGCATATTAACAAATTGAAGAATAAAAACCATATGATCATCTCAATAGATGCAGAAAAAGCTTTTGACAAAATTCAACACCCATTTATGAAAAAAACTCCAGAAAGGGGGCATAGAGGGAACCTACCTCAACATAATAAAGGCCATATATGACAAGCCCACAGGAAACATCATTCTCAATGGTGAAAAACTGTAAGCATTTCCTCTAAGATCAGGAACAAGACACGGATGTCCACTCTGGCCACTATTATTCAACATAGTTTTGGAAGTCTTCGCCACGGCAATCAGGAGAAAAAGAAATAAAAGGAATACAGATTGGAAAAGAAGAAGTAAAACTGTCACTGTCTGCAGATGACATGATACTATACATAGAGCATCCTAAAGATGCCACCAGAAAACTAGTAGATCTAATCAATGAATTTGGTAAAGTTTCAGGATACAAAATTAATGCACAGAAATCTCTTGCATTCCTATACACTAATGATGAAAAATCTGAAAGAGAAATTATGGAAATGCTCCCATTTACCACTGTAACAAAAAGAATAAAATACCTAGGAATAAACCTACCTAGGGAGACAAAAGACCTGTATGCAGAAAACTATAAGACACTGATGAAAGAAATTAAAGATGATACAAACAGATGAAGAGATATACCATGTTCTTGGATTGGAAGAATCAACATTGTGAAAATGACTATACTACCCAAAACAATCTACAGATTCAATGCAATCCCTATCAAATTACCAATGGCAGTTTTTTTTTACAGAACTAGAACAAAAAAATCTTAAAATTTGTATGGAGACACAAAAGACCCCAAATAGCCAAAGCAGTCTTGAGGGAGAAAAACGGAGTTGGAGGAATTAGGCTCCCTGACTTCAGACTATACTACAAAGCTACAGTCATCAAGACAATATGGTAGGAATATAAATCAATAGAAGAGGATAGAAAGCCCAGAGATAAATCCACGCACCTATGGTCAACTAATCTATGACAAAGGAGGCAAGGATACACAATGGAGAAAAGACAGTGTCTTCAATAAGTGGTGCTGGGAAAACTGGACAACTATATGTAAAAGAATGAAATTAGAACCCTACCTAGCACCATACACAAAAGTAAACTCAAAATGGATTAGAGACCTATATCTAAGACCGGACACTATAAAACTCTTAGAGTAAAACATAGGAAGAACACTCTTTGACATAAATCACAGCAAGATTTTTTTGATCCACCTCCTAGAGTAATGGAAATAAAACCAAAAATAAACAAATGGGACCTAATGAAACTTAAAATCTTTTGCAAAGCAAACGAAACTATAAACAAGACGAAAACACAACCCTCAGAATGGGAGCAAATATTTGCAAATGAATCAATGGACAAAGGATTAATCTCCAAAATATATAAACGGCTCATGCAGCTCAATATTAAAGAAACAAACAACCCAATCCAAAAATGGGCAGAAGACCTAAAGAGACATTTCTCCAAAGAAGACATACAGGTGGCCAAGAAGCACATGAAAAGCTGCTCAACATCACTAATTATTAGAGAAATGCAAATCAAAACTACAATGAGGTATCTCCTCACACCAGTCAGAATGGGCATCATCAGAAAATCTACAAACAACAAATGCTGGAGAGGGTGTGGAGAAAAGGGAACCCTCTTGCACTGTTGGTGGGAATGCAAATTGATACAGCCATTATGGAGAACCTTATAGAGGTTCCTTAAAAAACTAAAAATAGAATTACCATATGACCCAGCAATCTCACTACTGGGCACATACCCAGAGAAAACCATAATACAAAAAGACACATGCGCCCCCAATGTTCACTGCAGCACTATTTACTATAGTCACGTCATGGAAGCAACCTAAATGCCCATCGACAGACGAATGCATAAAGAAGATGTGGTACATATATACAGTGGAATATTACTCAGCCATAAAAAGGAAGGAAACTGGGTCACTTGTAGAGACGTGGATGGATCTAGAGACTGTCATACAGAGTGAAGTAAGTCAGAAAGAGAAAAACAAATATCGAATATTAACGCATATATATGGAACCTAGAAAAATGGTACAGATGAAGTGGTTTGCAGGGCAGAAATAGAGACACAGATGTAGAGAACAAACGTATGGCCACCAAGGGGGTAAGTGGCAGGGGTATGGTGGTGGTGTGATGAATTGGGAGATTGGGATTGACATGTATACACTGATATGTATAAAATGGATAACTAATAAGAACCTGCTGTATAAAAAAATAAATAAAATTCTAAAATTGAAAAAAACAACAACAATCCCAAAACAACAAAAGGAAAAAACCACCCCAAAAGACCCTGTAAATTCAGTTTCTTAGGAACCCATGAGTTTCACTCATTCATGCCCAGAAAAATCATAGACCATGTAGTGTGGTCATCCAGTTACAGTCCCAGCTTTCAAGCAGGACTATCTCTTTTTCAAAAATTGTATTTTTAAACAAGAATTGTATATATTTAGGGTGCCCAGCATGCTGGTTTGAGACACGTGCACACAGTGAAATGGTTACTACAGCCAAGCTAGTTGGCACGTCTGGCTCACATGGTGACCACTGCGTGTGGTCAGAGAACCTGGGATCCACTCTCTGAGCAAATTTCCAGGATGTGACCCAGTGTTATCACCTGCAGTCACCGTGCTGGACAGTAGTCTCGGGACTGCTTACCCTGCGTCCCTGCAGCTTTGTCCCTGTGACCAGCTCCTGCCCACCTGCCCCGCCCTCTGGCCCCGGTCACCCCCATCTACCCTCTGCTTCTATGTATTGGACGTTTGTAGATTTCATGTCTAAGTGAGATCATGCAGTTCTCGTCTTCCTCTGTCTGGTTTATCTCACTGAGCATAATGCCCTCAAGGTCAGGACCTCCTTTTTCATGGGTGAATAATATTCCCGTGTGTGTGTGTGTGTGTGTGTGTGTGTGTGTGTGTGTGTGTGTGTATGTGACGTGTTCTTTATCCACTCATCCGTCCACAGACACTGGGGCTGTGCCCCCGTCGTGGCCTCTGTTGTGAATACACTTGAGCAGGACTCTTCCTGACTCACAGACACTTTCCCTCCTTTTATCCATGTGCTGCCTCATCCCACGAATATTTCTTAGCAACAGTGAGCACACCATGGTGTTACTGTCCTGCATCTACACTGGGCAGCAGGGATGTGACACACGGAGGGACGAAGAGTCACTGCGGAAGCCATTCTCAGTCCCCAGAGGGAGGGGACTGAGGGGGGCACACGTGTGACGTTCCTGCAGGACTGGGAGAGGCGGGCGGTGTCCCCAACGCCTGCTCCCTCCGGCCGGAGCCTCCTGACTCCTGCCTGCCTCTTACCCCGTGACTGCACCTGCCTGCCTGGCTCACCTGTCATCTCGTGCGCCAGGCGCCCCCCTGCTCAGGGGCGCCCAGCTGAGACCCCCCCTCCCTGAACTCTGCAAAGACCCAGCCGTGTCTGCGTGGCCCCTCTCGGCCACCTCTGCGGAGCGAGGAGTGGTCTTGCCTCCTTTCTGTCGGCTGCAAACACAGGGCAGGTGTCATCAGGTAAAAACCACCAGGAGCGCGAGGATAGGAGTGGAGCCCGAGCACAGAGGTGCAGTCACCCTGTGAATCAGGGTGAAGGGAAACGATGCTTGGAAACAGCAGTGCCAGATCCCATGGAAAATTCTCCACCGATAGGTACCCAGCAGGAAGCCCAGGAAGGAGCAGACATGCCTCTCAGAAAAAGCTCGCTGAGGGTGTGTGTGGGGCTGGTCTGTGATGTCAGAAATGCTCCGGGGGTCGCTTTCCTCTGACATCCTTACCCGAGGTCCGGCCCGTCAGATGCAGGGTCTGTGTGAACAGTTAAAGCGCTGCTGACCGTCAGCCCAGCCTCCCGTTGATGTGTCCAGTCTGCAGGGGAGGGAGGTGGCGGGACAGAGTCACAGGCTCAATGGCGAACACGCACTGACCACCCACGACATGCCAGGTGCTGTCTGAGTGTCAGGGACACAGGGGGACATCCTTGCCCCCGAGCTTGCGTCCTGCCAGAGTCTGACAGAGGTGGGCACCCAACGGGCGGCCGTGTGGCTGGCGGGTGAGCGCTCATTTCTGAAATTCGATTTGGGCCAGGAGGGCGTGCCAGCAGGTGGCTTGAGCCCTCCCTGTCCTTGATGCCACAGCCTCCCTGACTGCCCAAACTCCACAGAGCTCGAGGTCTGTGCTCTGCCCGCGCTCTCCTCGGCTCCACGGGGCGGTGCCTGCTTCCCCCAACGCCGCCCCCGTGTGCCCAGTCTGCCCGGGAACCCGGGGTGCCGGGCTCTCCCTGTGCCTGCAGGTTCCCTTTGCTCTCCTGGACCCCAGAGTCCAGCTCCGCTTCAACTACCCGCATTAACATAACCCCTCCAGGGTTCCTCCTCTCAGAGCAGCCCAGTTTGCGTTTTGGCTAAGTGGGCAAAAGTTGTTATGTCCAAGACTCTGAACCTTCCAAATAATAACATAATAATATGTTGTTATTTCGCCCGTGAGACCCTGAGAGAAAACGCGCAGAACGAACTCGTGCTGGGTCAGCAACACGCCTTCCCTTGCCCGGCTCTGATTTTTCTGAGACCCTTGGACACCTCAGGCCTATACTGGGTGCAGAACTGCTGACAAAGTGTTCTGTGCGACACCCACGTGCGCTCCAGAGAGGAGTGATTTACGACGGTGATGTTCAATAACCATTTGGCTATGGAGTTCTTCTGCTTAAGAACTATCTAGCGAAATGAAATGTCCTGTAAAAAAGAAAATGTGCCAGGAGAATTAAATATAGCTTTCCTGGAAAATGCCGGTGGACGTCAAAAAGTGCAACTTTTTTAAACAAAGAGGAAACTATTGGTATTTGAAAATGTGTTTTGCACATTCCCCTGGATGTGACGGCGTCAAAGCAGAAGGTGCCTGGATGCTTCCCCAACCACACTTTACACAGGTAACCTGACACTTGTACAGCTCCCTGTGAATATACATGTTGTCACCGGATCATGGGATCCCAGAGAAAAAAAGAAAGGTTCTACTTTTTATCTGTTTTTGGAAGTGCTACAGAATCCTACCAGCAGTGCTGAGAGATGAGCTCCCATGTTTTTTAAAGGGATTTTGTGCCAACGGGAAAACAGCGGTGGGGAGAGGGCTCTGAGCTCAGACCTGCCTCTGCGGCCCTGTTGGCAGGTCACCCAACCTCCCCAAGACCCAGGGTTCTCGCCACTAAACGAGGGCTAGGAGGTCACCTCCCAAGATCATGCAAAGCCTTAAAGGAGATAGTGCCCAAGAAGCTCCTGCTACATTTGCTTTGCCTTTGCTTTTTAGTTTCTGAGGTCAGGAAGGTGCTGTGCACCAGGCAGGTCACTCACCCATCCCACGGCACCAGGTACATGTGTCCGTGTGCACAGCTCGCCCCCCGCCCCCGGAGGTGAGCGCTGAGCAAGCTGGAGGCTCACGCGTAGTGGCCCCGGGCCAGGGGTGTGGAAGTGCCCCACAAACCCCTGAATGCTCCCCGCACTTGTGGGTATTGTGGGTACAGGAGGGATTACGGGTCCAGGACACAGCGTCCAGAGGCATCTCCATCCCAGAACTGGTCCCCTCTGAGAATCCTGAGGGAATTCTGTGGCTGGGCATCTATACTTCTGCACAGGCATCTCTGCAATCTTACCCCAACACTGTCTTGGTTTAATTGTTTATTCCACGGAAGAGGCAAAAGGCATCTTCTTTCGGTTTCTCAGTGAAATAGGCAACTGAGTGACTGTACCTGTGGGAGCACAGAGGAGGGAGGGTGAGGGTGTCTTGGAGTCAGCGTCCGAGGGCAAAGGGTCGGGGCCGGATCACAGGTCAGAGACGTGCTCCCGACTCAGCAAGGTCTGTGCTTGTTTCTGTGGAATGAGGTTTTCTCTCCGTGGGGTTATTAGCAAAGACAGCTCACCATGACGTGCACTGCACGACAGCCTCACACGCCGGACTCTTTACACACTCTGGGGACACGAGTGGACGCCTGGCCCTCGGGTCAGCCCCACGCCTGCCCTTGAACCTGCTCTCCATGCACCGAATCCTCCCAGTTCCCTTCCTTTCTGGGAGGCCCCCCCATGACAACCTGATTTTTTGTGTGTCGTGTTGGATTATCAAGAATACCCGGTTTTCTTTCTTTTTTCTCTTTTAGTTTATTTTTTCAGAGCGATCCTTTGCTTTTGCCACTTAGATATCCTGACCCCTGTAGTAACTGCCCTCTTCTCCAGGACACTCGGCCCCGTCCACAGCCAGAGTGCAGGGTCACTCGCTTCACTCGTTCTCATTGGGTGCCGTCTAGGGTCCGGGCTCCCCTGGGGCCCAGGATACAACCGGAGGGAACAGAGACCTCGCCCGGGGAGCTTGGGCGCCTCTTGTTCAGCGGCTCACACCCCTCACTTGCACTTATTTCCTCCCCTTACCTTCTGTCTGCTTATAGTGTTTTACACCCGAATAAGTCCTTTTCAGAATGAGGTGGGACACAAAATACATAAATAACACCCTGGGCTCCCCGAGGTCTCCGAGGTCCTCCGAGCGCCGAGTCTTCTTCTTGGGTGGCTCCCGGCTCTGGCTCTTCATCAGGACCAGGTCAGGAGGCCGCTCCTTGTGAGACACCCCCCTCCCCCAGGGTCTCTGGATTCCTGGAGCACCTGGTACCGTGAGATCACGTTTACACTGGGACTTAATGATGGGTTTACCACCTGTTTCTCCAGAGAAGGAACTGTTTCAGGACAAGATGGATGAAAAGGGCCATGGGATCCTGAGATTGCATCTTCATGCCTGAGGAGTCGGATGTTTTCAGGATGAGGGACCCGTCCACAGACAAATCACCCCGAGGTCCCCAGGACTGACGGTTCCTTCAGATGTGCCCTGGGTGCGTAGACAGCTCAGCCACCGGTTACCCAGATGCTTACAGGACTTCTGCGTTTTCAAAGACTAACTGAAGCCCCTGGGAGGTCTGGGTCCCGGGACTCCATCTGGAGAACAGATGGTGAATCGATGCTGCAGGACAGATGTGGGGAGAGCTGAGGGGATGGGGGATGGAGGGTACAGGAGGGGACGGGGGGACGGAGGAGATGGGGAGACAGGAGAAATAGGAGGGGACAGGAGGGGATGGGAGCTGGGGGGATAGGAGGGGAGGGGAATGGGGAGATGGGGGACAGGAGAAACAGGAGGGCACAGAGGGCACAGGAGGGGCAGAAGGGATGGGGGGACAGGCAGGGATGGTGGGGAGCTGAGATGGGGGGACAGGAGAAGAGAGAAGGATCAGAGGGGAGAGAGAAGGCAGAAGGGCGGGCAGTTCATGGGGTGACTTGGTGCCCTTTTCTTTACAACCTGTGGGCACCTTCACCAGGGCACTGGATGGTCGGGAAAGAGCTGAGGCACACCTGTAACCCTAAGAGGCAGGAGGCGAGGCTGCTGCGGAAACCCTCCCCGTGGCAGCCAAACCGCCAAGCTGCAGGCTCCGCGGGTTGTTCCGTGGGATCCGACGGACGGCCTTCAGCACGCTCTCCTCGGTGTCGGGGGCAGAGGCGGGGCAGGCACGTGCCTCACACACATCAAGTCTGCACGGTTTCATAATTGGAAGCTGCTTCCCCAATTGTACCGGCGGCTTTTAAGGAAGATTAAGTGGAACGATAAAGTAAAAATGAGGAATTCACAGGCCGCCTCCACACGTGCTTAGAGAAAATGCAGTTGAGCCCTTGAAAGGCTGCACCGCCCGGATGCAGGGGTCTTGCAGGTGTCGTCTGGGGGGCAGGGAGATGCAGCACGGCCAGCTCGGAACGCAGGTCCCGCACGGGCGTCAGCTGCCCGCCGGCCAGTCCTGGCCGCCAGGGTTCTCTTAGCTTAAGCGAGTCAGGTTTGCAGCTGCAAAGCTGCCAGTTTTCACTGCCATCAAACTCCTCCTTTGCTCTCAACTTGGTGGCTTGGAAGGTGGCCAGTCAGGGTTTCCAGAGCAGCACGGAGGAGCAATCTGCCCCGACCCCAGCTCTGCTGACACGCGCACCCAGGCGCAGGCTGCTAGGGGCCTCGGAGGGGGCTCTGGTGGCCCAGGTGGGCACCAGGCCTGTCCCGAGCCCACGGAGAGAAGCGCTCCGCTCGCGCGCGGGGCTGTCCGTGGCGCCTCCCACCTCCCGGTGCCAGCTCTGACAGCCGCATGGGTCGGGCCCTGGCAGGGAGGGAAGAAGATGCCCAGAACTCGAATTTCTGCGCCCTCTGCTGCTGTCAGAGTCTGGGTGGGGGGGGCAACCCGCCACGTGCTCTGCCCCACTCGGGAAGAACAGCCCCGGCTTCACGCGGTGGCTGCAGGGGGATCCTCTTCAAGCAGGTTCAGACCCAGCCAACTGCCTCCGGCGATGGAAGGCTCAGCGACCGAGGCCGCCCTTTCTGACCCACAGCCTCGCTCCTGCCGTGACACAGGCTCCGTGGATGTCCCTGTCACAAGGGGTCACGTGGACGACACGCACCCTGCCCACAAAGACACTTTGGGGGATGTGAGGCTGCCCACGTGTGGCCAGAGGACGCCCTGGCCCCAGGCCTGCGTCCTTAGAGATGCCGTGATGTCGGCACTGTGAGTGCGGCGGGGCCCCGGGCCTGCTTCCTGCTGGCGGGGCACGCGGCTGGTCGGGCCGCATTGGGGAATGTTGACAGGCTCCGCTCTTCCAGAGCGACGAGAACACCCGCAGGAACCGGGATGAAGGCCCCCTGCTCCCTAGGAGCCCCGAGCCCCAGGCAGATGGGGCCGTGGCTGCACCTCTGCGTCCTCAGGATCTCATGGGACGCGTCTGGGCGGCGTGGGCTCGGTAGCGGGCTGTAAATGCTCGTGCCCGGGCCTGGCGCACGGGAACCTGCCTGCCGTTCGCGCAGATGCTCAGGCCCGAGTGTTGACTGCTGTCCCTCCAGCCCCAGGAGGCCTACGCAGGAACGTGTCACCCGTCGTGCAGTGGACACTCGTCATTTACCTAAAGTCTGCGGAAGGTACAGACGCCTTAGCCTCGGATTGAAACGCCCACTGTGAGGGCCCCAGGAAGAATAAACAAAGGACGGTATCATCAGCCCCCTTCCGGAAACCCTGTGCTTGCAAAAGTGACTTTGGGGCACAAAACGCTGTGGAAATCCAGATGATTGCTGTCACGTGACCTTGTTAGGTTTAAAAATACCCTCAGCATCTGCGTGGAAATAAACTGACTACTCAGCTCCTCCACGAGCTGTGGCCCACGCCTGCTCACAAATGCAGCCACAAGGTCCGGAGCTGGGCCCCAACCCGGCCCGACCAGCACCGGCTTGCCCTGTGTCCACAAGCCGGGGATGCAGGCGGGAGACGAGACAGGACAGGCTTGACATCCCCCCGGCTCCAGGCTCCTAACTGTCCACTCTCCTGGGGCAACAAGTAGGACATCCCACGGCTTCCTCAGTGACGTCTGGGACCCTCCAGTCCACAGCTTCTAAAGTCAGAACGGAAGCTCCGCCCACCCCCAGTTCTCTCCCATGATGTGCTGTCAGGAAGAGTCTGTTTTCTGTTCCACACCTTCGACCAACAGCTCTGGGACCCCTGGCACTGGGCACCGGCCATCCAGGTGCATCAGTGGCACATGTGGACTTTGTATCACAACTGTTCCCAGGGTCTTTGAACAGCGACCAAAACCTGGAGCCTTTATCGTGTTCACAGAAACGTGGGGACCCGCGGAACGGGAAGGGATGGAGGCCACCGCCCGGCACACACCCCAGGGGAGCCGGTTCGGGAAGGAGGGTCAGGGTCCGAATCCTCCCGTGAGTTTCCCATCGTGCGCCCTCGAGTGGGTTTCCAACTTTTCTGACTGGTTTCTTTAGCTGCGGGAAACCACGGGGCTATTTGGAGGATTAAATGCATTTATGGAAGCTGAACATCTGGCAGCTGTCAGGTCTTAGGAAAAACAGAGCATGTTTGCTGTTTGTCACGACCTGGGGTGGCAGCCAGGAAGCCCCGCGAGCACAGGAGTGCGGGGGGATGTCGGCTCATCCTGCCTCCGGCACTTTTCTGCACCTGAGGGAGCAGCCGCCCAGGGCCGGAGGCCAGCGCAGGCTTATCCCTGCCCTGCCCGCAGGGGTCCTGACACCAGTTTTAACTCGTTAAAACGGGCTTTAATGAGGCTCACACGCATCTCTCCCCAGCTCCTTCCGCGATCTTTATTTTTCTTTGCAGGTGAAGATGGGTATTTCTCCCAAGATTCAGCCCTTGTCAGTTTTTCTTCTCATCATTTGGAAAATCAATAATTACTCAGGCTTCAGCTCTCAGCTCAAGTACTGCCCATCTTCACTCAAGTGTCGAAGCCGGCAGCCGGCTCCCCCTGCCTCGCCCGCCCCCCGCGCCAGAGCAACTGCCGCCTTCGCAGACAGACGTCTGCGCTTGGAACGGGTTGTGACTCCATACCTTTGTTTCTTTTATCCAAGCCAGTTGTCTGAGTTCAACCAATCTAGTAAAAAATAAAATCTCTGTGTATTCACAAAGCTGATTTTAAGATTTCCTCTTCTTTACATTCCAACCCAGCTGACTACGTGCTTTTTAAAAAAAACAGCTGACAATTATAGCTGGTATAATTGACCTACAAAAACCTGTGCACGGGCTTCCCTGATGGCGCAGTGGTTGAAAGTCTGCCTGCCGATGCAGCGGACACGGGTTCGTGCCCCGGTGCGGGAGGATCCCGCGTGCCGCGGAGCAGCTGGGCCCGTGGGCCATGGCCGCTGGGCCTGCGCGTCCGGAGCCTATGCTCCGCAACGGGAGAGGCCACAACAGTGAGAGGCCCACTTCAAATAAAAAAAAAAAAAAAAACCTGTGCACATTTGAAGTACACGGTCTGATGAGTTTGGACATATGGACACACCTGTGTCACCAGTCACCATCAAGGTAATAAACATCCATCGCCCCCCAAAGTTCCCTTGTGCCCCTTTGCTCTTCTGTGGCACGAGCCCTTCGCAGGCACCCGGCCCGGCTGACACGGTTCCAGGGCTCCGCATCCCTGGACCTGCAGCTCCTGAGAGCGTCTGTGCCCACCGACAGCATCCAGACTCGGGCTCCTGTATTCAGAGCCAGGACTTCGGAGCAGAAGCAAAGGCACGGCCGGGAAGTGGGGGCAGGAGGCTGAACGGGGGCTGGCAGGCTGGCGGAGTCAGGACGGTGAGAAAGGAGGCCGTCAGGGCGCGGCTTCGGGTCGCTCCTAAGAAGCTGCCTTGAAAAGACGCCATTCGAATAAAAGGGCACTGAGAACACGAGGGCATCACCTCAGGGCCAACACTGGGCCCCATGAGCACGGCTGGGGCGGTGGGCTCTCTCCTCCCTCCCGTTCTCTGCGTCCCTTCCACGTGCCAGGAGGTGACGGGAGATTCCTGAACCTTCCAAGACTTGTTTTCTTAGACAGGGACCTGTTCTCATTATGAGGAACAAGTTCCCGCTCTCGTAAGAGGTCCCCACCTGCAGAAGAGGCAGAGGAAGGTGGCCTGGATAGCCTACCGCCTGAGCAACCGTGAGACGTTACATAAGCGCCTTTGAAACCGTGTCCCTGCGCTTGACACCGTTCAGAAGGAAAGTGGGTGTTGCTTCCTGGCGATCAGATGCCTTTGGAAGGAGCGCTGCTGGGGGTGCCCTTGCGGAGACACCCAGCCAGTGTCTGCAGCCCCAGCTGCTTGCTGCGCCCGGCCCCGGGATGCTCTGTGTCAGCTGCGGTCTCACTTCTGGCCGCTGATTTTATGCTCGGCTATTAATAGTCAGATCATAGAAGCTCCTGCTGCCATGAATGGCCCTAACTTGCTCAGGGGAGAGGTGGGGCGGTGCACCAGGGGCCGGATTCCCAGCCTGGCAGAGCCCGGAGGCCAAGGGCACTTGGGTGAAGGAGCCGCTCAGAGCGCGAGAGGCCGGAAGGGAAGGGATGTGCGTGCACACATCCTCTGCGGGGCGGACATTCACGGAGACAGACACACACACAGGTTTTATGCCAGGACATGGCCGGCACGTCCCAGGCAGGGACGGTGGGCTTCTCCCAGCAGGTCACAGAGCCTGACCAGGTGAGTTTTCGCCCTGCTCCTGTGGACGTAAACCCCTGACGCTTCCTCCTTCCTTTGAGCTGCTGACCCCGTGGCAACGGCCATCAGGTCGTCTGGCGATCAGCACTGAGAACAGATGTGCAGTCAGAGGGGGAACTCCTCAAGGTCCAGCCGCAGAGTCCCCATGCGGGCTCTGCACCCCCCCCCCCGCCCTCCCCCGCCGCAGGGACACGCTCCCCCTAAAGCAGCCCCCCTTGTGTGAGACCCCGCTCCGCATCACCAGCCTTTTTCTTCCCTGCTGCAGCACACACACACGTTTCACTCCTTTCCTGGGCGTGGAGAGCAGCCCGAGTGTGCACTGCGCCTTACAACCCCGGTCGCATCTACGTCGGCCATGTGATGAGTTCTGGCCATAGAAACAGGAATGGAATTGACAGGGGCCACGTGCAGCTTGGCTCTCCACCCTGCACTGGCTCATCTGCCGGTTTGTGGCCACGAAAGCCACACACTAGAGGTGGCGGCAGAGCCTGGGACCCTGAATGGTCGCTGATGGCGGCGTGTCCCCTCCCCAGCCTGAGCTCCCCAGCGACCGGACTGGTTGTGGAAAACTAAATTGCTTTCTGTTCTCTTAAGGTGTTGCGATCACGGCCTGCCCTGTGGCGGCAGCTTCTGTCAAACATCGCAGGAGGCGGCATCTCCCTTCCATGGAGGGCAGGTGCCGTTGGAGGGCTCTGGTCAGTGGAGCAGCGTCCCACGGCTTGGGAGAAGTGGGCTTTCTGCCGTGTGGACAAAGCTGCTGCAGAGGTATCGGCAGGAAGCAGCTGAAACAGTCAACCCAGATGAAGATGAATTCATCTTAATTAACTAAGGCTGGGACCAGGTGGTAGGTGCGGAGCTGCTGAGACCCCCGGTGTGTCCTGAAGGAAGGGCACCTAGAATCTGGGGTTGGACTCAAAGTAGGGACACGTCACAGGAACCGAGGAAGACCCACTGCTTCTGGCTCAGCAACGAGTGGAATGAATCGCCTTCCACTGAGATGTCGGGCCGCAGAAGGAGCAGGCGGTGAGAAGGGGTGGAGAGATCTGGGATTTTTTATTTAATAGACTTTATTCTTAGAGCAGTTTTCGATCAGACGGCACAGGATTCTCATGTGCCTGTCTCCCCTGCTCTCAATCTCCTCATTAGTAACATTTAGCATTAACGTGCACGGCTACTATAATTGACAAACCAATATCGATACATTATTAACGAAAGTCCATCCTTTACATCTACAACCTTGTACGCTTTACATTCTACGGCTTTTGACAAAAGCAAAATGACACGCGTCCACCACTGTAGTGTCCACACAGAGTAGTTTCACTGCCCTAAAAGTCCTCTGCCTAGTCATCCCTCCTTCCCCACAAACCCTGGCAAACCCTGGTCTTTTTACTGTCTCTACAGTTGTGTCTTTTCCAGAATGTCACTGAGTTGGCATCATACAGTGTGTAGCCTTTCCACATTGGCTTCTTTCACTTAGTCACATTCATTTAAGGTTCTTCCTGTCTTTTCATGGCTTGATAGCTCATTTATTTTTAGGGCTGGATAATATTCCATTGTCTGGATATATCACAACTTATCCACTCACTCACTGAAGGACGTCTTGGCTGCTTCCAAGTTTTGGGAATCATGAATAAAGCTGCTATAAACATTGTGTGTAGTAGCTTTTTGTGTGGACATATTTTTGTCAACTCATTTGGGTAAATGCCAAGGAGCGTGACTCCTGGATCATACAATAAAAGTATGTTTAGTTTTGTAAAAAAAAAAAAAACAAAACTGCCAGACTGTCTTCCAGAGCAGCTGCACCATTTTGCGTCCCCACTGGCAGTGAAGGGAGTTCCTGTTGCTCCACGTCCTTGTCAGCGTTTGGTGGTGTTGGGTCTTGGGATGTGGTTTGCATTTTTTTTTTTTTTTTTTTTTTTGCGGTACGCGGGCCTCTCACTGTTGTGGCCTCTCCCGTTGCGGAGCACAGGCTCCGGACGCGCAGGCTCAGCGGCCATGGCCCACGGGCCCAGCCGCTCCGTGGCATGTGGGATCTTCCCGGACCGGGGCACGAACCCGTGTCCCCTGCATCAGCAGGCGGACTCTCAACCACTGCGCCACCAGGGAAGCCCGTGGTTTGCTTTTAAACGTGTTAGAGTTGAGATGCTTTTTAGACATCAGTAAAGGTCTGGGGTAGATGCAGGATATAAGAGTTTGGGGTGCCGAAGAGACATTTAAGTTGGAGGTATCAATTAGAGAATCATCAAAAAATAGATTGCACTTAAAGCCATGAGAAGGATGAGGTGACTTGGAAAATAAGTAGGGAAGAAAAAAGGTCCAAGGATGGAGCTCTGGGCACCAAAACATTTAGATGCTGGAAAGATGAGGAAGAACTAAAAAAGGCAACTGAGGATTAAGTGCCAGTGAAGTAGGGGAAAAATGGAGAGAATGTGTGAGGGAGAAAAGGAGGGAGAGAGAAGAAGGGAGAGGAGGGAAAGAGAAGTGTCTGGGAGGCTGGAGGAGCTGTTTAGGAAGGAAGCCAATAGTCAAGGATGCAGAGACGCCAGCGGGTCCAGTTCTAGCCCCTGGTGAGGCTACAAAAGGAGTTCTTGTTGGTGAGTGAGGCTGAAAGCCTGAGGGGACCACATCCACTGAGGAGGCTGAGAGCAGGGAGGGGCAGCAGAGACAAGCCCTTCCTCTGAAGGGAAAGCAGAGAGACGCGAGAGTGGCTGGAAGCAGGTATGAGATCAAGAGAAGTTTCTCTTTGAAGATGAGGGATGCCACCTGCTTGTGTGCCAGTGGAGATGCTCCAGAAGGGAAGAAACAGGCTGGTGATGCAGAGCAGGGTCTGCGAAGGCAAGGAAGCGGTCCCTCACACGGGGGGCGCGGCTTCAGGGGCAGCGTGTCCACGGGGGCCGGGCGGGTGCAGAGCCGCTGCAGGGACTCTGGGGGTGGAGCACACGGAAGCTCGCCTCTGACTGCACATCTGTTCTCAGCACGTGATGGCCAGGTGACCGACACGGGGTCAGCAGCTCAAAGGAAGGAGGAAACGTCGGGGGTCTGCATCCACGGGAACAGGATGAAATGTCAGCTAGTCGGGCCTTGTGACCTGCTTGGGGAAGCCCAGCGTCCCTGCCTGGGGACATGCCACGTCCATGGGAGGAACAGAAACCGTGCTGCAGAGAAAGACCAGCCTGCGCTGTGACCTCCTCCAAGGGCAGGAGAGGGCACGGGGTCAGTGGTGGACGCCGCCGGATGGAGGCAGGTCTCGTCTCAGGAGAGCAGGAGCTGTGTGCTCTTCGTTTGCGTCAAGAAGGGGCACAATATCTGAAGGATTCTGGAACCTTCCAGGCCTCCTTGGTATGAGCGACTTGGGAGAAAAAACAGCCAGCACCTAGCAGGACTCGCAGGGAGTGAACTCGGGGGGGTCTGCTCACACCCTGGCTGACTCTGCCGTTCTGACTGGGCCACGCGCAGCACCGTCCCGACCGTCTCAGCATGCCCTGGACCGTTGTGCCTTCCATTATTACAGAGAGTTCATTCTGTTTTTGTTGTTCTGTCTTTACTAATAGTTTTTAAGAAGACTGAATCATAAAGATCATTGAATTGAGGAAGGAAGTATATTAATTGTAAAAAGATCATCGTAACAGAAACGTCTCCCATTCACCCATGAAATCTAAAAGGGGGCGTCGTGTTCTGCACATACTCTCTGGCCGCTCAGTCCTGTCCTGCAACCCTTGCACTTATGTATAATCTAAGAAAGGGCCCCCAGACCTAATGAAAATGTGGGGAATGGATCTGTTTACAAGTTTGCAATTTTAAGAAGCAGGGTTCTTTAAAAATCTTATATTCATGCAAATAGGCATAAGTATAAGAAGTATCCCCTCAAAAAAGAAAAGAAACCTACACAAATTACACTGTATAGAACGCACCCCTGTTACCAGGCCTATAATTTGCAGGGCCCAGTGCACAATGAAAATGCAGGTCCCCTTGTTCAAACAGTAACAGGAGAGCGTTAACCAAGCTGGGGCCCCTCTGAGCACAGGGCCTTTGCGCTGGTGGAGGCCCACCACCTCGGACCAGTGTCCGGGGGAGACGCCGCCCCAGCAGGACGGCAGCACAAGACCCCACAGCACAGATGCAAACTTCATCCCTGTGGCGGTCTTCACTCAAAACTGTCATGCCGGAAGGCTTCAGGCCCATCAGAGGTAAATTTCATGTTATTCTACTAACTAAAATGATACAATTTATTACTTCTTCTAACCTACGCTGAAAAGCAATGGATACAAGGCTTTCAAACGAGGTTCAAGCTAGTTTCTACTAGAATCCAGTGCTTGTTCAGCTGCTAATCGTGTTCCTACAGTCAGCGGACTACTTCCTTTCACTTCAAGCAAGAGCACGGCAGTCCCTTCAGTCTCCAAATGATTATTTTTCTGTATGCAGGATATAAACAATTTATACTGAAATATTTCACCTTCTACAATCATGTATTATGGCTACCTTGTAAACATGTTCATTCAAATTCACTGTTTTGTCTTTTTATTTTCTACATTTTTTTACTGATCAATTTGCTTTCCCTAAAGGTATCACCTAGGAATCATTCAGTGTTAGTATATATTGGGTTTGCGTTTTAGTTACCAGAATTTACTGAAACACACATTCAGATTTTTCTTTCCCACTATTGCTTTTATGTTATGGAGCATGAGTTATCATTATATATCCTGTCTTTGTGGCCAACAACTTCCCAGTTGCTATACACTGAATGTCTGTGACACCAACCCCAAATTCATATGGAACCCTAATCCCCAGGGTGATGGTGTCAGGAGGGGGCCTTTGGGAGGTGATGAGGTCATGAGGGTGGAGCCTCGGTGAAGGGATCAGTGCCCTCATAACAGAGACATAAGAGCCCCCAGCCCTTCCCCCATGTGAGGACACACCGAGAAGACACTGTCTGTGAACCAGGAAGAGGCCTCAGCAGACACCGAATCTGCCGGCACCTGATCTCACACTTCTGCCTCCCGAACTGACAGCAGTGTTTGGAGATTTTTTATTTTCCTCTCCGAGTCAGTAGACAGTTATCCCCATCTAAGGTTTCCTCCTGGACTTCCCGATGCCTCATAGGACCCTTACAGGAAGGACACGTGTCTGCCCCCTTCGTGGGCACGGCGGGCAGATGGGAGTGGCCGATGTGGCACAGGGGCCCCGACGCGCTGAGCGCTGTGCTCAGACGATGCTGTGTGATGACTCAACACCTGATCCCCTGCCTGCCCCCAACAGAGTGGAGTCAGCTGAGATGGTGGCGTGTGCCAGAAGACGGCCTTCCCAGGGCCTTGGGAACAGTTCTGCAAACGTTCTCCTGGACTCTCCCTCCACTCCATTCACTTACCCCCCTAAAAGACTTAAATTTCCCAAGAACGTCAAGTTCACCCTCTCTGGATCAAGTTTAACAAACTGTAAGTTGGTGATAACCGAATGAAACTCAGTGATAAGACAAGGGGGGCAGCAAATAGCGACTTGGGCATAGAGATTCCACGTTAGATACGACACATCACAACGAAAATTAAAACAGCTGAGTTGGTTTTGTGCTATGTTCCCACTGTTCCATCATGCACAAAACGCCCACGTGCCTACAAATGAGGAAATACGGACTAATTCCAGTGATCTGCACACAAGTTACACACGCTCTCATTTTAATTTAAAACCGGCATTGCACTGTGGGAGGACAAATGGTAAAGTTCATGCTGATAATTAAAATATAAAATTTTTCTTTACTTAGGATGACACAGAAGAGCAAGTAAACAATATGATGACAACTCAAGAGACCAGAAAAAAGGCAAAGCTCGGCTCCTCAGTACTTTTAAGGAGACTTTCCCCTGCTGATTGAACAGGCACCCCCACGTCTTCATTCGGCACCAGGCCCTGCGTATTCGGAGAGCAGACGTCCTTCGTGCTCACTGGGGAAGACGATGATAAACTTGCAACTTAAACTGTGATAAGTAGCATGAAATGGCAGCGTCGGGCTTCCGCAGTGGAACATGAGCTGAGTTTATGGGGGATCCTTGGAGAAAGCTCCAAAGGGAGATTGGGAGAACCCCAAGGCCGTAATTGTACATTTTATCTTTCTCAAGAAAACAGATCTGAGTTGGGTCATTTTTCGTTAGGAGGTGTACCCACCAAGGTTGCTGTAAACTTTCTAGATGACACCTGCCCACCTGGCCACAGGGGCAACGAACAAGCCTGGCTCCAGGCTCTTCTGTTCAGGCCCTTTAAGCTCATGTGTCTTCCTGGTCCATTTAGGGAGCGATCCCTGCCATATCCCAAAGAGAGAAAAGAAAATGGCAATAAGGTTTAATTTGGGCTGAGCCAGCAGTTTATGCATTTGAAGTCTGCACAAAAATAAGTTCGTCGAGCACCCCAAATTGAAACGACGGAAGATAATAAAAGCTCGCTGAAATGACAGAAGGCTCCAGCATTTCCTGCAGCGCTGGCTGCAGTGTAGCAGGGCCGGCTCTGAGAGCCAGTTTTGCTGAAGGATGGAGAATGGCCATCTTCAGGTGAAAGCCAGGTGCAGGATGGGTTTGATCTCTAAACTGTTTGGTCACTGTTGTGGTTTGAGATCTTTTATGTTCCTGCTCTTTGGAGAAAGGAAGTAGGTCAGCTCCTTACTTTTTTTTTTTTTTTTTTTGCGGTACGCGGACTTCTCACTGCTGTGGCCTCTCCTGTTGCGGAGCACAGGCTCCAGACATGCAGGCTCAGCGGCCATGGCTCACGGGCCCAGCCGCTCCGCAGCATGTGGGATCTTCCCGGACCGGGGCACGAACCCGTGTCCCCTGCATCGGCAGGCGGACTCTCAACCACTGCGCCACCAGGGAAGCCCGGTCAGCTCCTTACTTCATTGGGCTTTCAAGGAAAGTTTTGTTTTAGGTATTACAATCCCTACTTCTCTCTTCACTGCCATTTTAGGAAAAGAAATATGCCTGTCTGAATGTCTAGTATATATTAATTTTCAATACTTAAAGGATTGATAAAATGTTAAAAAAAAAAAACAATGCAGCTAAGTAAGCAGGAATTAATCCCCATCAAAAGGAATTTTTGATAGGATAACACTTTTTCCCATTTCATAAAATTTAAAAAGAAAACTTAATGGAAAATGGATATAATATTGTGCCTTAAATAATTTTACATTTAGAGTAATGTTAATGCCTTAAGATGATATCAGAAGAACATGCTTGCTGTACATACTAAAACATGCGGAACGAATGCCATGGTGTAATTATAGACAACGCTGGGGACATAAAGTCACCTTTGGTTTTAGAAGGGCAACTGTAATAGCAACCCAATTCCCTTATAGTTTTGTCAAGTTGAAGCAGGGTTAAGTTCACAGTCAGTGCAGATAAGCAAGGGACAGACTATGAACTCAGGCTCCGGGACAAGGGGTCTGTCGCTCCACTGAAACTCCGATGTCAGAGAATTACAAACACCCAAACACCGATCTGTCATTATGGGGCCCAGAGAGCAGTTTGTCCTGATTTGGAAAAGGTTAAATAAGGCTCAAACGCAGTATAACACAAACAGTGTGTCTTGAACACACAGAGACCTGAGACACGTCCTGCAGCCCTCACAGCCCTCCCTGTTTACTGAAGCCCAAACATCCCCAAGACCAGAGGCCACGTCCATCTCTGCCGTGAGGGTTACGACAGATACACACACACAACTGAATTCATGTCAAGATCCTGCGAGTTCTTCATTCTACTGAAACTGTTAATCCCGTGAAATAACAACCGGGATTTCTGGAAGGAGGCAGGGTGCAAACAGTAAACAAATAACTAAGAACCGTGGTCCCTGAGCACCCGTGAGCTACAGACCGGCACCCGGCAGCAGCTTGATCGTTGAGCAGAGGCAGTCGGCTAGGTTTCACGGGCGGGTGTGTGACAGTCGTGGGTAATGACCCGATAACACGGCATCTCTGCCCTCCGGGAGTCCACTGCCTGCACACAAGTGGGGACAGGATGGAGCCACGCTCTGCCCACGTGGTGAGATGTGACCACCAGACTCACCACCAGGCACTGGCTGAACCCTGACCCCGGGGACGAGGCTGTGTGTCACAGCTGCTTAAAAGGACTCCAAAAGGGTTTCAGTTGAATTTGACACAAGCAACATTTGTTACGCACTGTTCTGTTGGGCATGGAGGGGAAAACAGTGAACTTGAAAAAAAATAAGACCCTTACCTTCATGAGTTCATAGTCTAGGAATTGAGGCAGACACGTAAAACAATAATAAATAAATCATTATGCATTGTGACCAATGAAACAACACATAAATCTGTAAACAGATGAGAATTAAAGAGGGAGTGATGAACTCAGCTCATCAGAGAAGACCCTGACATAGTAACATGTGATCCACGTATTTGTAAGGAAAAGGCATTTTCCAGGGTAGGAAATGCGGCGAAATCATTTCACGCTGAAGAAACCACGAGTGCCTAGTCGCCAGGGCTGTGCTCCCCAGTGGGACTGTCTGGGACATTCTTTTACTGTGAGGCGTCCTGACTTGCCTCGGTTGTATTTATCCTGGTAAAGAATGTGTATTTTAAGTTTGGCATTTCAATGCTTTTCATTATGCTTGGCTTTTAACTGAAATTCTATTTTATAAAATATGGAACATGCTAAACTCCTGTTAAATTATGTACATCTGAAATAGTTAATGGCTATAAACTGATGTGAAATTCAAGGCTCACCCAACATTAAGTCAGGTATCTGTCACTAGTTACTGTTATCCAAGGTCTCTGCTGACCTGAAGCCTGTTCCCCAGATGAAACTCCTCAGAGATGTGGGCAGTTACACATTCCAGTTTATGGAATTAGAATACAGTTCAGGGTTTATGCTAAATTTTATGCTGTGAAATACAATTAAAATGCTTGCATTTATTGTGTCTGTTTGCTGAGTTACTTTGGAAATGAAAGAATAGGCCTAAGAAAATTGATTCTATAAATCAAAAATAAAAGAGCTCCTACTTACCAGAACCCAAGTAATCACCAAGCACAACTAATTACACCTTTTTTTCTCCCAGAATTCTGAAGTCAGAGAACCAATGAATTTTAGATTTTACGGACAAGGAAACGGAGTCCCAGAGAAACGCCATTGGGTTTATATGTGTTTTTAAACATTCTGAAAAGAGCTTGCAATTCCTTATGTAACGTAAGAACTGAACATGCAAGCAGGCGACATCCTTGGACTGCACGCGCGGTGGTGGGTAGGGGCGGCACTGGGTCCCCACTAACTGGGCGCCTCCCACTCGGCTTGGGGAAGGACCCCGGCAGAGTGGGATCCGGCTTCAGGGACAGGGGGAGTAAGGCACTGAAGGGCGCGGAGGAAGGAGAGAAGAGCGTCCCTCAGGGCAAGTGCAGGGACCTGGGGCAGCTGGAGCTCAGCGCATGTGACAGGCAGGGACTCGGGATAGCCCAGGTCGTGGCAGTGTTCGCACCACTATCCCACAGCAGAGGCGACGCCCTGCGCGTGTGTGCAAACCGCCCGATCACCTCCGTCCTTTTCTCCGCTCATCTCCCAGACCTCTCGCGACACCCCTGCACCCACCGCCTCCTTCCTTCCCTCCATGCCCTTCCTGGTGATCTGATTTAGCTTCGTGGTTTCAAGTCCCATCTGTATGTTGATGCTCCCAGGCAGTCATCCCGGTCCTGGCCGCTTTTCCTGCACCCCGGACCTCTGTAATCAGCCGCCTACTTGACACCTCCGTTTCGGTCTTTATTACACTCAGCTTGGCTCAGAGAACCCGTGATTTTCCACGGCAAATCTCTCCCTCCCCCCCCGTCTTCTCCTTCCCGGTAAACGACACCACGATTCCTAAACCACTCAGCTGCTCGGCTTAAATAGGAATCAGGCATCTTTGATCTGATTTCTTTCTCTCACCTCACAATAAATCCATCAGAAAACACTGTCGTCTTTGCCTTCAAAAGGCGCCCAGAATGCAAACACTTCCGAACGAAGCCGCCACAGCCCAGGCCACAGCATCTCCCGCCTTGGTGCAAACCTTCCAGTGGGTCACCCTCCCCACTCCTGGAGCCCTGCGGTTATCCCCCCCGCCCCCCGCCAGCATCAACACCGCCAAAGAGCGTCCAGCCTCGTCCAGAGCAGAAGTCAAGTCCACAGCGCGCCCTGAAGGCCCTCACGTCCCCTCGCTTCCTTCCAACCCCACCTGCTGTGGTTCCCACCTTGATCACCTCACTCCAGCATCACCCGCCTGGGTGATTGTTACGCACAGATTTCCTTCCTGTTTCATTTCCTTACACTTGATATTTCACTGCCTGGCCTGTCCTTCCTCCAAAGCTCCCAAGTCTCCTTCTTCCCAGCCTTCCCATGTCCACTTGAAGGTCAGCTCCTCAGAGAGAATAAGCCTGATCTAAGATGACCTCCCTTCGCCAGCCACTCCACCTTCTTATCTCAGCACAACTGATGGTATCTGTTGACCTGCCGACTTGCTAGGTGCCTACCTTCCCAGGAGAATGTAAGCTCCAAGAAACCAGTGAGTTTGCCTTTGTTACTGCTGTATTCCTGTAATGAATGAATAGTTTGTCAGCTCTCTGTATTGGCTTATCGCACATCCATCCCAACCCTGTCTAGAATGCACATGCATAGATCGATGATGTATGGATAGAAAGATACGATACACAGGTGACGCATAAATAGCAAGATATGACAGACTGATAGATAGATGACTGATAGACAGATACGTGCACTTCCTAGTCCTGGTAAGGAAGGTTCCAAACTGACGTGAAGTCTGTTCTACCAATCTGCTGCCCTTGCACGAGTCTCTGATTTGAATTTGAGTCAGAGGAGACCAGTTTGAAGTTTCAGGGAATCTATTTCACCAGCACAAATGGTGGCAGAGGTGGGGGTGAGGATTCCAGGGAGAATCCCACAACTCAGCCACTCGCTGGTGCAGCAGCGGAGGCCCTGACCAGGAGCTGGAGGTTGTGGGCTCAGCTGTGGTGGCCACAGGGCACCTGGGGAGCCGGCCCGAGCCGGCCCTCCGGTCCCAGTAACAACCTGAACGCCTCCCATCCCCCTGCGTCCCCTTTCCACTTCAACTAGCAGATGGGAGCCACTGTTCGCCCCCGAGCCCTCACTAATATACCAGCTAGGTCCCCTAAGAAACCACAAAGGAGATACTAGGTGGATTCCCATCTTCCAGGTGAGAAACAGCCATGCTGAATCCATGCATCATGAGTTTTGAGTTCATCCTAAAATCTATGGGGACCCACTGAACCCTCACCAGTGGTAAAAGGCCATCATTAATTTTGCGTTTCAGAAAGATTGCTCTAGCAGCTGTTGCAGATGCCGGGGTCTGGGAGAGCAGGGAGACTGATTACGAACAATGGAAACTAGAAAGATGTCCGAGTACCCGCCTCCATACACACACTTTCATACTCACACACAAAATGGATAGGGTTTGTATTTTGTTAACCTAATAACGAGCCATTTCACAAGGCAAGAACACCGTAATTAAATACGTAGTGTGCGCTGATTTCTCGGTATTGTTATATATACCAATGGGAAGTTATTGCCAAAACCTGGGACCAATACTCATCCAATGAAAACACATCCACAGACACATACAGTCTGGCGTGTGGGAGCTTGCAGAGACGCCGCGAGCACCACACTCACTCAGACGGATGGGGTTTCAACCGTAATCTTTCATCACTGTGCATCCATTGCTTTGTAAGAGCTCCCTAATTACTTCAGGCCTATGGTAACAAGTCAGGCATCTGATGTGGGAAGAATGAGGGTGTTGGGATTATGTGGTTCATGTTGTTTAATCAAGGAGAACACGATTTTTAGCAACATGATTGAAGAAATGACATCCCTAGGTAAATAAAGCTAGAGACCCCCAAACTTCTTTTGTATCTGCAGAAGTGTATTACGCATCACGCGTTGCAGATTTTGAGAAAAATAACCCTTGTCAGCGACCCGATTACCCCACTGACTGCTGTCCCTTCAGACAGCTTTCCTGGCTAGCGGGTCACTGCCTATGTGATTAATTCATTAACTCATTCATTAACTTCTGCAAAAGTCAAGCTAAGTGCCCTGCCTTTAGTTAAGCAGAATCAAACGATTAGGAGAATCTTGTCCTTGTTCACAGACCAGAAAAATCTATCAGTGAAAACAATAAAATTGACTACAGACTTACAAAGCTTAAAGCGATGGTTAAAAAATGATTTTAAAAAGCACTGTATTTAAAGTCCTTGTATTCGTTTGCTAGAATTTGCCAAAACAAACCACCACAGGACTGGGTAGCTTCAACAAGAGAAATTCACTCTCTCGCAGTCTGGGGCCAGGAATCTGAGGTCAAGGCGTGAGCAGGTTGGTTCCTTCTGAGGCTGCGAGGGCATCTGTTCCAGGCTTCGGGCAGCCACCACACCTTCGGTGGTCCTCTCCACCCTCAGCTTCACGCATGTTCTTGCTGTGTGTGCACCTGTGTCCTAATCGCCTCTCCTTGTAAGGGCACCAGTCACCTGTGATGAGGGGCCCATCTGACCCCAGTATGACCGTATCCTAACCAATTATGTCTGCAAAGATGATATTTCCCAATAAGGTGGCATTCTGAGGTGCAGGGGATCAGGACTTCAACACAGGAATGTCGGAGAACACAATTCAGCCCATAACAGTGCTCATCAAAGATAAAATATATCTCAAGTTACTGTTGACCAGAATAAATCTAAACATCTTAAAACATTTGGATTCAGAACGATCCCGGCAGCAATTCAGCTGAAGTCTGACTCACTCGATCCCTCCCGCCCTCCCTCCCTCCCTTCCTTCCCTCCCTCCCTCCCTCCCTTCCTTCACTCCTTTTGCTTAAACAACTGGACACTTTATTACCTCACATCCCAGATGCCCGGATGTAGGGCTACTCCACTCAAACTTGGGCCAACACCAGGCTCCCTCCGTCAGTCTTTCCTTCTCTACCCTCCCCAGCGCTGGCGTCTTGGACCAGAGGTCAGGGAGGACCTCCTGTGGGGCTCCCGTGGCCCAGCAGGAAGGAAGGCTCTTCCTCTTTGGCTGTGTTTTCAACAGAGAAAGTTGGACTTTTCCAGTTATCAGCTGGGGATTGTGGAAGCTTAGCTCATTCTCTGGTGGTCCTCACCAGTTCCTAAAACATGTAAAATTTGAGCTATAACTCACCGACTGCAACATTCACCAATCTACGGCGTACAGTTCAGGAGTTTTCAGGGCAGTCACAATGTTGTGCAAACATCACCACTACCTGACCCCACAACATTTTCATCACCCTAACCTAAAAGGAAGCCCCCCAGCCATCAACTGTCACTTCCCATGCCCACCTACTGCCAGCCCCTGGCAACCACCAATCTGCTTTTTATTTCTGTGGATTTGCCTGTTCTGGGCATTTCATGTAAGTGGAACCAGGCAGCATGTGACCTTCTGTGTCTGGCTCTTTCATTGAGCCTGAGGTTCTCAAGCTTCATCCATGTTGTAGCCTGTAGTGTCAGTATTTCACTCCTTTTTGTCACCCAGTAATATTCCATATTATGGGAATAATATTCCAATTACGTTCGAATATTCCTATATTTATATAAATGGAATAATATTGCATCGTATGGACCTACCATACCTCTTCCTAACTTTTCATCTTCCTAGCTTCCTTTCCTCCTTCTCTTCTTTCCGAACAGTAAATGTCTTTAGATTAGACACTTTAAAAAAAGCCTTTTATTCCTGCTGTGTCTGTGGAATCCTGACCTAGGTCTGGGCACAGGGAAAGCATTTAATACAAGTTGGCTGCTTGAGTGACAGAAGGAAAGGATGAATGACCCGACCTGCCCGCCCGTCAGGACAGGCATAGGGTGGTCACAGGGCATGACACAGCACCCTGTCCCCAGATGACAGGCCACCCCTGGGGAGAAAGATTGGCACCTGCCCTCTGAGGATCCTGACTTCCAGGCGAGCAGAGGACCTTGGGTTTGGACACAACAGGTTTTCAGTACCGCCCTGGCCTCCCCACCGTGGCTTGGTGGCTGTCAATATATGTCAGCGAAGACTTAGGTGAGATGAGAAAAATTAGGAGACGCAGTCTGGAATGCTTCCAGGTGCACAAAATCAAACAATCATGTTACACTGCTGGTCGTCCAGTCCGTGTTTGCACAGAAAATTAAAACAGGGCAAAATTATATTGAATTTTGATATGAGTCACTTGATTTTCATCTAAAAAGTAAGAAATTAGTATATCACTTGACAGTATCTAATCTATAACCTCAGGTCCCATTTTAGTGACATGGGGGAGCTGCTTTTAGCATGAACGGAAGTGACCTATAACCCACATCAGGGCACGCATCTGTCATTCAGGGGAGGATGCCTCACACGGAGGCTGAACACCCAAGTCAGAAACGGCCTTTTACAAAATCGAAGATGCTAAAGGCTGCTGATTTGCTGAACGGCAGACCCTGGCTCCAAAGAAACGACGGGCACTGGTAACTTTAATGTACTAGATATGCACAGTGGATAATGGTGTTGGGGAGGTAAAAAAAAGAGCTACTGAAAACAAACCCAAGAAAGTGAAACTGAAGTGAAAACCACATATTCCTGGACAAGCTATACACCGAACAAACTTTTTTTCATGTTGTTGCTTTGGTTTTGAGAAATTAAAGACTGAAATGAGACTGTTCAACAGTTATTGAAAGACAAGAAAGGAAGGATGGAGGGAGGGAGGGAGTAGGGAAGGAGGGAGGGAAGGAAGGAAGGAAAGAAGGAAGGAAGGAGGGAGGGAGGGAAGGAGGGAGGGAAGGAAGGAAAGCCATTTCTAGATATTGTATGAGGGATTCCACACCTATAAATGTTCTGTTTTTAAAACTTGTTGACTTTCTCTAGTGTTGGGAATTACCCCCAATTATTTCTTGACTTACCGCAGGAAGTTTTACTCTTCCCAAAACATTACCCGTCATACGTGTTTTCATTATCCAAAAACAATTCTCTAGTGAAAGTATTAGAAAAATATCACAATGAAGCGATATTCTAGAAATCATATGAATAATTCAGAAAAAGTAACTGCTGCTTATAACTACCTTTCAGTCGATGTCCTGCACCGTACAGGGTACGTTGGGCGGGAGACGTGAAAGGAGGCAGGCACACAGCCTTTTTCTGCACAGGTTGGGACTCCACCTGGAGAAATCCCGGGGACACTGCTAGAGGCTGGTGACCAGCTGCACCTCCTGTGTCCACCATTTGGAACAAAAGAAAACTTCCAGGGAATTCGGGGACAGGAAAGCCATGGGGGAGGCCATGGAGAGTTCCCGACCTCCGGGCAGGGGGAGCGGGAGTGTGGCCTGGGTGAGAGTGGGAACCCTTGTAGCTGAGTGTCTGCTACACACCCTGAGCTGGGCTAAGTGCTTTCACTCATTCTAGTCTCTCCTCAAGGCAGAAGAAACTTGGGAGGTGGCCACGGAAGACTGCAATCAGAAAAGTAGCCTATGACGTGAGAGTAACTCAGCAGTATTTTTTGATGGAAAATTCCCCAAATACTTTATCAAACAACAGACAGATCTACAGCGTAATGATTTTAACACATTTTTAAAAAAAGTATTGTGCGACCCTTAACTTCCTAACTGCTACAAAATATACCGCACTTTTAAGGTCAATAGCACCTCGACGAACTCATTTCAGTTAGCTGTAAAATGAAGTTGGGCTTCCGTGTGAGAAGAAAATCTCTATTTTCTCAGGGTCATTTGCCAAAAATATTTCGCATGTGTACTTAACACTAATTCCAATGGATAACCGAAAAGCTTGTGTTGCTATAAATTCTAAAGCAAATAAATATGTATCGATAAGTTTCTTATAACACATTTTTATGGGATATTATTGTAATTTTTAAAGTCTATGAACAAGTAGTTAAGTTTTATCATCTTATGTAGGAAAGCACCTTTTTGGTGGTTTCTGGAAGTGAGGGGAATTTATGAGCCTCAGTCTTTGAATTAACTAATGAATCTGGGGAAGGAATAAATACTTGGGCTCAATTTCAGCTCTGCTTGACCCGGGCCTCCCTCTGCCTTCCCACCACACACGACCCAGCCTTTTCCTTTTGATATCTATATTTTAATTTGAACCTTTCCTCACCCTCTGATTGGAAAATCTTTTGCCTTTTACACGATTGGCCATTTGGGATTGAATCACCTCCCAGCAGCCTTCAAAATAGGGTGTTTGTATTTCCCACTGCGTGTTCTCCACCGTAACGCAGACGGACTCCCTCAGCATGTGTGCGTATGTATGTGTGTGTGTGTGTATGTGTGTATATATATATATATACACATACACACTGCAGGCACGTGGTGAAGACACACGCCCCGACCTCTATCGAGTCAACACTGGTGAGCATTTTCTTTCAGTTCTAACCGCAGTCCTATTTCTACTAACGAAGCCAAAGACACATGTGGTTCTGAATATTACCTTTTTATTTATTTTTTAAATGAAGTTTAGTACCTTTGAAATTAGAACGTATTGTAGATAGGGCTCGACTTCACTCATTCGGTTGGACTCACAGGATTCCATTAAATAGATGCACAGAGAAGAGAAGTAACCCTTTTCTTAGAGATGGACTATTACCTTCGTTTCCAGTCCTTCATTCCTATGAACCCTCCTGCAATAAACGGCTCTACCGCTATTCGTGTGATCATATGCGTATTTCTATGGAATGAATTCCAGTTTAATTCGTTGAGTGAAAAGGTGTGTGCGTTAAAAATTTTTTTGCGAATATCTTTATTGTGGTAAAATATATGTAACAGCAAATCTGCCATTTTTAAACCATTTTTAAGTGGACGACTTAGTCTGTGGCATTAGATACATTCACCATGTTGCCAACTGTCACCACTGATCTTTTCCAAAACTCTCTCATCACCCCAAATAGAAATCTTGTAACCATTTAGTAACAACTCGCCATTCCCCCTCCAGAAGCCCCTGGTAACCACTAAACTACTTTCTGTCCCTGTTTGTTTTCTTACTGTTGAGTTTTAATTGTTCTTTGTATATTTTCAATATGGGTCCTTGACTGGATATGTGTGTCTGTGGTTTGTTGTTTCTTTTTCTTAACAGTGTCTTTTGCAGAGCAGAAGTTTAATTTTACTGAAGTCCTACTAATCATTCTTTTCTTATTCTCCAGTGTTGTATCTGAAAGTCCTTGAGAGACCCAGGGTCACCCAGATTTCTCCTATGTTAACTTCTACAAGGTTTATAGTTTTACATTATGTCTACAATCTATTTTCAGCTAATTTTTTTGTGAAAGATGTAAGATCGAAGACTAGCTATTTGGCCCACATATGGTCTACGTTGGTGAATGTTCCATGGGACCTTGAGAAGAAGGGGCGTCTGCTGTTGTTGGATGAGGTTGTCTATAGATGTCAGTTAGATCCAGCTGATGGATGCTGTTCAGTCCAACTACGTCCTTAGTGATTTTCTGCCCCTGGATCTGTCCATTACTGACGGTGGGGTATTGACATCTACAGTTACAACAGTGGATACACCTATTTCTCCTTGTAGTTTCATCAATTTTTGCTTCATGTATTTTGACACTCTATGGAGTGCATAAACGTGAAAAATTCTTATGACTTCTTGGAGAACTGGCCCCTTTATCGTTAGGTAACAGTAGGCCAGAAACTGGAAGTCTCATCTCTGGGTTTTCACAAACGTCCTCTAGTGTGCTGAGGAAGTCTCCTTCTAGTCCTAATTTTCTGAGCGTTTTTAACCATGAACAATTGTAAGGTTTTGAAAATGCCTTCTCTGTATCAATTGAGATGTTTTCTTTCCTTCTTTTAATGTGGTATTAATCGATTACTCTTATGTTGAACCACCTTTGCATTCCTTGTTTTTTTCTGAGTTTTTTTCCCCCACCTTTATTGAGATATAACTGACTTGCCTCCCTTGAATAAATCCCACTTGGTCATGTGTCTAATCTGTTGGATTAGGTTTGCTATACTTTTACTGAGGATATTTGCCTCTATGCCCAGAAGGGATGTTGGTCGGTAATTTTCTTCCTTGTGATCTCTTTATCCAGCTTTGGTATCAAGGTAATGCTGGCCTCAAGGAATGTGTCGGGAAGTACTCTCTCTTCTTCTACTTTTCTGGAAGAGCTCAAAAAGGATTGGTGTTAATGTTGTATATGTGTTAATTGGTGTATATGTTTTGTAGAATTCAACAATGAAGCCATCTGGACATTTCTTTCTTGGAAGTTTTTTTTTTTTTTTTTAAATTACGAATTGATCTCTTAACCTGTTATAGGTCTACTGAGATTTTCCATTCCTTCTTCAGTCAGTTTAGGTAATTTGCATGTTTACAGGAATTTATCCATTTCAACTCATCTAATTAGTTGTACAATAGTATTCTCTTATAATCACTTTTATTCCTCTATGGTCTGTAGTAATGTCTTCACTTTCATTTCTGATTTTAGTTGTTTGTGTCTTCTCTCTTCTTCCTGTCAGTCTAGTGAAAGGTTTCTTAATTTTTTGATCTTTTCAAAGAATCAACTTTCAGTTTAGTTGACACTCTTTATTGTTTTTCTATTCTTTAATTTTCTCTACTTTACTATTGATTAGTTCTTCCTTCTGATAACTTTGGCTTTCCCTACTTCTCAAGGTATAGAGTTAGGTTACTGATTTGAAATCTTTACTCTTTTTAAAATCTTTTAATAGTATTTACAGCTATTAATTTCCCTCTAAGCACAGCCTTTGTAACATCCCATATGTTCTGGTATGCGGTGTTTTCATTTTCATTATCTCTAAGTATTTTCTAATTTTCCTTGCGATTTCTTCTTTGACCCACTGGTTGTTTAAGGGTGTCTTGTTTAATTTCCACATACTTGTAAATTTTCTGGTTTTCCTCCTGTCGATTTCTACCTTTTATCCTCAAAAATATACTTCATATGATTTTAATCTTTTCAAATATACAGAGACTTCTTTTGTAGCCTAAAATATTGTCTATCATAGAGAATGCCCCATGTGCGCTTTATTTAGAAGTGTATTTAGAAGTATATTTTCTCTTTTCGAGTAGAGTGTTCTACATATACATGTGTATTATATCTAGTTGGTTTACAGTATTGTTCAAGTCCTCTATTTTTATTGATCTTCTATTTAGACATCCTATCCATTACTGAAAGTGCATGCAAGTCTACCATCCTTTTATTTCCATCTGAATAACGTCCCTTAGCATTTTTTTAGAGCAGGTCTAGTGGTACCAAACTCCCTCAATTTTTTGTTCATATGGGAATGCCTTAATTTTGCCTTTATTTTGAAGGAAAGGTTCAGTGGATACAGACTTATGTGACAGTTTTCTTGCAGCACCTTAAATATCATCTCATTCTCTTCCGGCCACCACGGTTTCTGGTGGGAAATCAGGTAAATAACCTTTTAAGAGTCCTTTGCATGTGATGAGTTGCTTCTCTTCTGCTTCTTTCCCTCTCTCCATTTTTTGTCTTTCAATGGTTTAATTATAATGTGTCTTTTTATGCACCTCTGTGTTTAGTCCACTTGGAGTTTATTAAGCTTCTTCGACTTGTAGATTCATCTCTTTCCTAAAAATTTTGGAAGTTTGTGGCTATATTTCTTCAAATATTATTTTATTTTATTTTTTTATTTTTTGCGGTTCACGGGCCTCTCACTGCTGTGGCCTCTCCCGTTGCGGAGCACAGGCTCCGGATGCGCAGGCTCAGCGGCCACGGCTCATGGGCCCAGCCGCTCCGCGGCATGTGGGATCTTCCCGGACCAGGGCATGAACCCATGTCCCCTGCATCGGCAGGCGGACTCTCAACCACTGCGCCACCAGGGGAGCCCTTCAAATATTATTTCTGCTCCTTTCCTTCCTTCTTCTCCTTCGGGAACTCCCACGATGGGTATATCAGTCTCCTTGTTGATATCCACAAGTCCTTTAGGCTCCCCTCACTTTTCTTCATTATTTTTTCTTTCTGTTCCTCACCCTATAATTTCAGGGGTCTTGTATTAAAGTTTGTGGATTCTTTCTTCTGTGTGATCAAATGTGCTGTTAAATCTCTGAGTGAATTTTTCATTTCAGTTATTGTACTTTTCTTCTGCAGAATTTGTTTGGTTTCTATAATGTTCTATCTATTTATATTCTCATTTGTTTATACACTGTTTTCTCAATTTCTTTTAGTCGTTTGAGCATATTTAAGACAATTGTTTTAAAAGTATTTGCCTGGTAAATCCAATGTCTGGACTGCTGCAGGAATGGTTTCTTTCAATTTACTTTGTTGCTTAGAATGGGCCATACTTTCCTGTTTCTTCTACTTTTCTTTTTTAATTAAAACTTTAAAATTTTAACAAGTTAAAACCTTCCTATGTGCTTTTTATTTTTCGTTGAAAACTGGATGTTTGAAAGTTATACTGTGGTAACCCTGGAAACTCTTCCCCAGGGTTGGCTTTTTTTGTTTTTGAAGGCTACAGTAGTCTGTTTAGTGACCTTCCAACCTTTTTTTTTTAAAACTGTATTTGCTGTGGTATGTGGTCACTAAGGTCTCTGTTCCTTAGCTTGAGACGAGCTAGTGTTTTGACAGAAATTTCCTTGATGCCAGGAGCTAAAAAAACAAAGAGCAAACAAAACCGTTTTCCCAGTCTTTCCAGATTTTCTCTGTGCTGAGCTGTCCTCCGATGTGTAGGCAGGCTTGCAAGAGCCTAGATGTTAGCCTGAAGCAAAAACTCAGAGCCTTCTCAGGTCTTTTCCGAACACACATATTGACCTGGGTATACATGTGGCTTTCTAAATTCCCACTTACAAACAGGTACTTTTTATTATTTTTTTAATCATGGTAAAATACACATACCTGATGACTGGTTGGAGCCAAGGCAAATTCCACAGTTTTCTTACCATTTTTGAGTTGCCTTTTTCTTGATTAAGCGTTTTCTTGGTTGCTGTAAACGTTCGACTATTTCCCAGTGTTCTGACAAAGTTGTTTCTGACCATTTCTCCCTGTTTTGTTGATGCTTCTGCGGGTAGACCAGCATTTGGAGCTGCCTACCCCACCATTTTGCCGATGTCACTCCTGTTCACCTTAAATCTCCCTTCAAAGAAGCTCTGTCGGTCTTGGGAGGGAGCATCGAAGGCCTTCATCAGTGTAGTGCATGAAGAAATGTTTTGATCTTTGTCCGTTTGATGAGAAAAAATAAAACACTTCATAAAAAATGCTTCATCATTAAAAAGGCTGAGCATCTTCTCATATGTTCAGAAATCATTAATGCATATTTATACAGTGAAGTATGCACCATGCAGCCATCTAGCTTAATGTAGTAAATATACAAGACGAATCACAGTGCCTCGCTCAGTACGTGATGCAGGACACGATCACCTGCCACGCTAACTCACAAAGCGGGTATGCGTGTGGTGGGGAGACGCACGGGAGGGAAGGGGGAACCCTGAGGGTGGAGAGCCCGTCCACATAGAAGAGGGACAGTGTCACTTTAAAGCTGGCATGACTTGGGCATATGCAGAGTCAAGTGCAATCTAGACTGACTGCTTTCCCACAAGTTCTTTCTGCTCCCTGTTTCATGTGACTTTTTCTGACTTCACTAGAATTTTAAAAGATACATAAAGGCAGATGCAACTCACTGCAGCCAATTTGCAACTACCCTACTCCCTAGTTCAGAATCGTGGTGAGGGAAAGCAGACGGCATTCACATAGCAAGGTAAAGAGAGTGTCCTTATTCCAGAGGCTGCTTCCCTCGTGTAAGGAAAGGAGGGCTTCTGTGTCCTTCGAGAGAGCAGGGGACCCATGCTTAGGACACAGCCTATTATGTTCTGAGGTGACTGAGATGCCAGGCTTTGGCCACAGACGTCAGTCGCTGTCTCGAAACTGTTGTCCTGCAGCAAAGCCTTAGCAGGGCCTGCATGTTTCTGCTCCCACTAAGGGCTCCGAGCCGAGTAAACGAGCGCTTTAAAACTGCAATTATCCTTGGGAAGGAAGTAGTAAACCCTGGGTGACATGATTCACTTTGCAAGGTCCAAACAAACATTTCATCTAATGACCGTCCCCAGTGAAGTAGCAGCTATTGGCTATATAAACAAAAAATAATAATAAAATAATCTTTGAGCCAGGAAAGAAGAGTAAATTCAGGGGTGATTTACTAACTTGCTGATTGTAATCCAGAAACTTTAGAATTAAAAAGATATATTACTAAAATAGTTTTGAAAACCATTTAATTATGTATTGCTTTGATAGGATCTGTGAATACTGAAGAAAAAGAATTCACTTTCTGTAAAAGAATAAAAATACTATTACATACAGAAAGCCATGTATAGCGCATACTGCCAGGGACTATGGTTATATTACGTACTAGACACGACACGGCATCCTTTCATGCAGATCTTGTGTGGGTACCATTTTCTGAAGAAGAAAATGGGGCCAGGGAAGTACCAATAGAACCTGTGAAGGACAGAGTCAGAATCTTAACCAATTCTTAAGGCCCATCCCGCAGTTTTAAACAAAGTTATGTTATTGAATGACAGGTTGTGAGGACTCACTATTTTAAGGAAAACGTAAACTAAACACGTGATTTGTATAAACCAAACAGGGCAATGCTAAAGACCCAGAGGGTCTGGGGCCCTGTGAAATCACCAAAGCCACAGCTACTGTGTGTGGAGACCACCAGGGACCACGCACTTCACGTGTGGTATTTCCAATTTCCACAACTCGCTAACATATTGATAGATAGACCCTACTTTCATCTTTTCAAGAAGGAAACTGCACTCAGGGTCATTGGGTCGCTGGCTGTGACGGCAGCATGGGAAATGGCAGAACAAGCTTTAACCCAGCGCAGCTGGCCCTTGCCCTGCACCCCAGGGCGTCGACCTGGACGAGGCCAGATGACACACTCTGTCCGCCTCGGGCTCACCTCCGGGGAAGGGGCAGCTGCCATGTTTCCCCGTTTCCCCACTCGCACCTGCCTTACTCCATCTGCGTGTGCATCTGACCTTTACCCTCCGATCTATCTCTATGTGGATGACAGGTGATGGTATCAAGTGTGATTCCAGATATGCGCCTTTGCAACTTATTCCCGTGATGCCAGAGTGTTCATCGTACGTTAATTAATGGCAACAGCCATGCACAAAACACTGACATCAGGTCCAGGGCCCAAGTGTTCATGTAGCGAGTGTTACTCGACTTTCAAGAAATTATTTCCTCTGCAGTTTCACAGCATTTGATTCATTCTCTCTCCTGAAGCTCTATTTAGCTATGAGAAGTATTAAAAAATTTTTTTAAGTATAGTCAATATAAATTTAATTTACTCTGTTGGAGTAAGAAAAACCAACCACCACTTGTGCCTTTTATTGCTCTATTTTCTTCTTCTTTTAAAAGAAAAAGTGGATTAATAATCTCGGCTTTTAATCAGCTGTCATCGTAGTCGTTTTCCTTAGATATTCTACTTTTGCTGTAAGCTTTTTATTGTTTGTTTTGGTGCATGTATATTGCCATTATTTTAAATATCTCATTTACTGCTTTCTTCGTAAGTGAAAGCCTAGGACCCTCAGATTTCTCGCCATTCAGTCACGTCCAGAGACCTCCCTACTTAAGGATCCTGGCTTCTGTGGTTCTCAACAGCTGCCTCACCCGCTACACGCAGTGTCCACACGCACCTGCCACAGTGGTTTCCGGCTCAAGCCTAGCAACGTTGTGTGATCTGCAGCTCACCAGCCCCCTGTTCCTTTAGGCAGAACCCAGCTGCTAAATCAGAAGTCCTCAGATATATTTTAGTTCCCTGCAAGGACACACTGACCGGCTACTGATGTAACCTTTCTTTTGGCTTCACTTGCAACTTCATGAATATTAAAATGGCCTCTGCACTGGAAAACGCAGTTTAAAAACTCTCTACCCCCGATTCCACCCACTGACCTTTGTGAACTGGGAATAAGTCTCCTGGATACTCTGAGTGGTCTTCCAGGGGTCCTCTCTCCTCACAGAGGGAAAAAATCACCACTTTTCTTTAAAAGTGCATTAGCCGCTCCATTTACTGGGGAGATAAATACGTCTTAAAAGCCCATCTCTCTCAAGTTCACCTGTGATTCTGGTCCAGGAGAGAAGACGCTGGGATGCGGGGATGGAAGGGGCCCCCCAGGATGGCCAGTGCAGTCGGTGATGGAAGCAGATGTAAGACTGAATTAGCTTATGTAAGAAACAGTCCCAAACCCCGGAGATGAGAGAAGGGAGAAGAGAGGCCTGGCAGGGAGGCACCGTCAGACCACCCGACCTTCCTGTTCCCAAGACTCTGCCTTCTCTCTTGGGGCTTCTTGCTGGCTCTTGAGCCCCTGTGGGGTTGAGTCCCCACTGCGTGCCGGGGGAGAGGGCGGCTGGGCTCGTGCACAGACAGAACTACTGATTCTCCATTAAGAAAACTTTGGGTCTTCCAAAGGAAAAAACAAATTACTAAAGCTTACGGATGGCACTAGGGATTAAACACCATATATCAGCTCCAGGACAATCGGCCTCATACACTTGCTTTCCTCCTTCTTACCCCATTGCCTGTTCTCTCTTCCAGGAAAGTTCTCTCCCCGCGGGAGGAGGGGTCCAAGGACAGCCAACCACCCATTTGGTTACATTCTGCAGACAGAGCCACAAGAGAAATGGGCTGGGAGGAGGAAGTGGCAAGTTCAACTGTGTATTCCCCCCACCGCACAGCCCGGAAGTGCTGCTCCCAAGGAAGATGCAACCATGCGTGAGAGACAAACAAATGCACATCGGATTCTGCCCACTAGAGCAGTGGGGCTGTTCCAGGGGTTGACCTTCTGTCTCTCCAGATCTGAGGGCCCGTCTCGGCCACGGTGCAGTCCCAGAGCAGAGGGGTCCCACGCCTGGTCAGCACCCTGTAAGTAAGTCACCTTTCTGGTAACCCGGGGTCAGTGCCCGGGAAGGTGCGGTTAGGGATGCCAGACAGAGTCAGACTCTTATTTCTTACAAAAATACTGCACCTGATCTCCAGCTCTTTGATTTATTAAACCGAGATTTATTTAGTATCGCTGACACTGCCAGGCCGAACGAGATAGATGTCCTCCCCCCTGTACACTCGGGTTGATGTGGCTGAAATACGGCTCTGTGTTTTCCAGACGTTGAGCCGTTAACACCGTGTCTCATGTCCGATCAATGTGGAGCTGCGTCTCAGCAAACGTCAGGGGAGAGCAGGAAGCTCTCAGGGGCGAACGTCTAGTCCAGGCCCCTTTCACCCCTTCTGCTTGAAGTCCAGGGGCAGTGCGTACATGTTTCGGTGGTGCTGGCTTTGAAAGTTGCTATGGACTGAATTGTGCCCCACCTGCCCCCAAATTCATATATGGAAGCTGAACCCTCGGGGTGACTATATGTGGATTAAGGTTATTAAGGTTAAGTGGGGTCACAAGGGTGGGGTTCTAATCCTATAGGACCAGTGCCCTTTTAAGAAGGGGCACGAGACAGCTCCCCCTCTGCAGGTGAGGACACAACCCAAAAACCATGTCTGCACACCGGGGAGGGTCCTCACCAGGAACTGAACCTGCCGGCACCTTGGACCCCAGCCTCCAGACTGTGGGAAACAAATGGCTGCTGGGACAGGGCCCCCGTCTGCGGCCTCTTGTACGGCAGCCCCAGATGATTAGGACAAAAGTCATTCGAATTGTTTTAAATTTTTACTCACACAAGAAAGTGGCTTCAGACCAATTCTTGACCTACTTCAGCAGCGCAGCCTAGCGGGAATTGTGGATGATAATAATTATGATATCATTTTGGTTTTATGCAGCACTTTTCTTCTGAGCAGTTCACAGCACTTTAGAAAAATAATTTAAAAATACGAGGTAGGGACGAGCATTATTAGTCATAATTTGCAATCAACCTCGGAAGACAGTCTTTTAAAGTGAATAATTTGAACTAATCAGTTAGTTATTGAGCCAAAGAATTAGTAAAATCTAGTTCTTTTTTAACAATTTATTTAATTAAAAAAATTTTGATACAGTTTTAAAGGTTACTTTCCATTTACCGTTATTACAGAATATTGTCTATATTCCCTGTGTTGTATGATACATCCTTGGGCCTGTCCTACATCCAGTAGTTTGTGCCTTTCATTCCTCCACCCCTCTATTGCCCCTCTCCCCACTGGTAACCACTCATTTGTTCTCTACATCTGTGAGTCTGCTTCTTTTTTGTTATATTCACTAGCTTGTTGTATTTTTTAGATTCCACGTATGAGTGATCTCATACAGGATTGGTCCTTCTCTATCTGACTTACTTCACTGAGCATAAGGCCCCCAAATCCATCCATGTTGCCGCAGATGGCAAAATTCCATTCTTCTTCATGGCTGAGTAGTATTCCATTGTATGCATATACAACCTCTCCTTTCTCCATTCATCTGCAAAATCTAATTCTTAAAACAGCGTTTTTGTTACCATGGAATACTTTCTTCATGTGCTTTTCTGTTAAACATGGGCAACTTTGAATTTCTAAGATTATGGCAGGGAAACATTAAACATCATTATAATTTTACAGTAAAACGCTAGATGAAATCCACGTGTGAAAAAGTCTGTGAATCCATTTCCAGATTTCATACTTGTTTGTGCGTTTCTCAGGTGCATGGTGGGAAAGCCCCACTGATCAAAGGCTGGGCTGATGGCCCTCAGGCCCTGGTGCTACCCGGAACGTGGTCTCCACAGGGTCTCGGGGAGCACGGTTTGCCCCACAGCAGCCCGTTCAAGGCGCAGGGCTGTGCCGTCCCAGACAGCGCACTGGCCGCTCTGAGTGCTTGAAGCGCGACCGGTCCAAACTGACTTGATTCTGCTGTTCCTTTTAAATGTGGCGACTAGGAAATGTAAACCTCACAGGGCTCAATCCTCTATGCGCAGCTCTGGTCTAGACAGACGTTCCCAGGACTCCCACCAACCTCCTCTCTCCTGGGGCCCTTCAGGCTTTTAGGCCCGGACACAGCTCGACCACCAGCTCCGGGAAAGGGGCCCCTCCTCCTGTTCAGGTTTCTGGAAGGTTTGCTTATGCCCGCGGTCTCTGGTTAAGCCACTCCCCGCCTTTTGTGAGCTAGCCACAGTTAGGATCACATTGCCTCTCAAGATAATCTTTGCAAATGAAAGGTTTTATTTAAGAAATTCCTATAAAAGAAAATCCTATAAAGGATTTATTTAAGAAATTCCTATAAATTGCCACTAAACCCTGCAGTCCCTTTAGTAATTCAGCGACTCCTCACTGACAGGAGAGGACCGTTGCCCCGGCACATGGCGCGTCTATTGCAACTGTGAGAGTGACTCGCAGCCGGGTTTTCTCTAAGGATGTTCTCTCGGGTTTCTTCCTCGTGCTCACGTCAATGACACGCCGGAAGACGTTATGCCCGTTACTGGTCTTTGGGGCCACAGGTCAGCCCACGCTGAGTTTCCTCCTCTGTGTTCCCATAAAGCCTTATTCACACCTCACTTAGAGAGTTTACCACAATCTGAATTATGGCCTCCTGGGTGTCTCCACTGCTGGTTTCTGACGGTGTCTGGCACACAGCATTGCTCAACCCCTGCAGGATGGATGGGTGGGTGGATGGATGGGTAAATGGGTGGGTGGGTGGATGGATGGATGGATGGGGACATGAATGAGCTTGGTATATGGATTTAGAGAATTTAGATCCCATTACTTCTACCAGATCATTTATAAAGATGTTGAAATAAAATTATGCCCAAGGACTTTCATTATCAATTATTTTCTATTTGTCCCTGGTTATCTGTTTGGTACCAAATCTGTCCTCAGTGAAATGTGCAATTTAAAGTTTCCGACTGAAGCTCCAGTTCTTGGAGGACACAGTGGGCCACTTCTCAGATATCCTCATCCTAAACACAAGAGGAGACGTGTGCTTTTCTAACATGTGTTTATATACACGAATATTAAAGTTTATTTACAGAGATAAATACGTATCTTTCTCTAGATACGTATGCGTTCCTCATTATTTGAACTTCTCAGCCCTTATAACTGCATGGACTCTTTCATAGTGGATTGCCAGCGAGCATCTTTCTTCTCAACTTCGTGGAAACCGTGCAGCAAAGAGAGGAGAGGGACAAGATTTGCAGAGCACGTGCCCTGTGTCAGCACAATAAGAGGTTTCACACACTTCCCCTCATTTCATCCTCACCCCAACCATCCAGGTCACGTCGTCTCATTACACAGAGAACTAAACCCTTGCGTCGGGTGAAAGGGCCCCCCAGTGCCCTAGAGGCAGCGGGAAGTCCAGGCTCTGAACCGAGCCTCCGGGAGCCCCGCCCCGCTGCGTACCCTGTGAGCTGTACTGTCCAGAGTGGAGTGCAGGGGCCGCCCCTCCTTGCCCTTTGCACCCACCACACTGTCCCACTGGAGCAGCGTAAGGTTCACTGAAACCACTGCACCAGATCCTTGGAATGAGTCCAAGGGTTTTAGACTCTTTAAGTGCTTACTTGTTGCGGAGCACGGGCTCCTAATGCGCAGGCTCAGCAGCCATGGCTCACGGGCCCAGCCGCTCCGCGGCACGTGGGATCTTCCTGGACCGGGGCACGAACCCGCGTCCCCTGCATCGACAGGTGGACTCTCAACCACTGCGCCACCAGGGAAGCCCTAAGTGCTTACTTTTTAAAGTGGAGAGTGAAAAGGCTGTGTTCTTTGTTCACAGGACTTGTCAAAATTCAAAATTCAGTAAGACTTCACATAGATTATGAAACCAGCTTTTATGCTGCTCCAGGCACATGTTTATTCATGTAGAATCTCAAAAAGAATTTAATAAAAGGCGTGCTCTGCCAGAGAGGCCGCGACGCACATTAGCCCACGTTCTGTTGCTCTCCTTCCTAAAGACGTACGTATACACGGAGGGCCGAGCAGCCCCGAATGATAACACCTGCCTTTGATCTTGACAATCGTTAAGAACATTTTTTGGAAGTTAGGAAGCCAATGCAACCAGAATTCCATGTGAGATTAAAGGCACCCTGCACATCTCTTTCAAGCACACACTGGAATTTATTTATAAAGTTATAATTGAGACTTCCCTGGTGGTCCAGTGGTAAAGAATCCGCCTTGCAATGCAGGGGAGGCAGGTTCAATCCCTGGTCGGGGAACTAAGATCCCACATGCTGCGGGGCAACTAAGCCCTCGTGCCACAACTACTGAGCTCGCGTGCCACAAACTACAGAGCCCACGCGTCCTGGAGCCTGTGCGCCACAACTAGAGAAGGGAAAACCCGCACACCACAGCTAGAGAGAAGCCCGTGCACCACAAAGAAGACCCTGCCTGCCTCAACAAAGATCCCCCGTGCCGCAGCTAAGACCCGTCACAGCCAAAAATAAATTTAAAAAAAAGTTATACTTGAGGTTCTGGGAAAGAACTGAAGGTAGCCCAGGACCACAGGATAAGACATACTCAAGGAAGTGTCAGATTTCATGCAGGTTCATCCTTAAGCTCCCAGCTACGGAGGGTCCCAGCCCACCCAGCGGCAGGTGGAAGGCACAGCCCAGAGGCCACGTGGGCTCCAGGCCACAGAGAATCCCTGGAAAACCAGTGCCCAAGGGAAAGGGTGAAAACCACTGGGATGACAGGGGACACAGAGAGGGCTGTGGACGGACGTGTCCAGGATTCCATCAGCTCGCCAGTGACCTTCAGAGGCGTGTCCCTGTCCACGAGCAACACTGCAGTGGGGTTTCTCCTCCAGACACAGGCGTGCTGTGATGTGTGCTAATTACAGACCCTGAAGTGATTCAAATCCCCAGGCACGTGTTGGGGAAGGTGTGCAAAGGATGAATTTTGCTTTAAGCAACGCAGTACCTCTCTCTCCCTCTCCGCACGGATGTTCCAGGGCAGCTCCTCCGCCGAATCACCTGCTGCCAGATCGATGCCTGGGCCAGTGCGAGGTGGGGAGCTGCCAGGAGGGCTCTCCTTGACATTGTCAACGAATCGTGCCTCTTACAAAGACAGTCCACTCCTTAAGGACATATATATATATATATATATATATATACACACACACACACACACACACAGATGTGTACACTGTATATGTGTATGTGTGTTTTGTGTGTGTATTCTACATATGTAGGTGCATTCTGTATATCTACCTCTTGGTACTAACACATGCACATACACGTGTGCACAAAGGCCACTTTTTAAACACCTTTAAAGGTAAGATGGGCAAAGCACGCCATCCGTGGTCTGCACTGCACTCCTCAAGGGAGGGCAGAGCGTCATTCTGGGTGTAAACCAGAATACGCCCAGTAATAAACTCTTTATCTCATGTATTCAATTAAATGCAACATCTTCTTCCAGCATTTACAGTAACGGGGAAGAAAATAGGTATTCTACAGCTCACCAGTACAAAATATGGCAAGATTTTTCGCACTGAAATCTTTTCTGGAAAATCGATTGGTACAAATAAGGCGCCTCAGAGAGGCAGACCTTTGAAGACGTCCACATAGCCTGGAGTTGGACGTGCCCCTGGAGGTGGGTCCCTGAGCTGAGCCCCTGGGGGGTGTTCCAAGTGTTGGGAGAGGGGCAGACGGTGGCGCAGGCCCCAGGGATCTGCACCCATTACCCCTGTGCACGCAGTGCTGGCGAGACGCCCAGCAGGTTTCACCCCAGCATCTCTCCTCCCACCGGGGCCAAACCCCTGAGACCAGCGATGGACAGAGCGATGTAGGCCACCTCCTGCCTGAAGTGGCCTTCGCTTCCCTCCCATTTGGAGGCCCGAGGAAGCTGCCCACGAAGCCCCGCGAGGCCGCGGGGGCCAGGAGACCCTCCCTGTGCCTGGGCTGGGGCTGTGCTCGTGGATAACTGGGAGCCTGGCTGACCAGGCCCTGCTCCCTCCCCCCAGACTCCCAAGGTCACCTCGGTGCCGACATCAACACACACGCGGAGCTGCTTCGGTGGGGCGGCTTTTTGCTTTAAACATCCGGTGATGAATATAAGTGGCTGGCTGACTCTCTTAATTTAAAAAATGCAACTCAACATGGATCCGGTGGCTTCTCTGTTCCAGGACTCATTCTTGGCCTGGGACACTGAACGGACAACACAGTCCTTGCTGTAGGGACGCACAGAACACCGGGGAGACCATGCCTTCATCACCAACCACCCTGAAGGTTATGATGGATGTGTGAGAATTTCTTTAACACACGGTCTCAGTTACTCCTGAGAAAAATGGGAGAAGAGTTCCCACAAAGCAGACACGTGACGACATCACTAGTCTCTGTCACACAACATGGAGATCCATGATATCCTATTCTGACGGAAAAGTGATATTTTCTGCCATAAGAAGACAACATTCACTAAGCCGAGATCAGAAAACCCAGCTCTTGCGAAAGAGCTTTAAACCACACCAGCTACCCTGGAAGGCAGGAGGTGAGAGCCTTGAGCTGGGAGATGAGTGACGGCTCACCGTTGTTCTGTTTGGATGCAGGAAGCAACGATGAATGAGCAAATTACACCCCCCCCCCCGCCCCCCAAGCAGGGCAGCACTGGGATTAGCGGAGCTGCCCTCCCGGGTGGGATCCGAAGCCCTAGGAAAAGGGCACGACCTTTCCTTCCAATATGGTGCCACATGCCCTCAATCGTGGTATTTGTTTTGCATCAAAATCAACCTGATGTAGGTCCTCCGAGTACCTGCTTCTGAAGAAAATAAACTATTAAAATAGGCTGATTAACAGTAGCACCAAACAGAAACACTAGCAACATCTAATAAAAAGAAAGTTGCTAAGAACTGGAGAAAGAGACTCTGAGATTCAAATCTTCTCTGTTCCACAGTGTTCCTGATTGTTTGTAATAACGGGGGCGGGGGGCGGAGGCAGGGACGCATCCTGGTCTCTGGCTCCCGAGAGACTCTAGAGGCAACAGGCAGGAGGAAATGTTTCCGTTCAAATTGGAGATGAGCGGCTGAGGCTCTGACAAGTAAATTTCAGCCCAGAATGAAATGGAGAAATACACAGATTATTTCAGGAAAAATTCCAGACCCAAGGGAAGATAATGAGAAAATTTCCTGTGCCATTAAGCCCACGGAGATAAACTGCGTGAGTGCAGAAGACAGGGGAGCATGGGAGGAAAACGGAGGGCGGATGTGTCCTGAGACAGCGCTGTCCCTGTTACACACGGGGTGGGGGTGTGTGGTCCTTCCCTGTACCAGGAGGAGGGGCAGAGGGGGTGTGCATGTGTAACAGAGAGAAAGACAGAGAGAGAGAGACCAAGAGAGGCAGAGATGGAGAAAGATGTGGAGACACAGACACAGAGCCAAAGAAAGAGCGGGGGAGAGAGGTGGATTGAAAATGGGGATTCTGCCCACATGGGCCCCCTTCCCTCCCGCGATAAACGGGGATAAAGCCGACTCCTCAGTTCAGCCCTGGCTCCAGCCTGTCTGGCACAAAATCACATACTGAGCACCCACGTCCACCAATTGCTGGAAAAGGGCATGAGAAACAAGCACGGTCCCTGCCTGGAGGGGAAGACGGAAAAGCAAGGATCACACCGTGCGGGACAAACGCTCTCATACGCGATACCCTAGGCGGGATGGGACATTGTTAATCAGGGGGGGTGGGGTGGGGGTGGGTGACAAGTGACCTGGAAACACGGCTGAGTAGGAGTGAAACAAAGGAGGCTGGGGGAGGCTTTGCAAGAAAAGGGATGACACAAAGAGAGTGAAAAACAGAAGCTTGGGACAGAAGCGTGTATTTGACAAACTCCAAATAGTTCACTCCTTTGGAGCAAAAGCTGGGCTTGTATTTCTGTGGCATCTCTCAGTCTATTAAGTGTCCAAACAACGGCTGCCCATGTAGTGGATAACAGGTTACTTGTCATCTTTTCTGCTCATCTACTTTCCAAAGTATTTTGGGGGATACTGAAAATAAAATTATACCACATACGTACAAAAGCTGTCAACATAAACACAGAAAAGGACAGAGACTACATAGAAAAAGGACAGAACTATCACCTCCCTCAAGAACTCAAAGCGACGAGGCACGCTGCCTGCTGCCCAAGCAAAATTGGGGGAGTGCACAGCATCTGGCGAAGGGAAGCCCCCCCCTCACCGGGTGAGACCCCTCCCTGGGTGGTTTACAGCTTGTTGACGTGTCCGCAGGATGTCAGGGGGCTTGCTACTGTCACCTGTTCCCGCTGTCCCTCCTGGTTACCTTTGTCAGAGGGGATGACGGTTCTTTCTGTGCTGATGGCTGGAAAACACTGTGAATTGTACACTAAAAAATGGTTCAACGGCAAATTTTATGTTTTGTACATTTTACCACGATAAAAAAGGAATGCCATTTCTTTGAAACCTCACCTCGCGCAATTTTGCCTGTGTGGACGACCCCAAGCCATCCAGCCTGAGCATCTCGGAGGGCTGGATGAGTCTTCACACAGTGCTATAATGTTCAAACCATGTATATCCTTGAATGTAAAATTTATACATATCTGCTCAAGCACAGAAAAGAACGTAGGAAAAGGACCATCCTACCCGAGAGGTGTCTGACTTCCTGTCTCTGAGCCTGTGTCTCTTTTTCTCCCACACAAGTGCCTGTTTCCAAATGCCAACTGCAGGGTGCCTCTCCTCCCATAATAACTAAACTTTAACCAATTATAAATGGTGTGGAGCCTCGAATAGGAGTTGAAAACTTTTAAATGAGATGAAGATATGGGAAGCAGTTTTGTGGGATGGAGGGAGCAGAGATTTACTAGCCAGACGTTTCTAAGTTTCCATCCCGTTGTCACTAGTGACTAAATGCATAAACTGAGGCAGGATATTAAGTGCTTCTGAGTCTCACTTTCCACGTCTACGAAATGGGGATAATAATATTTAATTAGTGGGTGTGTTTTTAAGTGAGTTTTAAAGAAGACAAAAAGAGGAAAAAGAACAAGGGCAAAAAATAGAAAATGGTAACAAATATGGTAGATATTAATCCAACTATATCAGTAATCACTTTGAATGCCAATGGTCTAAATGCACCAATTAAAAGACAGAGATTGTCAGAGTGAATCAAAAAAAAAGTGTTGTCTACCAGAAACCTACTTTAAATATAAAGACACATGTAGATTAAAAGCAAATGGATGGAGAAAAATATACCACGTTATCACTAATCTAAGCGAAGCAGGAGTAGCCCTGTTCACTTCAGGCAGAGCAGACTTCAAATCAAGGAAACGCATCAGGCATAAAGACGGTCATCGCATAGTCCTCCAAGAAGATGTTACAATTCTCAACACGTACGCACCTAACCACAGAGCTCTGCCAAACTATGCGAGGCAAAATGGATACAATGGCAGAGGAAAAAGACGCATCCACTATCATAGCTGGAGACGTCAACACCTCAATCAGTAATGGACAGAGAGAGCAGACAGAGAATCGACAGCAGACACGGCAGGACAGAGATGCGCTCAACACCACCACCAGCCAATGGGGTCTCACTGACATCTGTAGACGACCCCCCTATCAGAGCAGAACACACCTTCTTCTCAAGGCCATATGGGGCACTGACCACAACAGACCATGTTCTGGGCCGTGAGACGTGTCTTAAAGGATGAAATGATAACTAAGTGAAACTGGATGCGTGCTCAGAGCACACAGGGGCTCAGTGGACACCCTCCTCCCTACTTCCTCCAGGTTTCTTATCTTCAGGTCTGCATTTCACTCAACGTGGGCTAATTAATCCACTCCAGGAAGACGTGTGACTCCTCAAGTTCCATAACAAGCTCTGCGTCTCCCATGCATCCCCAACACCTGTATCCCCGGCAGGACTCAAGCCCTGTCACTAACCATGTCGCTGAAATATTATGATCTGGACCCTAGAAGCTGGCGAGTGGATGCTTGGCTTGTGGAGCTGTTTCCAACTGGCTACTCCCAACCCAGCCCATTCTGGCTCAGTTCCTTGTATGACATCACACCCTCTCTCTCCCCAGATCCACCTTGAGTATCATACATGGTCAAGAAATATTGAGTAAAACCACATAAGACGGTCTTACGCAACTCAGGAGAGAGTCTTTCACACTACATTTGCTACTTAATCTGAGGAGGTTCTCCCCGTTACCCTTTAGGCGGCGTGCAGCAGGGGTACTCCTGCAAGACGCCAGCGTGTCCTGCATTCATCAGCACGTCCACGCCATGTGGGGTTGCTTGATCTTGTGAAACGTTAGCTCAGGGGGTACTTTTGTCCAGATGCTGCCTGACAGAGATGGGGAAGTCTATCCTGAAGGCAGCGGGAGAAACTCTGCAAAGCCCAGTCTAGGCAAGCCCCACAGAAGCAAGTACCCCAGGAGCGCACCAGCAACTGGGTGACATGACACAGTTGATGCCGGGTGCACCCTGGCTTAGTCCACAGAATAAACTCTGACAGCTCCACAAAAAATTATATTCAAGACACCCAGTGTGCAGAAGGGCTTACAGGATCCAGAGGGTAACCTTGCCGACAGAACCACTAAGAGCCAATGGCAGAATTAAAATGGCAGCTCTGAGTCCCAAAGCAAAACTCATCATTTGTTAAGTGTGACTTCTACATGTCATAATACACTGATTTTTACTTCCTCCAATTCATTTTAAAAAAAGTAGATGCTTCCATTTATTAGCAATTCTATAACAAACTGACCGCTCCGCTTACCTGATCCAGGCTCTAAATGCTTCCCAACAAACTCAGGTCCTCACAGTAGTTCCTAAGTCATAAACACACTTAAACCCAGAAATGAGTTTCCTTCAGGCTGGGAGTGGTCCAGCATCTCGTTTTAGGCTCCCCCACCCAGCAAGTGCATTTGCATTTCTTGTATCAGACAGAAGCCAGAGCAGCTCTGAATATCATAGTCAAGGAGAGAAAAGATCCAAAGGGATTTTGTTCTCAGATTTTCTTACATTCAGCAACTCCGATACCTAGATGGCTGCAATTTTCTAAGTCCCGAGCTTCAGGCTGGAAATCTTACATGATTTTCTGCAAAGGAAGCCAACCAGCAACCAGATTCACTTGCAAGCTAAGGCACAGTGAACACCTTTGCGGTATTTTCCTCTTCCTAAATTAACAGTCACAGGCACACACACACCTGTGCACACACTGAACCCAGACACAGCCCAAACACACCCAGGGATGGGAGATGCCTGCACATTACACACCTGGCTCTTTTCTTTCTACAAGTAGCTTACTGAGGCTGGTAACAGTCTAGCATAACTTGCTGTGGGTTAATTTATAGATAAGCCCCCAATCTAGAGTGTTTACCATTCTCATTACCCAGGAGACTGGCTTTCTTCTCGAATACATTTGTGCAAATCAAGGCACTTTCCCCACGTTGTCTAAAGCGCTCTAATTCCACCGCGAAGATGGGGTGAATTCACAGACACGTGGGGAGGGGTCCAGTACAGTGCACGGAGGACACACTCTGAAGATCGATATGCATTAAAATTCCAGTCTCTCCTGTTCACGCCCCGGAACACGGCGAGATTCTCCTGGGACTGAAGGAGCTGCACGTGGCCCGTCGTGACCAGGATAAGAGGCTGAAGGACACGAGGACTTCATCCCCGGAAAGGCACAAGGGGGTGTGGCTGTGGAAGCCACAGAGCCAATGCTCATTCGAGGCCCTGCATTGTTCTAATCACAGCTCCAGGTTCTGAATATACGCTGTTTTCTTCACTCTATACACCGAAAAAACTAAAGCTAAGAGCCCAGCTCTCAGCCGGCAGAGAACCGATGCGGCTCCTGTTGGCCCCGGAGACCCCTCCTGAAACCTCTTTTCATGTTGATTTCTGCATATTGTATTTGTTGATCTAAAAGAAAAATGTAAGTGGACAAGCCCAAAATGGAACTATTTAAGGCATATTTATGGTGCCTCACATGTCATAAACATTTCCCTGTTTACAAGCTATTTTTCTTGGCTTAAAAAAGCCATACTTTTTATATGAATCAGCGGAATTCTTTCCTCAAAAAGATGTATCTCATTGTCTGTGGAGCTGGACGGTAGCCTGTTATTATCCTACAATACCACGACACCAAATATTTATGCAACGCTGAAGCACATCTTATATCATCTCTTGGGCAACCTCTATTTATAAGCATCTTTTCAAAATATCTTCTAAAGCTAATCTAAATGCACAACATTACGTTCACTTGTTAGTGTCTTTTTTGAAATGTGACTGAGCTTACCGAGAAAAATGAATCACAAGGCATTTTTTAAAAAAGAAATGCATCGACCGTTTTTCCGACAATGAATACTGGGACCAACCATTCATATGGTAGATGTGAAGATGTTTTAACTAAAAATAGTTTTTTCATCTGCTTATATTCTTATTCCACCATGGAAACTGTTAAGAAGGTGATCAATGAAATCTGTGACGCAAATGTAAGTTCTCATCATCAAATTTTATGTGGAAACTGCCTTATCTAGTGGAGTTTGTACTCTACGTAACTCTGCTCAATTTCGGCAGAACACCAAAAGCAAAGTAAATAAGGCAACTTTCAGATCACTGAGCCCTGGGAATTTGGTGCAGAGAGAGGGGAAGGCAAGAAGAGATGAGTAGAAGCCTGGAAGGTCAAGAACACAGCGGGGTAGGGAACAAGGTTTTGGGGCGAACAGAAGAGCAATTAAAGAAATCGAGAGAAACGGGCCGACCCTGAAGGGGGCAAGCTGGCAGGTCTCCCTTCGTATCTGGACCATCATTTTTTCCTGGAGCGCATCCTTATTTCTTTGACTTGATGTTGGAAACGGTACCGAGATGGGTAAGCCTGCATTCTCTTGCATCTTCTTCTCATGCGGGGCCTCAATGATGTGACAGGATCATTTTAATGGGTCTCTTAGAAGCAATTTAGAAAATCTCTACTGAAAATACAAGCCCCTGGAGAACTGCTTATGTGGCCACTAGCATTTGTTCTAGAAATCAGGGCACTTAGCTACTCGAATGAAAAAGTCCTGTAGTTCAGAATGCGTGTAGTTTGACTTCCCTGCTGGTCTAGGGACTGGGCGATAGTAATTTTTAAACAAGTTTTCCCACTGATAAGCCACAAACTGGAACTTCGCTGGCAGTCCAGTGGTTAAGACTTCTCCTCCCAATGCAGAGGTACCGGTTCGATCCCTGGTCATAAAGCTAAGATTCCACATGCCTTGCGGCCAAAAAAACAAAACATAAAACAGAAGCACTATTGTAACAGATTCAACAAAGACTTTAGAAATGGTCCACATCAGGGGCTTCCCGGGTGGCGCAGCGGTTGAGAGTCCGCCTGCCGACGCAGGGGACATGGGTTCGTGCCCCGGTCTGGGAAGATCCCACGTGCCGCGGAGCGGCTGGGCCCGTGAGCCATGGCCACTGAGCCTGCACGTCCGTAGCAAAGGTCCACATCAAAATAATCTTTAAAAAAAATAACCCACAAACTTATTTTAGAAAATTTGGGATATATGAAAAAGAAGGAAGGAGAAAACACAAGAGACTAGAGTTCCATGTTGACATTTTTGATCACTTTTTACATCATTATACTTCATCTATGGATTATTTAGTGATGCTACTTTTAAAACGTACACTATGGCATTTCCCATATTTTTATAAATGTTCTAAAGCATCACCTTGGAAGGATATATATGATTTCACTGCATAGATGCTACGTGGTGTAACAGCCACCCCCTTCCTATCACACTTCAGTGGTTTCCAATTGTTTGCTTTTACTAAGATTGCAATACACATGCTAATATTAAAGCATTTTCTGAGTGTTTACTTATTTCCAGAGATAGAGTCCCAGAATTAGAAGTCCACAGTGTATGAACATTTTCAAGATGCCTGTTAGGTGGCAAAGAGAATTCTTACTAAAAGAAAATTGAATATTCCATAAAAGTCTTCCCAGTATCATCACTGTCATTTTCTGGAGTTTAAAAAAAAATGACAAACAGAAACCTAGAAATTATAACAAAGCAGAACCAAGCATCAGGGCTGAAATAAACGGTCTTTTGCAGCCACTGAAGTAATTCATCTTTTCAGTGGAGCAAAGGGAGATATATCCACATTTTATTTATTTATTTTTTTAACATCTTTATTGGAGTATAATTGCTTTACAATGGTGTGTTAGTTTCTGCTTTATAACAAAGTGAATCAGCTATACTATATTTGATTTTAAAATAACTTGCACGCAATAAATTAAAACAAATATGTTATACCCAAAGGCTGTTGCTTCTTCCTTAACAAAAGGAACAGGCTGGGACACTGGAGGGCAACACGAGGGTCACAAGCATGGGCCAGCAGGTTTGGAACAGGGTCACGCTCTCACGCTTCAGGCTCCCTGCGTCAACTAATTCACAGTGATGAGCTTCATCACAGACGCTCCTGCTGTCAAGCTGAAGTTCCTCCCAGAGCGGATCAAAGACAAGGTGAGGGGCACCGACTCTCCCTTGCGCCTGCGCTACCCTTTCCCTCAGCCAGACTCCTGGGGAAGCGGCCACAGGAGGGGCTCCGCCTTAGCCAGTCAGATCGATGGACCCCGGGGGCTGGATCTCAGGATGAACACCTGGCGCTGTTCTCTGACCACGTGCTAATTTAAAGCTCCCGGTGAAAACAATGCCGGGCCCAGCACTGGTCAAGCCTAGAACGTGCTTCTGTTCTGGAGGCTGGCTCGGCCCTGCAGTGACCTTGGTCCCACGGGCGGCCTGGGGTCGGATGCGTGACAGCCTGCACCCGGGGGGAGGGGGAGGGGAGGCGCAGGAACTGGGAACAGGTACCGGGGCCTTGAGCCCCGAAGCCATTTGGGGTGTCTAAAGGGCAGGGAAGCCTCAAGGTCACGATGACAGGAAAAGCTAACCTGCAAGCTTCCTTGGCCCCCAATCTGGGCACAGAGGCCCTTGACTCAAAACACAAACCTAAGTCTGGCAGGCATGTGCCTTCTGAGGTTGCTACATCAGCACTGCGTAGCCATTTATAGGATACAGACTAATTAAAAAACCCATGGTATTTATGCTTTTTTTTTTTTTTTTTTTGCGGTACGCGGGCCTCTCACTGCTGTGGCCTCTCCCGTTGCGGAGCACAGGCTCCAGACGCGCAGGCTCAGCGGCCATGGCTCACGGGCCCAGCCGCTCCGCGGCATGTGGGATCCTCCCGGACCGGGGCACGAACCCGTGTCCCCTGCATCGGCAGGCGGACTCTCAAACACTGCGCCACCAGGGAAGCCCTATGCATATTTTTTAAATTAAATTATTACTACTTGGTGGGCATTATGATAAAAACTTGACACACATAATCTCATTTAAATCTGACAACATTCTCTGAGCTGGAAAGTGTTATGATCCTAATTTTAAAGAGAAAACTTGCAAGGTCATTTCTTGGCCAAGGGCGCAGAGCTGTCGCTGAGATTCCCAGCCCACGCCCAGAGGCTCCAAACCCAAGTTCCCCTTACAGCTTCTGCTTTTAGCAGTGGACTTGTTCCCCAGAAGACGGCACACAAAACTTCTGACTGTCGTGTCAGGGGTGGGCGATGTCCTCACGGGCCCCAGTTAAGAACCTCTGCATGACAGGTGACATCTGCAAACACGAGGGGCACAGAGCTTGACGTGAGCTCCCTTCCAGCCTCGTGGCCCACTCACCCTGCCCGCTCTGCCCTCCACACCCACGACTCACAGCTTAGCCCACGTGGCCCCACCCCATCCCCACCAAACAAAAAATACCTATCACGTGTCACTGCTCCCATGAACCTTCTTTTCATCGTTTTCCATAATCCTGCCTCTTTTTTCTAACCCCACGCCATTACCTATTCTTAATTCCTCCCATTAAATCCCTTTCTGTCTAAATACCTAGAGAGGGGCCTGTCTTTCTGACACAAGGAAAATCAATGCCTGTCTGTGAACTAAATGGATATAAACAAATACATATTGTGACTCAGGCTGGCCTCTTTGTTTTCCTCAGTTAAATATTCATCTCAAGGCAAGAGATGGAAGGGATGGGGTGTAAACAGATTGTAAGTGGAGTACACGGCTGCTTGAAATCCTTAGCTACTGGCCTGAGATCTGATCAATAAACCTGGCCCCTGGAAAGGAAGCCCCAGGGATAGCTAAACCACCCGCTAGAAACAGCTGAATGAGAGGTAACCTCCGAAGCCAAGTATCCCAGGAAAGTCAGAGAGAAGACAGGTCACAGGGAGAGAACTCAAGGACCACCAGACCTCTAAGTGAGCAGCCTTCAAAGATACGCAGTTCTGGGCTCTCAACGAGGAGAAGTTTCTTCATGTTGCTTCTTCACCCTGGGGCAGTGGACAGACTCCACGTGGCCCCAGGGACCCTCACTTCGGGGTGTTCACGCCTCCCCTCGCTTGAGGGCAGGACTTGTGCCTTGGACCTCACCAACAGAGGGTGGCCAAGGCGAGGGACGCCACCCTTGGGGGTGAGTCCCACCAGGATGGAAGACTCCATCCTGGGTTCCCTGGCTTCATCGTGGCTTTGAAGCTGCCGTGAATCCTACAGCCTCAGGGATGAATCCCACCAGCAAGCTCAGTAAGCCTAGGAGAAGGCACTGCTGGGACCCCCTGACAGGTGAGAAGTCAGCCCTAGACACACCCTGACCGAAGTCTTGCCAGAGACCCAGCTAAGCCAGGACCCCTGATGCACAGAAACTGTGACACAATAAACGTGGATTATTTTCGGCTGCCAAGTTTATGGTAATTGTTATGTGGCAATAAAAAAACTCACATGCCTAGAATTCCAATTTCCCTCCAAAGCACACTCTCTGTATGTTGATGAGGACTCTTATTTCTGTCTTGAAACATAGGTTTGCACATGTCTAACTTTCCTACTTGTTGATAAATTCAGTTAGGACAGGCATCATGCGTACATGTCTACACAGGGGCCAAATCCACAGGCCATCCGCAGGAGGTTTGTACAATTTTATTGAACTGGAGTTGAGTTGGAGAACATTCTGGAGAGTAAAATCAGTGAGTTGACAAACTCTGATATCAAAATAATCAAGACTTTAAAGTTGTTTTTACGAAGGACTTTTGAGACTGGGAAATTCTAGTTTAAAATTACCACAGTATGACTGTCAAACCACACAAGTGACACCTCTCACCTGCAATTTCACATGAGTATCAGTCAGAAAAATACTGTTTTTTGTTTTTCTCAGCTTTATTGAGATATAATTGACCTTTAACGTTGTGTAAGTTTAAGATGTGTAAGAGGACCATTTGATAGACATATATACTGTGAGGTGATTACTACAGTAAGCTTGGGTAGCACCTCCATCCCCTCATATAATTAGCACTACTTTGTGTGTGTGCGTGTGTGCGCGTGTGTGCGCGCGCACGCATCTCACGTTTTCTTTATTCATTCTTCCACCGATGGACACGGAGATTGTCTCCACATCTTGGCTCTTGTGAATAATGCTGCAATGAACATGGGGATGTAAGTATCTCTTTGAGACAGTGATTTAATTTTCCTTAGATAAATACCCAGAAGTGTAATTTCTGGATCATATGGTAGTACTACTTTTAATTTTTTTGAGGAAACTCCATGCTGTTTTCCATAGTAGCTGCACATTCCCACAAACAGTGAACAAGGGTTCCCTTTTCTCCACATCCTTCCCTGATGGTTAGTGATGTTGAGCATCTTTTCATGTACCCAATGGCCACCTATATGTTTTCTTTGAAAAAAAATGTCTATTCAGCTCCTATGCCCATTTTTATTCAGATTTTTTTGCTATTGAGTTGTATGAGTTCCTTATAATTTGGATATTAACCTCTTATTGGCTACATGGCTTGCAAATATTTTCTCTCATTCAGTAGGCTGCCTTTTCATTTTGTTCATGGTTTCATCTGCTGTGCAGAAGCTTTTTAGTTTGATGTAGTCCCACTTGTCTATTGTTGCTTTCGTTGCTTGTTTTGTTCTTATTTTGCAAATTTATGCAGTTAAAATCTATTCCCTGGGGTGAATAAGGTTCATTTCCTCCCAATTACTGTTATTTTTCTACATATTCTTTCTCCCAGTCTGAAATGGAAGAAACCACTTCTGTATAACAGTCACGGGTTTATCAACGTGAAGGACACTTCTGCATAAATATCTTCTAATGTCTTCTTCTCTGAGAAGACTGAACAGGGCTCATGTTTTAATCAAATGAACAGTGAAGCACCTGTATGGCTTTAAGCTTCTCATTGTCAAAGGGATCTTCATCACGCAGTTCATTTATCAAAGGTTATAACCAAATATGCATAAATATAAAGATAGGATGGTATCACCGCTGATTAGGTAGAGGGTACAGATACAGCATTTCTAACCTGAATACAATCAGATACACAGGGATCTCTTTAATACACCCGCGGCTTGACTAGAGAAATATATCTTCTTTATAATAAATTTACATTTTATTGTACAGCATACCTGAAATAATCTTTCGTTTAAAAATATTAAAATAAGTTTTTTTAAAGAACTATATCATTTTTATTAAAACCTGAACTTTAATCCATCAAGTTATTGACAGCACCAGTGAGCAATTTTTTTTTTTTTTTTTTTTTGTGGTACGCGGGCCTCTCACTGCTGTGGCCTCTCCCGTTGCGGAGCACAGGCTCCGGACGTGCAGGCTCAGCGGCCATGGCTCACGGGTCCAGCTGCTCCGCGGCATGTGGGATCTTCCCAGACCAGGGCACGAACCCGTGTCCCCTGCATCAGCAGTCGGACTCTCAACCACTGTGCCACCAGGGAAGCCCAGTAAATTTTTCTTTAAGTTAGCATAAGGATTTAATTGTACTGGAATTCATTTATTCTTCCCGGCATTTATTCCCTCAGCCAACAATAAGAAAAATAATCGCGTGTTGACCACGTTCAAGATTAAGCAAACGACACGGAGAGCGGCGTCTCAACTTACGCTCCCTGGAGCCAAGGGCCACACCTCATCAGCATCAGATGTTGGAACTGGAAGAGATCTCACAAGGTACAGAGGTTTTCCTTTTCCTTTTCCGTGTAAATAAACTGAGGACCCCGGGGACTCGTGGCTTGTCTGGGGTTAGCCGGGTCTTCGGCGGCAGAGAGAGGACACAGCCTTTCTCCCTCCACACGTGCGCTGCCTGAGCGGGGCTCCTGTATCTGATCTAACGTGGTGTTTATCAGAGTCAATGGAAAACGGAAAGACCGTGTCTCCTGAACGCTGGAATTGGAAGAGACCGTTAAAAACTTATTGCTGACTCAGGCCAATTAAGCACAGTCACTGGTTTGTCCCGAAAGCAGTCTGACGATTCCTATCTGTACAACCTCCCTCCCGACACCCAGTTCAGAACCGTGTTAGATTAACTGAGGTTCAAGAGACGTTTTCCATCACAAGTCTTCCTGTACACGAACACGTCTATTTAACTTTCCTTGCACAGTATTTGTCCCAGCAGACTGGGGAGACGGAGGACACTGCACGTGAATTCGAGGAGCATCAAGGTTGGGAGCAAACAGGCTGTAGCTGCTGATGTAATGTGACCTGGTGAGTGAGCCTGGCCGGACCCCATCCCTGAGCTCTGCCACAGCTGCGCCCCGCCTGGAGGTCCCCACCCCGCCTACCTGCCTGGCTCACACTTGGACACCTTTCTCCACCAAGTTCAAGACTCACCCCTATTATGATCATTTTTTATAATCCACTTTCCTCCTGGCAAAATGGGCCATTCCCTTTTGGACACTATACGTCTATCACAGCATATACTTCTTATTTTATATACCTCTTGATATATGTACGTCTCCCTGCATCTCCCTGCTCTGATTCTTTCTGCACCCCTAGTGCTTGCTACGGAGCCTGTTAAAAACAGCTTGCCTAGGTATCTGTGAATTAATAACAATAGTAAATAACAGAGCTTCTGAATGTTTGGTGGAATATCTGCAGTTGCGCAGACGTGCCCTTGGCTTCAGGATGGGAAAGAAGCATATGTGACAGATCACTCCTGTGTTCCAAATCTTCATGAATAAGGTAACCACACTTTGAATTAACAATTGTATTTCTAGGATTTCTAGAATTTACCCTCAGAAAATAATCATGAATGAACATACAGATAAAGCTATAAATATATTCATGAAGGTATAATTTATATTAGTAAAAAGATTAGAAACAGCTTAAATTTCCATTAAAAGGGGATTAATCCAATAAATCACAGTGGACCAATACAATGCAATAATATGTAACCACTAAAAGTGATACTTAAAAGCACATCTAATGCTGCGGAATAGCATCACAGCAAGTGAAAATGCGGATCCTAAGGAACGACGTGTGGTCTAGAGTCAATAAACAAATATATCTATTCCGTGTTTAGGACGTCCTCAGAAACCCCGGTACGAAGTGAAAGGCCATAAGATGAACACTTAATCATATTCATTTTCATGAGAGAATTATAACGTCTCCTTTCTCCTTCCAAGACACACAAATAATTTTCACTGATAGAAAATACATCAATTAAGCAATGTAATCTAGTTTATGTTTGTCATCAACAATACAGTTAAAGTAAACCAACAAAACTGGGCCATAAAATTAAGTACCAGTGGTTTGTTTTACTCCAGAACAGACTTGCTAAGAGGGAGGGGGGAGTGAGGGAGGGCTCCTAACTCAGACCAGCGCTTACACTGCACCTAGCATTCCAGCAAGGAACACACTTTCAGGGCAAAATACAGGATAAGCCATGTCAATAACACACAGCACAGCAAGGTGAAGGGTCACAGGACAGGAGCGGGGGACTCAGCACCCCTCCTCCCAGGACGCCCCCCGAAGCAACATGGGCTCAGACACGGCCTGGAAGGATGGATGACTTCTGTTTTCATTTTCCTTCCTTCTATTTTGTGTGGTTCTCCTTTGCAATAAGGACAACATAAAATGATTAGAAAAATAAAAAACAGCACTTACATACGGAAAACCTAAATTAATGAACACTTCGGAAAGGGTAACACTGATTTTTTTTACGAAAAGCATACTTTATTTTAGTCCTAATTATTACTGTCTCCCCAAATCATTATTTTACAATGGAATTGATTTTATGTGTGTTTTCCTCTTTTTGGACTGGGTACAAAGTTCCAGAGGCCCTAGCATGGTGGCTATTGACTTCGAGCCTTTCCTTATAAACTCATAAGCAGAGCTTTTGCATCACCTTTGTGTCGCTGTGTCTACGTAAAGATCTGAGAAGGGAACGTAACTGAGGTCACAGGAGGATGAAGCACAGAAGCGACACATGGAATTCAACTTCTGATGAGACAGTGAAGCCACCGCCATCTTGCTTCCGCGCTGCGGTCCACCGCGCTTCAGGAAACGTGACTTATGGAACCTTCCCTCGGCACGCAGGACACAAATCTGTCACCGTGTTTTGCCTTTTTTATTCCAAATTCTCTGCCAGAAGCTAGACAGCATGTTCGGTTCTATTGCTCCACAAGCAAGTGTTAGCGCTCTGCCTTTCTGAGCCTGCGTTTACCTAACGGCAACCCAGGGATGGGGACCATACAACCTTCACGGACGTTTTTCCCCATCCTTAATATTATGATCAAATTATATGTATACAACAACGGAGATGCTTCTGTGTCATTCAGGAAGACGCCAGACCCCGATGCTGTAGTCAGACGGCTCTAAATTCAGACCCAGGCTCTCACGGATCATATGCGACTGGGCTGGGAACCTCACTGCTCCATTTCTGATGGTGACTAAGGAATAAACAGAGAGAAGCAAGTCTGATAGATGTAAGTTGCTGAACACGAGGCAGCCTGTAGGGAGCGCGTAGTCATGGCTGCTACAGTTAGTACTGCTGTTTTGGGAAGGATCCGTGAAGAGTATTTAATAAAAGTTCCCTAATGAAGAAATTAAAGAAACATGGAGCATTGTTAAGTCAATAAATTAAGAGCAAAGGGAATTTCTTTTCTCCTCCTGTTATTAGCCTGAGCATTAGGTATGTGATTCTTAGGTCTAATTGAGTTGGACCACTACTAAAGCAACAAAAACAACAAAACTTTAAAAACTACCTCAGAAAATGAATCCAAAGACACTCATTTTATGTTTTATGTTTCTATACATGTGACCTGTCCTTATGTTCACATTTGTGTGTGTGTGTGTGTGTGTGTGTGTGTGTTCATTCCAGCACACTGACATTTGGAGAGAGAACAGTTACTATTTTGAATAATCTTATCTCTTAGACACATTGAAGTATAATTTAAAAATGCATTTTCCACGTAAAAAGTCTGACAAATGCAAATTAAGACGTGATAAACATAGTGCTATTAGGCTGAGACATCACAGCTTTATAAATGATTTTATCACAAAGCTATTATTTAAATTGACAAGACTTTCATATATGAAAAATGGTTACTGAATGAGTCAGGTTTTGAACTGATTTCAAAATCAGAAGGAATATTAATACGTATATAGCCAGTTGCCCACAGTCTGAGCAATTCTCAGCTATATACAAAGGTACTAAACTCCGGAAAATTCATTTAAAGTTCCCCATTTGGAATTATACATCAATGTCATTCTAGCTTCACTCTTTGAACGGAATCCCATTTACCTCACTGGGAATTCTACAACGAGTTTATCTTAATTTAACATGCAGTATATATCCCAGTTCATTAAAAACAGGCTTCTGAGTTAAAGCATTCATACTGGCTTGAGAATTTGGATTAAATTCAAATTCAAACCAATGTTTTTATGCAGTAAACTCCAAGGATCTGTAGAAAGCTAGGAAGCCTTCTGCAAAAGATGGAGCCAGCTCTGCACATCACAGAGCTGCAGCAGGACACATAAACCAACACAATTACATGTTCCTGCCCCACCGTGCACACGTACATCCAGGAACCAAGGGGCCTTACCGCCTGATCATCCCTCTAGAGTGTAAACTCAGTGAAGTGATACCAGCTGTGATTCAGCTACAAGGTCAGACGGGCAAGAGGACCATGGGTCAGCATCCTGGAGCTCGCTCTTCGTTAGAAGCTCTGGGGGACGGAGGTGCCTATGTTCCCCAAGTGAGCACTCGGCAGCTGGGTGTCTCCTGCCCTGCTCAAGGCAGGAGCTCCCCAGGCCATCCCATGCCCAGCGACTCGGTACCCAGGGTGGGGGGTAAGTATCTGTGGTCCAGGTGAAGGCCTGTCTCCAACGTGACCCAACCACATCCATCCAGACAAAACTCGCTCACAGCAGCTATTTGGACGTATTACTTACTCTCTCTTGTCACGAGGGTTGGCCCTGAGGAGGAATTCGGGAGCGAGCATGACCAAGGTCAGTTCCCAGGGGTCCAGTGGGTTTCGTCAGAGATCCAAGGTGGAGATGGACACACACAGCATTGAAATATGAACAGACCGGGAATCTTCCCTTCCAGGCTCCCCACACTCACAGCTCTTCTCACCTTTTCAAGGTCATAAACCTCTATGAGAAACTGATGAAAATTCTATGTCCTTTTGCCCCGAGGCATATATAGACACTCTCAAAAGTTCCGCACACAGTTTAGGGTATTCACAGACCTACGGCTCATGGGCCCCCTTGAAGAGCTATACAAAAAATCTGCAGCTTGATACGGAAAGCTGCCCGCGATCTGAGTCCTACAGCCCCTTCAAACCCAACACCATGGTTCCTAAGTCTTTGTCCTATTTTAGGGTCCAGCTCACCATTTGTTTCAGATGCTGTTCCCATGTCCAGCGTCGGACAATTGATTATTCATCTCACAGTTGAAATTATTTGCTGTTTCTCTGGCACGATCATAACAGAAAGTTACAAATGTTACGGCATTTATATGACGTATGTGCCTTTCTTTCCACTAGATGACATCTGTCCCCTGGCTTGACGCCCTCACCTATCATAGACCATCTCCATATACTGACTCACATGAGTGGCTCTAACCCCAAACCCAAAACGAGTGCTGATTGTAGAGATATCAATTCAAACTCGATTTATCTCATGTCTCACCTAAAAATGATGATATTCTAATTACTTCTTAAATCTGATTATGTAACTTTCTTATTTTTGCTTCACAATACCTAAGTAACTATTTCAGAATTTGAGAAAATGGAGAATACTGAAATCACTCGAATTTCATTATTCAAAACCAATACCAACGGGCTTCCCTGGTGGCGCAGTGGTTGAGAGTCCGCCTGCTAATGCAGGGGACACGGGGTCGCGCCCTGGTCTGGGAAGATCCCACATGCCGCGGAGCAACTAGGCCCGTGAGCCACAACTGCTGAGCCTGCGCGTCTGGAGCCTGTGCTCCGCAATGAGAGGCTGCGATAGTGAGAGGCCCGCGCACCGCGATGAAGAGTGGCCCCCGCTTGCCGCAACTGGAGAAAGTCCTCGCACAGAAACAAAGACCCAACATGGCCAAAAATAAAATAAATAAAGAATTATTTTTAAAAAAAACAACAACCAATAATAAGCAGGCCTGTTAAAAGAGTTATATCAGGTCAACATATACATATAATCCAATCAAACTGTAATGTGGAGTCTGTATCAAAGCTGAGGTCCCCTCCTCAGTGTCGATCAGTTTACGCCTCTACGGACTGCTCTCAGGTGTATTCCTAAGACTCCCAAACTAATCATTCCCAGAAAGACCCAAATGGAAATTTCACTTTACTCAGGGTCACTGAGCATTTCTGAGAAAGATCCAACCACATCCTACACCTCTCCCACCCGATGCCCCTCCCAGACCAAACGCCAAGGATGGTGAGGTCTGGAAGGACTGCGGGAAGGTCCACTTATACGTAGATTCTCTGCTTTTCTCTCTAGCCTTTAACAGTGTCAGGAGGACAAATGTGGGGAATTCTTCGGGCACAGTTCCCTGTTGAATCTGTTGGTGCCTCAACAGTGAGCGACCCCAACTGAGTCAACAGCATCTACTGCCCTTCTGTTCTGTGCCAGGTGTTACCCCAGGCTGATACAGGTGCTAACACAGGCACCACCAGGGCGGCGATGCATCCATCTGATGGGGTCTCTCTTCTGTGGAGGAAGGGAAGTGGTTCTAGCAGATGGAGGTGAAGGGTTTCTATAGCTACCTCTTAGAAAAGCCCTAAAATGTAAAAATAAATAAATAAAAAGATTCCCTCTCTGCAACTTCCATTCTCTGCTTACCCTGAACTACCTCTTCACCTTATGAGCCACATTTTACTATAAGTGGGAACAACTTTCTATGAAACGACGGATTCATCCTCATCATCATCGTTACAACTACTGGTTTATTTGTAGCTATTTATTACAACTGTCACTTTCTCAGGTTTTCTTTAGATGCACAACTATCTCCTCATCCTGTATTTCCCCAACACCTAGAATCACACCTGACAAATACACATTGAATAAAAACACAGAATAATCGACAACTTAGCAAAGAAGTAAACGGCAAAGCAAAACACACACGTCACTGAGTCCCTACTAGGTACCAGGCACTATGCTAACCACTATAATCTTCAAAGTGCCTTGTAACGTGGATACCATGTTACCCATTTTGCAGATGAAGACTTCAGTCTCAGTGAAGTTGCACAATTTGTTCAAGGTCTACTTAAAGGGAGAAAGCTGGATTTGTTCCAAAACCTGTTTAGTTCTAATCTTGTATTCCTAATTTATATCCTTTTTTCCCCCTTTCCACACATTTTTATTCTGTACACTTATCATTAGTTTAATTAACAATTTATTAATTAGTCTGGTAATAGTTAATCTGCCAAAATTGCCACCAATATCGTGAAGAGGTGGAGGAATCATGAACTTGAATAGCAGGAAGTGGGTCAGCCCTCAGCACAGTTCTGAACAATTAGTTCCCATCTGCCTTCACCACCACACGTCTAATAGCAAGACACAGAGTTTCACTAAACCAAAGGCCAATGATGCGAAATGTCATGGAAACCGTTGATGCCCATGCAGAGCATCTAGAAAATAAAACGGAGACACTTGAAGCCAAGACTTTAGTCTGTAGACGTGCATGTGCGTGTAGACACACAACTTAGGAAATCTTAGGCCGAGAACATCAGGTCCACAGGGCAGCTTCTCACGAAAGCTCACGCTTCCATCAACGGAAAGAAGCTGGGACACTGCCTCCTGATTCCTGGCCCAACTCTCCTTCCACTGGACACAGAGCCTGTATTTCTCCCCAGGAAAGTCGATAACCTTGGATACAAGGCAGGAGTCCAAAAAGGCATGTATTTCCAAAACGATATTTAAGGGCAAAGCCAGTGATTTTTTATCCTATTAGTTAATGAAGTTGTGATGATCGATAATCGCATCTGTCGAAGGGCTCTCCCTTGCCCATGTTGTATATCCTGCTTTTCTTTCCATTTTTAGTCTCAGAGAAACATGTTCCAGCAAGTCTGAACTCTCCTGACTCCACTCACTCCGTATATATAGTTGAGTAGCTCCCGTGTCCCAGCAGGTCTGAACTCTCCTGACTCCACTCACTCCATATATATAGTTGAGTAGCTCCCATGTCCCTAATTCTACTCCTTTTAACACAGCCCCCCGCCCCTGCACCTGCACGTCATTTCCCATTTTGCTGAGATGAGGCCCACACAATCTTCAGGAAACAAAACCACCCACGGTGCATGGAGGGCGGAGGCGGGGAAGCTCTGTATTATAGTCAAGAGTGAGCTGAGCTGAAGGGAAGACGGTGTGTCTATGGTGATGTGAGGGGGCATTTCTAGTGGGAAACTATAGGAAAAATAAAGAGAAATGGAAAAAGCCCATCATCTGCGGCAGGTTTGCTGAGTAAGGCCTTTCCTGAGAACTCTTTCCAGCCGGGAAAACATGATCTCTAACGATCCCTTCCCTACACGTCATCTCACAAGAGCCCCTCGAGAATCCCATGAAGACAGAACCGCGGCTAGCTCAACATTTTTAGAAAATGAGACATACATCTAGTTCGCGTTTTTGGTTCCAAGATCACTGATCTGCCCATGACACCACAGCAATTGCCCTATTTTTAAAACACGGTGTCCCTTGCAAGCATTTTGCCAACTTGTAGGTCCATACCCTGAGTTCTGGGTCATCTGACCACAAGATCGGTTGGGGGAGGACACAGTAATTCTATGTTGGGAAGTTTACCTCCAAGGTTATTCTACAGTGATAGATGCTGTAAAAATCTCAATAATTTGTTATTCATAACATTGGTAATGAGATGTAACAATCAGAGAGAAAAGCAAAATTATGAACCCATATCATCAATAACAACAAGGGGTTCAGCAAGAAGGCTTTCTCGTCTCTGTCAGTCACTTAAAAGACAAGCAATACCTTAAACCCAGCCAAACCTGTAAACACAAACTCTGGGGCAAGTATTGGAGAAAGGTCAAACCAAAGGTTTCACGTCATCTCCTCTGTGAAATGCTGATGACAGACGCTCTGGCCCCATGATGGATGGTCTTTCCAGAACATTCTCAGAACTCAAAGAACTCTATCCGGGTTGGAACACCCTCCAGCTTTTCTTCCTGGCACCCAGTACAGAGTCTTGGGACTCACTGAATGCTCGTGAAATGCAGGCGAAGAAAACGAAGAAAATCCAGGAGAAAGGCAGGAATGAAGTCGCAAACACAGTCAGCAGAGAAGGGCAGACAGAGGAGTGAGAGCACAGGCAGTTGCCCAGAAGCCCTTGATTACATCCAAATCAGGAGCCCTGCTGCTCAATCAGGCCTTTTCCTTGCCTCTGTCTACCTCCAAGACTTGTCTCACTGATTTTCAGGGCCTTGCTGCTGCCCTGTGGACCCACGGGAGAAAGTGGGTTTACAGGGCTGGTGGCACTGGGACGGCCATTGTGCCATGAAGCCAACTCTGCCCGAAGGTCCAAGGCACAGAAACGCTTCTTTGTCTCTGAAAGTGTCTTGGTACTCGTCACGTCAGAACGAGACTCCCAAAAGGATTCTCACACCGTTTGCCAGTGTACAGCATAAAACTCAGGGTTAGAAAATTACAGGAAAAGGGGTAGTAAGAGGAGCTCATTTAACCTCTGCACGGACATTTCATTCTCAGGAAACAGAAGCACTCCACTTCTTCGTGTTCCCAGAGCTTAAGAAGATGGAAAGAATTCTCTCGAGGATACTGATTCAGATCAACCAAAAGGCAGCCTAAATGTTGGGTATTTTATGCACGGACCCTGAGGGGACACGCATGATATTCAAAATTTAAAACAAAGCTCTTGCTTTCAAGGTGGCGACATTCTAACATGGGAAACAAATGTCAGGGCCTGTCTTCATGTTAACTTTCTCTCTTTATCCATTTTTTCCAATATTATAAAGGCGTTTATTGTGAATTACTAGAAATAGTAATTTGGCGCTTCTCAACATTCCACTGCATATATTCTGTGTGTGCCTTCACCTCCCAAATAGGCTTCAGAATGCAACAAATAGGGGCTTCCCTGGTGGCGCAGTGGTTGAGAGTCCGCCTACTGATGCAGGGGACACAGGTTCGTGCCCCGGTCCGGGAAGATCCCACATGCCGCGAAGCGGCTGGGCCCGTGAGCCATGGCCGCTGAGCCTGCGCGTCCGGAGCCTGTGCTCCGCAACGGGAGAGGCCACAACAGTGAGAGGCCCGCGTACCGCAAAAAAAAAAAAAAAAAAAAAAAAAAAGAATGCAACAAATAGGCATAAGTTTAGTGGCAAGAAAATAGACAGCACTTTACCTACATGTTGGAAACCTGAAACTTGATATTGATATTTAAATGATCTGGTGACCAGAAACATAGAATATTTATTTATTTCTTGAGCAAATTAATGAGGTAAAATTGTTTCAGTGCCAGCTGAATGCCTGAATCTCAGATATTGGATAATCTAAAAAAATTAGAAATTTGCAAATTAGTGTTCTTTGTGCATTTTATGTCATTCGGCATAAATGCATAATTGTGACAGAGTCTCAGACACCAGATGGTATGTGCAATTCATCCCCACTTTCACTCTATTTTATCATATTTAATAGCTGTAGCTTCACCTCTGAGCGAAGCTTACGTAACTGCCTTTGTTGGCAATAAGACCAGATATACTAATGATTAGCTTTATGCATTTGGTTCAGAAATATGCAACTGGGCACTTTGGGATGTAAAGATGAAGTGACACAGCTCCTGTGCTCAGAGCGCCTACAAATCAGCACTCAGCTCCAAGTCTGGCACACGTTGTGCTCCCACAGGTATCCCTGGAGAAAAAAGAATGGGAGGAAGGCTAACAGGAAGCACAACAGGCATGGAAGATCCCAGAGGGTGAGTGCCCATGGGTGATGGAGAGGACCCAGAACCCTGCATCAGGGAGATGGAGCTCGAGCTGGTCCTTGAAGGCTTTTCTAGACTTTTCTATGCTTAATGCAAATATACTGCAAGTCTCCTCTCCCCCTGTACATGCAAAACTAACCTCTGCTGAGATAACAAATGCCAACCACCCCTTGTGTGTCCCTTGATCCCCCCTCTCTGCTCATCACACACACACACACACACACACACACACACACACACACACACACACACACACACACACACACACACACGGTCCCCACCAGCCCTCCTCCAACCTCTGTCCATCACAAATCCTTCAGTGTCCAAGTGCACTCTTGGAGCCCTCTGTTAGGATGTGGCAACCAGAATCCACAGGGTGCATGAGTTACTTGTGGCTACATGAGGTGAAAAAGGCAAGATGGGGCAAGTTTACGGCAGATTTTGAATGTGGAGTTCATCCTATAGATGACAGGGAACCTTGACACCGTTTGAGGAAGGAAATGATACCCTCTGACCTATAATTCAGGAATAGATATTTATCTGCCTCAGGCTATAAGGCTGGAAGGTGGGCTCGCTGAGCTTTGGGGGCCCCGGGAAGGGAAGGCAGAGATGGTACACTGAGAGAATGTGGTCCAGAGGAATCTCTTTTCATCCTGAAGCCAACTGGGTTCTGGATTTCTGCAAATATTTCCAATAAAAGCTCAGATTGTTTGGGCAAGCACTTGCTGTGGCCACAGGGCCACAGTATAAAAGGACTGAGGTGGAGCGGAGAACTAAACCTTGACCTTGGCAAGAACTCCCTTCAGCTGTCAGTAGACAGCGTTCCCAGCAGGGATGCTGGGGGGAAAGGAAACACCTAGGAGCTCATCTCTCTCCCTGGGGAACCAGCTTCCTCCTGCAAGATTCTGGGTACATAATGAGATTAGGGAGTCTCCCATCAGAATTTTGAATTTGTCAGTTTCTCATTGTAATCCTGTTTTTCTTTTCTGTCTGTTTTTTTTTTTTTTTGCATATTTTCAGTCTATTCTAAAGTAATGATTGTTTTAGCTTCTTAGAGCAGTATCCTTTTATCATTAAATAATGATTTTATTTATCTGAAAAAATACTTGAGTCACTTCTCTCGTATTTTGTGTTATCTGAGCCTTTTCCCCCCTCTCTCTCCCCCTTTCCTCTTCTAATGAGATTTCTGTTGCACATGTGGCATCTTCCTTACTCCCTTCATTTTTCTCAGTAATCTTTAGACGTGACTCTAACGCCAATGCCATCTAGCATCAATTTTGATGACAGTAAGCCTCTGCTGTCACTGTAGCCTGTATATTCCCTTTGGCTACATTTAAGATCATTTGTTTGTCTCTCATATTCTTTTTTTTTAATTTGTTTATCTTAATGTATTTATTTTTTTGGCTGCATTGGGTCCTCGTGGCTGTGTGTGGGCTTCCTCTAGTTGCGGCGATCAGGGGCTCCTCTTCATCGTGGTGAGAGCGCTTCTCATTGTGGTGGCTTCTCTTGTTGCGGAGCATGGGGTCTAGGCACGCGGTCTTCAGTAGTTGCAGCTCGCAGGCTCAGTAGTTGTGGTGCACGGGCTTAGTTGCCCCGCGGCATGTCGGCATGTGGGATCTTCCTGGACCAGGGCTTGAACCCGTGTCCCCTGCATTGGCAGGCGGATCCCCAACCACTGAGCCACCAGGGAAGCCCTGCTTCTCATACTCTGAAGTTTCACTTTGTAAGATATGAATGTGCTTTATTTATTGGCTTCAGTATTGGTGGTCTGTAGATCAGGAGGCACAGCCCGTTGCTTCAGTTCTGGAAAAATCTCAGCCTTTCCTCCTTTGAGCAATGTCTCCTTTCTCTCCATAGTATCTTTTATATGCTTATGCAAAACTCTAGATAATATCCTCATATCGTTTTTCTAGCTTGCTCATTCTCTTTTCAGCTCTGTCAAATCCACTTATAACATACGGACACAGGAGCGAATTTAAATGACATTTCTTGTTTCTAGGTACACTGTTTTTTAATCCGTCTTTGTTTTCATGCCAGAGAGTTGTTTTATTATGATTTCTTTTCCTTTTAAAAATCTCTTTAGTAATTTTAAGCCTACCCAACATCTCTGCAAGTCTGTTGATTCTCACCCTTCTATCACGTTTTCTCACCCCCAAAGTTTCTTTACAGGGGTTATGTTTTATTGTATGTTTATCTAAAGTGGGGGTTATTTTTTAAGTGGAGGAGTAGCCCCTGGAGCCCTGTTTTGTCAAAGATCCTGTAGATAATTTGAGATTTCGATTCTGCCGCAGCCGTCAGGTTTGGACAGAATCCCAAATGCTTCTGCTTCTGGAACAGCGTTCACATTAATTTCACCACATGGTCCTTCAGACACAGGTGGTAGAAATTCAGATTTCACGTCCGTGCCTGGAGTGTGTGTACCCTGTCGGTAACCATATTCTACCCATGACCCTGGTAATGTGATAAGCTTCCTTAATACTTTCATGGGTCAGTGTTTTCCAGTTCTTCTCTCACACATGGGGAAACTCACTGAGATTCTGGGTTTCATTCCCAGGGCTCAGTTCCAGCTTCTCCGCCAACCCCACCCCACAGGTGCAGCCAGTGTCTCTCATCTGCCTGAGCATCAGCGCTCTGCCCACCCCCGTGCCTTTCTGGGTTCACTTCTCAGAGGTCAATGTCCCTTGACTCACGCCTACCCTCGGGCTTAAAATCCTTTCCTAATTCTTGGCACCTAAGCGATTCCCTCTCTTCCTTTCATTCAAGTTCAACTATGTGCTGAAAGCAAATGTTGATAAAAATCATGCAGCGATTTTATGTGTGTAGTAGGGACGGGACAGTCTTCCATGCTTTCTGATGTCCTCCATCGTAAACTTTTATGAGGAACAGTATTCTCTGCCTTACCCTAGGCAATATCTTCTGATTTCCGCTATAACACAAACCATTTTAAGGTCCTAGAAGACAGATTGGCTGGAGCAGAGTTCTGTTTTCTCTCAAAAATTAGTTGAATTCTTCAGTTCCTAAGCAACACTAATTTTTTTTTTCTAGAGTGCCTGGCACACGTGGAGAACTTAATAAGTGGTGGTTATCTTCCACTAACCATCCAAGAAGAGCAATCAGAAAAGATGGTGTTTATCCAAAGCATACAATTAAAAAGGTATGATCTTAAAACAAGAGAGGCACGAGTTGTATTTGAGAATTAACGCCCCCCCCCGTTTCCATGGATGGGGGTGAGAGCTGGGAGGAGGGATGGAATTGCTTCTCTCTAAACCCTTTGATGCCCAGTTTTCTAAAAGCCACCTTATTATTTTCCCTAATTGTTGAGGGGCCTTAAAAATCTCAGGATGACACATTCTCAATTAAGGTACAAAAATAATGTGGAAATTTCCACTGTTCAGAGTCACTTGCAGGGAAAATCTTGATTATTTGTATTAAAAAAAATCAAGAACATAACACTATAAATACCGGGGGAAACTCTCCTTTTCTGAACTGATGGGTTATGAAGAAAGAAGACGTATTTGGGAATCATTCTATCTGTAGTAAAATACAAGAGTCTGTATGTCTGTCCAAAATTCTAGGAGCAGTATGCAATTTAAAAACAACATGATCAAAGTAAAAAAAAAATTCAGATTTAGAAAGAAAATCCCTCACTTTAAACTTTTTGAGATTTTCTTTTCTTAACCTTACATTTGTTTTTGGACTGGTATTTCTACAAATAAGATTTTCCCAATGATCCAATGTATATTTATGCCACCACAAATGGTCCACTGCTTTGAAGTTATAATCTTAAGGTCTCTATCACTGAAAAATCTTTCATTCTAAAATCCATCCTAACATTTTTGTAGCACATTCCTTCATGCCAAATTTATATCATAATAGCCTATTGTATTTCTTAGTTTTAATTGGGTTAAATAACATAAATGTAAGACATTGTTATTACATTATAGTAGATTTCAAATAAGCTCTCCTCAATCCCCCCAGGCATCAGGATCTGTCTTCCCACATCAGAAAATCTATTGGGTAGGAGGGCAGGTCGAACCACAAAAGTGTAAACATATAGACAAATGCATGAACGGACATCTGTGGTCCCACCAAATGTCCATAATTTTCCTTGTGGTCTTGTTAAAAAGCAAGGGGTATCACGTATCTGTGAGTAAAGTTTGGAAAGGATCATGTAGCCTTAAATTATCTTCCTATATTAAAGTAATGGATTATATCATACAAAACCTTCAGCTATACTTTCAATGTCAAGAAGATCTGAGAAGGTGACCTTCTTACTAAATAACATCCAGTTACTTCCAAGGTCTAAATGATAATAGGAACCACTAGGGAAATGATACAAATGGAGACAGTCTTACTGTTAAATTATTATAGAAAATTATTGTAACAAATGAGATGGCTCTGAGTAAATTTTAAGCTTTTTTTGGTTTTGTTTTGGAATGGGTCTCCATCCCAGGGAATTACTGTGGTCACTGTCCCCTTGCAAATGCCTAGATGAATCTCAGTCACTAAATGACCCCCCCCCCACTTTCACGCACCCTCTCTTGCAAGCATTCAGAGTTGAGTGGTCTGTATACTCTGAGTAGAAAGAAAGATACCAGTAAATAACAATAAATCCCATTAAACATTCTCATCTCATAAAAACATAGCCATCCAAATTTCAGAAACCTTGAGACGACGTACAAAGTGTAAGCAATACTGAAATCGTGATCTACATTTTATACACAATTAAACTTTTATGTTCTCTGGAAAACAGGCCACAGCAGTGCAGGGATCCACAATCTCAGAATTCTGAGGTCTCCAGCCTCCCATAAACTGGGTTCCTAGTCTCACTAGCTTCACAGATATTATCATCGGAGACAATGCTAATTATTCAATCTGGATCCAAAGAACCAGCTCTCTCCCAGAGAACCAATCATTAAAATGCAAATAGGTGTTTCCCACTTCACTGGTTTAGCAGTGAAACGCTGTTCACAGCCTTCTGACAAGAAAGAGGAGCTCAATCAGTTGACGCCTTAACCTTCTGGGTGTGAAGAGCCTGGGGCGCCCGGATCTGAGCTGTACATCCTGTTGCCAGCCTCCAGCTCTGATCCCCCCTGTGCACGGGGCTTACGAGTAAACTGATTGAAGCCGCCGGAGAAATTACTGAACAAAAAAGCTGATTTTAGATTCCGCTCACTGCACCCAGCCAGCCCTCACTTAGACTAATTACTTAAATGATTTAAAAATGTATGAATATTCATATGATCGTGCTTTTCAGAAAATAAAGCACAGCTGAGGCCGTGCCAGCCAGTCTTTCCTGCTCTCTGATTTGGAGCCGCCCACTTGCATGTCTGAAACCCTGAAATGGCTGCAGAGAATCAGACTGCGCTGGGGGGGGGGGGGCCTGCAGGGGGTCCAGCCACTGCCCCACAGCTACCCAGCCCAGCGCAGCCCGAGACCAGCCCCCTTCCCGACCTTCGGGGCTCCGGCTGGACGGCTGGGGTCATTCTCACATGGAGTCAAGCTAGACTGTGACTAAACGTTCACAAGTCCTTCTGCCCCAGAACAAGAACAAACGTGTCCCCCGCTTCCCCGGACAGTTCCCCCTCTGCTGGGCTGACGGCCTTCGGGACGTGGACCTTAGACCGGAGCAGATGGAAGCAGCCCCGAGCTTGTCCGAGTCGGGCCGGCCCTGGTGTGAGCGCAGGGCTGGGGCCTCAGCCTGGACCTGGGTCCCGCCTGGCCGGGCTGCAGGCCCGCCGGGGGCTCGTCCACTCCGGAGCCAGCCCGCCGCCCTGGGCGTCCACGGACAGGGACCGATGCCCCCGAGCCTGGACGCCCGGGGACGCACGTGCCTACCTCCGCCCCTCGCCCCTCGCGCGCGCCGGGCTCCGCCGACCCGGGGACCGCGCTCTGCCTGCCCGCCCGCCGCCGAGCACATGCCCGCAGAACACGGCCGGCCGCTCGCGGAAACACTGAGACAGACATGCAGCACGGTTTGCAGCCGCCAACACGTACAAGAATTTCATGTTTCACGACTTTTGCAGGGTACGTAGCACGCTGACCACGTTCCACGAAAGGTGTGGGGAAGAGCAAGGAGATTAGATGGGAGGCCAGGGCGGGGGCGCAAACCTGCAACAACGAGACAGCGCACAGGACACGGTGGAGAACTCAATCAGTCCCCCCGCGACACCCACAGCTCCCCGCAAAACCCCGAGACACCCCACGACACCCACAGTCCCCACGACCCCCGGCATCTCCGCGGTTCCCACATCACCAGGCAGCGCAGCTCAGCTGAAACCCGCTCTCGACCTTCATTCTGGAGCAGCCGCCCCGAGGACCAGAAAACCCCACGCGTCTTTCGACCCTGGAAACACCAGGGGCCCAAAGTTCATGTTTCCATGACAGTGAAGCTTAAGACTTTAAAATGTGAGCGATCATTGCCACAGCTATCGTTATATAGTCCTTAAACAACACGGGAAGAACTCCAAACTTACTCCTAACATCTCTGTTAACCCCAAACTGAGGAAATACAGTGTTTGATGGAATTTCCAAGTTAACACTAGGTTCTCTTTGTTTTTCGACTTGCGGGCAGACACCTTCCTGGTGGCGTGATCGCGTGCATGTACGGAAGCCCCGGGGTTGAGGGGGGCACCCTCAACCTTCCGCCCCGGACAACAAGGAGGAAGTTAGAGTTTCCAGAGGTCTCATCGTACGTGAGGCCCGTCAGCACCACCGGCTAATTTCTTTAAAGCCAATTCATATGTATTTGTAATACTGGCATTTATTACACGGAGAAAACGAACTGCAATTTCTAAAGCCAAACCGAAAGGGTTGCAATTTGGGTGCGCTGCCAATTTTCCTTTAGAGATGAGCACCTCCTGCCCAAAGCTCATCCCGCGCTCGGTTCTGATTCTTTTACTCACTTGTTCCATCAAACACCACACAGAGCGTGCTTTGGATTTGTAACCCGCCTCTGACAGGCTCCGCAGCGTCTGTCACAGCACAGGCCATGCCCACCTGAGGCAGGTGTGACGAGGGCCAGGCACTCACCTTCCGGCTCCCCGCAGAGGGTGCACTGGGACTCTGCAAACAGAACAGACAGAGAGATGGTTACTTCCGGGCTCTGCCACTGAGTTAGAGGCTCAGCTGCAGCCTGACAGGCAGACGGTGCGATCCGGCCGCCCCAGCAAGACAGCCGGCTCTGCCTTTGCACCTCAGCAGATTCTATTGTAAAGAAACTGCTTTGCAAATGTTTTACATGATACATTCTTTTTCAAAAATGACAATAACTCTTTGTCATATGCATCTGCACACATTAAATACATGTTGACAGCTGTACGTGACTCAGGTTACTTAGCTGAAATAATAACGATGTATTTTACCACTTAATTTTAATATCGAAAACGTTGATTACGACTGTTAGATCTCTCAAGCACAAATAATGATGAGCAAAAGTACAGTATTGTATTTCAGTAAAAACACTAAAACGGACAAATACTGAGTCCTCGCAAAGCAGGCCCATGACTGGATACCAGGCTCTGCAGGAGGGACGCGCCCCGGGACCCACAGGGAACAAGGGGCCGCAGGCTGCACCTCTGTGGGAGCCCGGGCACCTGTGAGCATGGTGGACGCAGGGCCGCCAGGCTTTCCCACCAGAAACTGGAAAGTGGCGCTTCCTTTTCCCAGGAAGAGTCCGAAAGCCACAGAGTCGGGAAAGCCAAGACGGCTGTACACAAGAACTCCTAGCCCTGAGCCCTGCCCTGCCCTCCAGAACCAAGGCCCGGGGTAGCCCTGCAGGGCAAAGGTACCACCCCCGCTTCCCAAGCAGAGGCCCAGGAGGCACCGTGAAGGAGCCCACCCCAGTCTGCTTCACCACGAGCTCCCAAACTCAACTCTGGGCTGCACACACACTCCAGCGGCCCTATGTGGGCAGGGCCCCCGACGCTGCCCACGTTTAGGGGTGCATCTGAGGCCCGATGGGCTCTTGTCACCTTGACGAACTCCTCCTGGGGCCTGGGGAGACAGATCTGCCTGCAGGGAGAGGTCACCACTGGGGCCTCAGCCTTCGTGGAACAGATCCCAGAATGACGATGGGGCGGGGGAGGGGCGGCCACAGGCCAGAGTGTGGCCCTGAGCTCAGAGCGGGCACTTGCGGGACCAGACTTCACACCCAGCCCCACCCTTGGCCTTGACCACCCTCTGCCCTCACTGCCCTGTATGGCAGCAAAACTCAACACCAGGCTGTTTACCCGGGATGAGAATTGTGGAATGATAACCGAATTTGCATCAAAACTGACACCGAAATTCAAGACCTTCTCAGTAGATTTCATCTCCATCACGGGCTATACATGTTATATACGTTCAAAACTACACAGCAAGTTCAAAACACAGTAGTGGCACAATGATGATGATGATGACTCAGTAACTGACACCCTCAAGGAATTCAAATTCTGTGAATCAAAGATCATTCAAAAGCCTTGGGAAGAAGGTATTAGTTGAGCCGGTGGCATATGAACTTCTCTAGAACGCAAGTCTTAAGCAAATGTCATTTCAAATTCAATTATTAATCCATCTAGGCCTTAGCCTTAAAAAAAATCATTTCCAGCAAGATCATAAGTGAGAATCCGTCATCTGTGTGTTATAAGCCCAGGACACAAAGCAGCTGGCCTGTCACTGCACGTCTGACAGCGTTCTTCTCTGAAAGGTCTGTCCCGGCCTTCTGCCATGAACTACAGGAATTAGTAACGAGATGCGGTGAGGGTCCCCGGCTCTTTCCAGCAAATGCATCCTGGAGGCAGTCACCTCTGAGTCGGAGTAAACAGCTCCAGAGCACCCGACGCCCCATGAGCTGGAAGGAACGAGCGGATGCTGGGAGCTCCCAGCCGGCGTGAGGGCAGGGGCGCTGGGTCAGGGCCGACCCCTCATCACACAGGTCGTGATCTCCAGACGCTATGATCTCACAATCAGAAACACACACCAGAATAACAACTGACACCCAGACAGTGACCCAGGCAGACGGCGGGCCGCGGACCTCACTGCGATGACACTCTGAATTCCAACACTCCCTCTCCAAGTGCCTCAGGGGCACGGCCCTGGGCCTCCCCCGGGTGCACCCTCTACCTAGTGTCCACAACGCAGAGACAGCAGGCCCACCGCTGCTGGGGATTCACTGGCAACCAGACACACGGAGCAGAAATGCACACAACCCAGCGTGAGCACACGCTAAGACCCCGTGCTGTCCGAGATATCCTGCCCGAGGTTTGCTGAGAAGTAGCTGTTTGATGTGCACAGATATTTCCCAAGCGGCAGCAAGAGAGGCTTCGGAAGCAGGGAGAGGTCCAGACACAGGGGCGTCTCCTCTCCTAAGGGCGGCAGGTCTGAGGATCTGACCAAATCCTGGCGCACGGCCATCGGCACGCACAACTCCAGTGTGAGAAACGCTGACGCCCCCAGAAATAAGAAAGCCCACTGAGTTAACACGTCCCTTAAATTCCCTTTCATCCATAAGAACGTTCTGAGCCCCAGTTACATCCCCGCCTGTCCTGGGTCCTGTGGTATAGACAGTGGGAGGTACGTTCCTCGTTGAGAAGTTTTGCAGTTAGAGGAAAAGGAGGCCTTTCAGAGGCTGGTTGTAGTTAAATGTCACAGTGCTGGAAGGGCCCTGTGGGTAACAAAGCAGCAGCAGAGAGGAGGGGAACCGCGGGCTGAGCTGCAGGAAGCTTCCCAGGAAGTGCTGGAGGGGGTGGAGTCACAGCATTGGGGGTTTCGCTGGGCGGGGGGGACACAGAGGTATGAGGCCCAGGCCACCGGGCCCACACGTGGGGAGTCCCAGGGGAGGCTGGTGCATTAGATGGAGTGGTACGCTCAGGGTTCACGTGATGGCGAAGCGTGGGCTCAGGGTGAGGGGGGCGTGAGGGCTTTTGGGGGCCATCAGCACCCGTCTGCAATGTGGGGATATTCCCCTCCTTCCTGGAGCTCAGTTTGCAGCAGGAGGAACCGTGGCAGAGAGAAACAGGACTCACTGGTCCCAAACCACAAAGCATCTTAACCAGAGGCGGCCATGGGGAGGGGAGGGCAGGGGAGGGGAGGGCGTGGGGGGAGGGGAGGGCAGGGGAGGGGAGGGCGTGGGGGGAGGGGGAGGATGGTGCTGGGACAAAGGAAGGATGGAGGCGTGGCCAGTAACTCAGCGCCAGGCAATGTGGCTGAGGGGACACAGCCTGGAGCCCTGACCCACTTGCTTACGCAACCGAAGACCCTAGGGGTCCCTAGGCAGTGGACGGGGCTTCGCTTCCCTCGCGATTCACTGTAAAAGTAACTATTTCCCAGGCTCATGAGGAGGGAGGACCAGCCACTCAGACCAGGGCTGCCCCCGCCCCGTCGGGGCCGGTGGCCTGTGAAGGCGCTACCCCCTCCAGCCTTGGTTTCCACATCTGGTTCTCATCCAAAAGGTGGCTCTCGCTGCTGCTGCCAAGTGCACTGAGCACACGCGGAGCCCCGCGCTGAGCAGGGCTCGGCCAGTGACGGCCCTGGTCCCTCTGCTTCCAGGACGGGTAACCGCTCCTGCCTTGCCGTCCTCGGACGCTTCCCCAAGCCCTGCACCAGCCTGAACACACCCCTGGAGCCCCACAGCACGAAAGGCGCGCCCCCCGTGGAGTTGGCAGGATGTGATTCACGTTATCACCTTCTTCCCCGAGAAGCACCCACGAAGAGATAGTCTCCGTGCAGGAGGGAATTAAACGTGATGTATTGTGCACTCATCATCGTTACTGCAGAGTCTCATTTAAATTAAGAGAAGACTACACTAATTTATGCTAACTGACACAAGATGGAGAAATCTGCCTGGTGATTTTGTGTGCCCACAATCTGTACCTGCTCTGGGTGCAGACCTGCTTATCCCCCCACCCGGGAACCTAACGTCGGGAAGCCGGCCTGCCCTCCTGGGCGTGAGGTGGGCACCGTATTCTAATCTTCCAGCGGCTCCAGTGCGAACCCAGAAGGCATTTTACGGCGGAGGCTGCTCTAAGTTAGGCACCTGTGTTTAGAGAGGCAGCTCTCAGGCCTGTGAGTGCACAGCTCCCTACCCCTGTTCTCTCTCCTGTCTGAGGATGGGGACGGCCACGGCCGTAGCCCCCACCTACTTCCCCTCGTGACCCACTGGGCTGGGTGACAGCAGCTGCAGGAGACACAGGTGGCCGTGGCAGCCCCCGGGAGCCCCCGGGGGAAACGGCTGACGCACAGAGGCCCAGCAGGCACCACTGCCAAGCTCACTGGCACAGACCTGTGAGCGCGGCCAGGACTCCTGGCAAGGCCAACTTCAAGGTCACTGAGACAGTGACCCCTCTCCTGAGGCTCCTTCGTATCCAGCCATGAAGGAAAAGCATCAGCGCTCGATCTGCAGGAAGCCGGCCAGCCAGGCGCGGGTGCAGGGCACCTGCTGTGAGCTGGGCTGTGGCAGAGGAAGGCCGGGCGCGCTGGGCTGAGAGGGCGCGGCTGTGCCCCTTGTACTCATGTGCTCTCCCTGCGCCCCCTCCACCTCCCCCCGGAGGCCCTGAGTGATGGCAAAAACAGCCCTTCCTCTCTCGAGCCTCCGGGCGGCCGGGGGTGCAGGATGCAGGACGCTCTGTGCCCTCACCACCAGGAAGTGGTCCAGAGCGACAGCCCCTGCAGGCAAAACTCACCCCTCGAAGGGGGGGGTGGAGACACCCGGAACCAGGAGCCACTTTCCAGACAAGCAGAGAGCACGACGGTGCGACCCTCGGGGGAGATCACGTGACCCGGCGCTCACTCACCCGAGCGCTCGATGTGATACTGCGTGGCGGGATGACTCGTGGCAACGCATGACACAGGACAACATGCTGACTATTCGGCAAAACGTGACACACAAAACATGGCTATATGACAACACGACTGTATGACATCACTACATGGCAATATACATAACAACACAACTACAGACAATACATGATCTGTGACAGCATGACTATCTGACAACACAGGACACGCCACAGCCTGACTGTACGACGATATCTCAGGTACATCATAATATGACTATAAAACAACAGGACTATTTGAGAATATCACTTGACCTAATGGCTCAAGAAACCTGACTCTTCATCAACAAGGAACACAAATAAATCATAATTTGTCGATTCTATGAAATCTTATGCACTAAAATGGAAAAAATCTGAAACATTCAAAAATAGAAAGAACCAAGAGTAGAACGCTGTGTCTCATTTCCATTTTTGAAAGCACATTCTTTAATATCATTCAATACCTATGTATAGAGAGCCGGGTGCCAGGCTTTATGCTGGGGGATATGCATTGATAATATTACATTGTGACACATGGTGCTGTGTATTTATAAATGCATAGGAAAGCCCAGAATGGTAAACAGCAGATTTTATCAGGAGGTATTTCTAAGGAAGGAAGTGTGATAGCAGGGGGGCTGGGGCTAGGGCTTAGGTAGGAGACAGAAGGGGATGAAGTGAACTCTCTCAGTGAATGTACATGAATTTGTAATGTGAAAGGCACTCTTTAAAATTCAAACAGGTTAAGTATAAAGGAAAACAATATTTCTGGCACAAAGTCAGTCCGTAAACACTAGCTGTTAATATTACCATCATCTGACTTGTTCCAATTTCAAACACACAGGATACAATTGACTGTCAAAGGGGAAGCAATGGGTTCTCCCCCCAGGGCCGGTCCAGCAGTGAATGAAGTCATCACATAAATCCTTTCCGAAACCTCGAGCATATTGATCGATCACCAAATGTTAGCACTTTACAAAGAATTTTCATTGACTGTTAATGAATAAAGATAAGGGTCGCCTCACAGGGGGAGACACTGAGGAGGAGAACCGATTACAAGACCAAGAGACCAATGTGTTCTAGAAGCTGCAGCCCCGAGGCAGCAAGAGTGACCAGGCTGTGACAGGAGAAGCAGGACTTGTCTAGAGGGTGGGACCCTTTCGGGAAAGGAATTAGCATACGTGTCTGGGGAAGAAATCAGGCAAGTTTGTTTCTAATCATTTTCAAAATATTTTGTCAAGAGGAAGATTGCTATGTGCAATCTCTCTCTTCCCTTTCAGTGGTCACGTCAGAAATGTAAAGGGATCAAAATAGCAGAAAACTGTATTCAGGCTTCTTCAGTACTTGGGAAACACTTGAAGAAAACCCATCAGAAACTGAGTGGGTGGGAAACATGCTGTTGTGAGTGTGCCCACAGTGGACTGACAGGTCGGGGGGAGGACAGTTCATTCAATCAGGTAATTGCAAGGAAGCAAAATGCTAATGGGTTTTTTAAAATTAAATTTTAAAATGTGAAGGCAAACCCAGGAGTCAGTAGCTTTAATAAAGCAAAGAGCCATAGGGGACAAAGTACGAAACCCATAGACAAATAGTTGAGAGGATGTTGTCTTCTCTCGTCTGGAAGCCACTGTCGGCTGGTCATGGCACAGTGTAGGACGAAGCGCTCACGTACCCCAGAGCCACATCACCTGTGAATGAGTTCACACCTCAGCTCACCCCCTTTCCAGCATCAAACCCCCAAATGTCATATTTGACTTTGGAATGTTTCTGGGGAGCTGATCTACCCTCCCAGTAAGCTTGACTTAAGGAAGTTAAGTGACTTATTAGAAACTCTGAGCAAAAACAGGGTCCCGAGATTATTCAACTCCAACGCCACGCCGCCAGGCAGAAGTGAGCCCGGGATGCAAAGTCGGCCAAGAGTAAATGTTTCACGGTGAAGAAGCGACAGGTCGCTCTATTTCACACCATTGTTATCTATGAATTCAATGCTTCTCTCACTCCAACCTTAACTCCCAGGACGACTGTATGTAAATAACCAGCATTACGATTTCTTTCATTCAGTCAGGAAGAGAGATGCCCAAAGAAATGAAGTCATTTGCCTGTGGCTGGTCACGGAGGCAAGTCGCCAGTCAGGACCAGCGATCTATTCCTGGGTGACAGATGCTCCCGAGATGCGGCCATGACACCAAGAATTCTGGGCTCAGTAGGCTCCGGCCGTTTCCTTTCTCCGCACTGACCAAATAGTCAAGGGCGTGAGCGGTCCTTCCCCATCAATTCCAGCATTCTCACAGAAAGGGCGGGAGGAAGCTGTGTTAAACTCAATTTCTCATTTTCCAAGGAGCTGCCCCAGTTCAGTCTCTTCAATATAACAAGCCAGCATAACGGCCTCTCTCCTAAAAACGTGACGTCCCCCAGGCCCTATTCTTGACCCACTGCTTGTCTCACTTTTCAAGGCTTCTTTGGGTGCGTTCATTCAATTTCATGGCTTGAACGACGCGTCGTGTATGTGGATGACATGCCCGAAGCGCAGATGCACAGACCCAGAGCCGCTGGTGCTGAACGTCCCCTGGTCCCCGAGGTCCTTCCTTCCTGCAGAGACACTATTCCCCCAGTCTGGACCTCAGGAGCCTCCTGCATTTGCATTCTCCCCGTGCCCCCTTCTCCCCGTGCCCCCTTCTCCCCGTGTCCCCCTCTTCTCCCCGTGTTCCCCCTTCTCCCCGTGTCCCCCTCTTCTCCCCGTGTCCCCCCTTCTCCCCGTGTCCCCCCTTCTCCCCGTGTCCCCTCCTTCTCCCCGTGTCCCCCACTTCTCCCCGTGACCCTCTTCTCCCCGTGTCCCCTCCTTCTCCCCGTGTCCCCCCTTCTCCCCGTGTCCCCTCCTTCTCCCCGTGTCCCCTTCTCCCCGTGACCCTCTTCTCCCCGTGTCCCCCTTCTCCCCGTGTCCCTTCTCCCCGTGTCCCCCCTTCTCCCCGTGTCCCCCCCTCTCCCCGTGTCCCCTCCTTCTCCCCGTGTCCCCTTCTCCCCGTGCCCCCTTCTCCCCGTGTCCCCCATTCTCCCCTTCTCCCCGTGTCCCCCTCTTCTCCCCGTGTCTCCTCTTCTCCCCGTGTCCCCTTCTCCCCGTGTCCCCCACTTCTCCCCGTGTCCCCCCTTCTCCCCGTGTCCCCCCTCTCCCCGTGCCCCCTTCTCCCCGTGTCCCCCATTCTCCCCTTCTCCCCGTGTCCCCTTCTCCCCGTGTCCCCTCTTCTCCCCGTGCCCCCCTTCTCCCCGTGTCCCCCTCTTCTCCCCGTGTTCCCCCTTCTCCCCGTGTCCCCCTCTTCTCCCCGTGTCCCCCCTTCTCCCCGTGTCCCCCTCTTCTCCCCGTGTTCCTCCTTCTCCCCGTGTCCCCCTCTTCTCCCCGTGTCCCTTCTCCCCGTGTCCCCCTTCTCCCCGTGTCCCCCCCTTCTCCCCATGTCCCCCCTTCTCCCCGTGTCCCTTTCTCCCCGTGTCCCCTTCTCCCCGTGTCCCCCCTTCTCCCCGTGTCCCCTTCTCCCCGTGTCCCCCTTCTCCCCGTGTCCCCCCTCTCCCCGTGTCCCCCCTTCTCCCCGTGTCCCCTTCTCCCCGTGTCCCCCCTTCTCCCCGTGTCCCTTCGCCCCGTGTCCCCTGCTTCTCCCTGTGCCCCCTTCTCCCCGTGTCCCTTCTCCCCGTGTCCCCCCTCTCCCCGTGTCCCCCCTTCTCCCCGTGTCCCCTTCTCCCCGTGTCCCCCCTTCTCCCCGTGTCCCTTCTCCCCGTGTCCCCTGCTTCTCCCTGTGCCCCCTTCTCCCCGTGTCCCCCCTCTCCCCGTGTCCCCCCTTCTCCCCGTGTCCCCCTTCTCCCCGTGTCCCTTCTCCCCGTGTCCCCCTCTCCCCGTGTCCCCCTCTCCCCGTGTCCCCCTCTTCTCCCCGTGTCCCCCCTTCTCCCCGTGTCCCCTTCTCCCCGTGTCCCCCCTTCTCCCCGTGTCCCCTTCTCCCCGTGTCCCCCCTTCTCCCCGTGTCCCCCCTTCTCCCCGTGTCCCCCCTTCTCCCCGTGTCCCCTTCTCCCCGTGTCCCCTTCTCCCCATGCCCCCTTCTCCCCGTGTCCCTTCTCCCCGTGTCCCCTGCTTCTCCCCGTGTGCCCCCTTCTCCCCGTGTCCCCCCTTCTCCCCGTGTCCCCCCTCTCCCCGTGTCCCCTTCTCCCCGTGTCCCCCCTTCTCCCCGTGTCCCTTCTCCCCGTGTCCCCTTCTCCCCGTGTCCCCCCTTCTCCCCGTGTCCCCCCTCTCCCCGTGTCCCCCCTTCTCCCCGTGTCCCCTTCTCCCCGTGTCCCCCCTTCTCCCCGTGTCCCTTCTCCCCGTGTCCCCCTCTCCCCGTGTCCCCACTTCTCCCCGTGTCCCCCTCTTCTTCCCGTGTCCCCCCTTCTCCCCGTGTCCCCCTCTTCTCCCCGTGTCCCCCCTTCTCCCCGTGTCCCCCTTCTCCCCGTGTCCCCCTTCTCCCCGTGTCCCCTCCTTCTCCCCGTGTCCCCTTCTCCCCGTGTCCCCACTTCTCCCCGTGCCCCCCCTCCCCGTGTCCCCCTCTTCTCCCCGTGTCCCCCCTGCTCCCCGTGTCCCCCTTCTCCCCGTGTCCCCTTCTCCCCGTGCCCCCCTTCTCCCCGTGTCCCCCTCTCCCCGTGTCCCCCTCTCCCCGTGTCCCCCCCCAGCCGCTGCGTGTTCGCAGCCCCCTTGTCCTGTGCGCCCAGCACCCCTCCCCTTGCTTCAGGGTTCTGGCTCTCGCCCAGGATGGCGTGGCCTCCGACGTGCCCTCCCTGGAGGTCTTCCGATACATAGGGCCCTGCGACATACTGGCTGCTCGTCCCCCCGCCCCAAACGCACATGTTGAAGTCCCAATCCCCAAGGTTACTTCACTCGGCATCACGTCCTCCAGGCTCATCCGTGTTGCAGCTATGTCAGCACTTCCTTCCTTTTAAGGCCAAATCATATTCTCTCGTATGTACACACTGCATCCCTGGACACCTGGGTCGCTTCCACCTTTGGCTGCTGTGAGCTACGCTGCTGCGAACACGGGTGTGCCAGGATCTGTTTGAGTTCCTGCCCTCCCTTCTTTTGGGTGCATACTCAAGGGTGAGATCGCCAGGTCACATGGACTGAATGTTTGTGTCCCCTCCAAATTCTTATGTTGAAATCTTAACCCACAGTGCTAGAAGGTGGGGCCTTTGGGAGGTGATTAGGTCATGCTGGGGTCAATGCCGCTATAACAGAGACTCAGGGGGCTCGCTTCCTGCTTTTTGCCCCGTGAGGATAATTAGAAGGTGGCGTCTGCGGCCTGGAGACGACCATGCTGGTACCCTGGTCTCAGACTTTACGTTTCTGCTGTTCCTAAGCCCCCTGGCCTCTGGCACTCTGTTACAGAACCTGATCTGACGAAGACAGCCCTCCACACTGCCACCAAAGTGAGCCACCAGAAAGTGAGCCACACGATTCTGGCACAGGGATTGTCACGCGCTAGCGACTTCCCCTGCTGATGCCACCCTAACCCGCCCAGTGGCTCAGGCCTCAAGTCTGAGTCAGCGAAATATACCAATTCAATCTTCAACATGTGAAGACAGATGGACTGGGTTTTTGGTTTGGTTTGGTTTTATTGTGTATAGACTTTATTTTTTATTTTATTTATTTATTTATTTTGCGGTACGCGGGCCTCTCACTGCTGTGGCCTCTCCCGTTGTGGAGCACAGGCTCTGGACACGCAGGCTCAGCGGCCACGGCTCACGGGCCCAGCTGCTCCGCGGCATGTGGGATCTTCCCGGACCGGGGCACGAACCCACATCCCCTGCATCAGCAGGCGGACTCTCAACCACTGTGCCACCAGGGAAGCCCTAGACTTTATTTTTTAGAGCAGTTTTAAGTTCACAGCCAAACCGAGAGGAAGGCACAGAGGTTTCCCGTGTGTCCCCTGCTCCCCGACCCCAGGCACAGCCTCCCCCATTATCAACAGCCCCCCCAGATGGGACATTCGATACAAGTGGTGAACCTACACTGACACAGCACCATCACCCCGAGTCCATGGTTTACAGCAGGGGTCACTCTCGGTGTGAGACATTCTCTGGGTTTGGACAAATGTATAATGACGTGTGTCCATCATTACAGTGTTATACAGAGTAGTTTCACTGCCCTAAACATCTTCCAGATGCACTGGTTTTCACTCCGTTGGGATGGTATATTTGGGGTCTCTGGTAGTCAGTGTCTTAAGCCTTGATGATCTCCTCTTGATTCACACAGTTAAGGCTAAAATATAGGAATAGTTTTCCCACACCTGCTGCGTCCTCATCTGTGAGTCCTCTTACAGGGCAACCACAGAAGTTATCACGAGTTCACGCCCTCCACCTGCACTGCCAGGCCTCAAACGAGACCCACGAGACACCAAATCCACTGCAGTCAGAGCCTCCTGGCTGCTCCCAGCTTGCACTCTGGCGTCCAATGTGGCAGCTTTAAAGCATAAATCAGAACACGCCACTCGCTTTTTAAGCTCCCTTGTGGTTTCCCATCACAGCTAAGAGAAGAAGCAGGAGTCTGAGGGACACCCACAAGGCTCCATGCCCTCAGACCCCACCCCCCCCATCTCAGCCCTCATCACAGGCTCTATCCCCTGGACTCACACAGGGGAGGGGACTTGCATCTGCTCTTCTCTCTCCCCAGAACGTTCCTCCTCCAAATCTTCACATGGGGCGTCTTCTCTGCTGTGAGAAATCCGCCCTGAACAAACCTCTCAGCTGCCTGCCTCTATCCCATGAGCCCATTTCATGTTCAGGCTAAACTCAGTACTGACTCGTTTGTGCATGTGGTCAGATGTCTGTCATTCACCCTTAACCACCCAATAGGATACAAACACAATAAGAGCCTAGATCTCGTTTACTGTGTTCTCCCTTCTACCAACAGGTTTAAAACAGTTCCTGGCACACGAAGAGACAATGAATATGTGTTCAATAAATCCAGAACACTCAAGATTCTTACCACCATAAGGAGTTTCACCACCGAAATGCACACAACACACATGATTATAAACACCAGGGCCCATCAGCCAGCAGCAAAGGTGCTGCGTTTCGGCACCTCGGCCAGGCAGGACACAAGCACCTGCCAATGTGGCTTATTAGAGAATGCTTCGGACGCTGGCAGGAGGTGAAGTAAGAGAGCAGGGAAACGTCAGGAAACAGCTGCCGTGAGAAACAGGATGGGTGGAGCGGCGCTCACGTCTGAAAGCCTGGAACCCAACCTTGCCACGCCGATCACGCTGTCACCTCTGCCCCCCGTCATCTTGTCTCGCACCCCCTTCCTGAGGGCCAGCTTCACGTGACACATCCCTGACTGACCACTTCCTACCAGTGCCCTCAGGCTACCAGCTACCTTCCTCCTTCTGGCTCGTAAGGTTCTTTACACTTTAGTCAGTGGTTTAGGTGGTCTTCTCCCCTCTAGACTGGGGTGTGTGTGCTGAGGCCATGGCTGGGCAATCCCTGCATTTGTGCCCAGGTGTTTCTCAGAATTAGAACAGTCTTTGAAAATGGAGATTCCATTCCCCCTTTGAAGAGGAAATTTCCCCAAGACTTACATTGTACTATAATTAATTCCTATTCATTAATCTAACATTATAAGCTGATATTCCTTACGTATTTTATGCCATACCAACTACATTCACATAAATATTGAGTCATTCATCTAACAGTTCCACAGGGATCTAATTACGTATATGTACATACATGTATATACACGTGCATATATAGATATATAATTACATGTATTAATATAGATACTATGTATAAGTACATAATATAGAAATACAAACATAAGTACATACAAACATGTACACATATAATTATATAAATGCTTTTACTATCTGCCTTCCATGCTCTGATTGGCACAGATACAAAGATGGACACATGCATGCAGACATATGGATGTATGTGCACTGAGGATCCTAGTAATGTAGAATGGCACATTCATAGGTGCTCATAAACACTTATTAATGCCTTTAAAAATCTGTGTTCAGTCATCCTCCGTATCTATTTCTGATAATCTCACACACAGAAAATAAACATTAGCCTCAGGGGACTTGACCTAGTTTATCATTGTCAAACTAAAGGAAATTCACGTGAAATACCAAAGGTACCCAACAGTCTGCAATACCATAATGACACAGGAGACCCAGGACAGGCGCCTTGAACAGGAGCCCCTTATGTAATGAGGAGTCCAAGATCGCCACAGGGTGCCTTTTACCTCCCTGAACCGTAAATATTTCCACTAGAACCTTCTGTATCAAATATACTTTCCCTGACAGCAGTGTGTCCCTAGTTTGTTCCAAAGTGTCAGCAAAATATCACTTATTGTGAAGTCTCTTCCTTTGTTTGTGGCAAGGTATTCATCTATCACAGTAGGACTCACAAGCACTGATGAGCGCGGTGTTATTCAGCACCACGGACAGAGTCTGTTGCTTACTTGTCAAGTCTGGGCTCCTTACTCACGCTGCTGCACAGAAAGAACTCCACTGCGAAAGTTGGAACAATGTTCACCAGGTGATGGCCGTCACACTTCAATTCCACTTGAATTTGTATCTTCTACGTTTTGACTTATCATAACCTCTTTTTCCCCCATTTCTGGCACTTGTCGGCAATGCGTGAAGTTGAAAGGGAGTTTAAATATACCTTAAAAAGTATAAGGTCTTTTACAAATGTTTTTGCATTTAGCTTGAACTTATTTTTCAAAGAGAACAAGTCTTTGTGATGGTTTAGACTGTATAAAATATCTCTCTAAACTGGAGCCAAACACAGCTACACTGGAAGCCTTGTCTCCAATTCTGAGAACCTGAAAGTGACTTAAAATAGGGGCTCCCCAAACTGTACTTAATTCTGCACCCTGATGTAGAAGAGCATACGTGACCCCCAAACTCCAAAGCATCTGCACAGTTCGCCTCAGTGAGGGGGGCTGAGGAGGAACGTGGATAAGAAGTTCACCAAGCCTCTGGCAGCTACGGACAAGTAACATTGGTGGAAAGGAACAGAGGAAAGAACGAGGGATGAAAATCCGAAGAGCAGTTAATGTATCCAAAAGCGTCATCACTTCAACTTTTAATTTTCACAAATATAACTGCGATGAGTAGGAAAACCATTTCTCTATTTCCAGGTTTTACTGAGAGTTTCTAGAACTCTTCCATTTTTAGGTTAGGTTCTCTCCTTCATTTACCAATTTTATTTGGACCAATTACCTACGTCCTGAACACTGAACTGACCAAATGTTATGAGGTGATTATGAAGTGTTTAGAGGATATATAGGAATCCTAGACATAACACACTTAAAATATTTAGGAGGTCAAGGTGTGTTCTTTTGAACTGAAAGGTAGTCATTTGACAATACATAAGTAACAGGAGCAAATTTCAACGTGGAGATTAAAAATGCTCTGTTTCTGTTAATAGGTCCATTTCCTAAATGACAGAGCCCTCACCTCTTAGCAAGGAATAGACACACCTCTTCCTATATCCCCTGGTTACATGAGAACCACACCAGACCACTCAGTGCTCAGACCAAGCCAGGCTCCTACACCCCTGGGCCTTTGCACATGCTATGGTGGTGAAGTGTGTCCTTCTGCCCTTCTTTGCCTGGCAAATGACTACTCATTCTTCTTCGTTAGTGATTTTTTTACAATAACAGTTCTATGCAGATATCATTCATGTACCAAACAATTTTCCCATTTACAGTGTATAATTCGATGGTTTTTAGCATATTCACAGAGTTGCACAACCATCACCACAATCCATTTTAGAATATTTTCATCCTCTGCCATTTAGCAGTCAACCTCCAGTACCTCATCAACCCAGCCCCTGGCAGCCACTAATCTAATTTCTGTATAGATTTGCCAATTCTGGACATTTCATGTAAATCAATTCTATAATAATGTGGTTGTAATAGGTGACTGGCTTCACTTAGAAAAATGTTTTCAAGGTTCATCCATGGTGTAGCCTGTGTCAGCACTTCCTTCTGTTTGACTGTTAAATAATATTACATTGTACAGTTATACCACAATTTATTTACCCATTCCACGGTTTTGGGGCACTTGGGTTATTTGTACTTCTCGGCTATTATGAATATTGCCTCTATAACATTCATGTACTGGTTTCTGAGTGGACATATGTTTCATTTCTCTTGGATATATACCGAGGAATGGAATTTCTGGTCATATCGTAACTCTACATTTAACACTGAGGAAATACCAAACTGTTTTCCGCAGTGGCTGCACCATTTTACATTCCCAACAGTAGTACATGAGGGCTTCAATTTCTCCACAATCTCACCAATACTTGCTATTGTCTGTGTCTTTGATTATAGTCATCCTAACGGGTGTGAAATGGTATCCCATGGTGGTTGCGATTTGCATTTCACTGATGGCTAATGATGGTGAGCATCGTTTCATGTGCTTATTGGTTATGTGCATGTCTCCTTTGGAGAAATATCTATTCAAGTCCTTTGCTCATTCTTTTATTGGCTTACTGTCTTTTTATTATTGAATTGTAGGAGTTTTTTGTAATTTCTACACATAAGCCTTTATTATATATATGATTTGCAAAATATTTCCCCATGTTGTGGGCTTTCTTTTCCCTTTCTTGATGGTGACCCCTCAAACACAAACTTTTTTTTTTTTGCAGTACGCGGGCCTCTCACTGTCGTGGCCTCTCCCGTTGCGGAGCACAGGCCCCGGACGCGCAGGCTCAGCGGCCACGGCTCACGGGCCCAGCCGCTCCGTGGCATGTGGGATCCTCCCAGACCGGGTCACGAACCCGCGTCCCCTGCATCGGCAGGCGGACTCTCAACCCCTGCACCACCAGGGAAGCCCAAACATTTTTAATTTCAATGAAGTTGAATCAGTCTTTTTTCCCTTCATTGCTTGTGCTTTTGGAATCATATCTAAGAAACCACTGCTTAATCTAAGATCACAAAGATTTACGCTTACGTTGTTTTATAATTTTAGCTCTTACGTTTAGGTCTTTGATGCATTTTGAGTCAGTTTTTGTATATGGTGAGAGGTAGGGGCACACCTTTGGCATGTTAATATTTAGGTATTCCACCACCATCTGGTGAAGACCTAGTCATTCTTTAGGATTTATTTTAAATTTCAGTCCTTTTGGAAGTCAGCTCTAACTGCTCCATAATGAATTCATTGGCCCCTCCTCTGTGTTTCCATAGCATCTTTTTCACGCGGGGCTTCAGAGGTGATGAGCTGCTCCCTCACCCCTTATTCTCTTTCTCATTTAACTTACTTCACAAATGTTTTGAGTACTCACTGTGTTGCAGGCCCCACACAATGTGCTGGGAGTATCTTTTCCGGGAGAGACAAACGTGCAAGCAAAACAAAATATGGTAATAAAAGAAAGTGAAAAATGGGGGAGTAAGAGCTGAGTTTGCTGGGGGTTCAGGAATGGCTCTGCAGAGATGAGAAAGATTGAGATGATATTTGAAGCAGTGAGGGAACATTTTCATTCATTCATTTCTTCATTGTGGCCCTGCCCTCAGGGCTTACCTTCAAGTGAGAGAGGTATCTGTCACAAGTATAAATAGAACATGTGAAATGTGGACAGTACTCCCAAGGGCAGGTGCACAGGGCCCAGACAACAGAAGATGTCCTAACTCTGTAAGCAGGGATGTTTCCTTGCTTACATCCCTGCTTGAGGAAGGAGCTTGAGCGACATTTAAGAGAAAACAGGATAAGGTCCGGGGAGAGGGAACATTATATAAGAAGCAAGTGATGCCAGCCACACAGGTAACTCCCCATTTTACGGATGGGAGAATCTCAGAGAAATTACATAGGTAACCAAGGCCTCAGGGCTAGTATGACAGTCAAGGCCATGGTCATGGGTCCAGGAATTCTCTTTTCTGCTCCAACTCCTGTCCAGGTCTGAGCAGGCAGTGTGATGTTACGGTTCCCCTAGAACCTCCCCTTCTCCTGCCTGCATCATCTCTATTCTCTAGCATCCCTGAAACTAGCTCCTCCCCCACTCCACCCACCCCACACAAATGTGCCAGAGCACATCTCTGTCCCTCAGTACCCAGAGCTCTGCCAGCAAATTGGATAAACTAATTAGTACTTCCATGTTAATTAATTTTCCATTGTTTATATAAGCTATGAGAGTTCTGTTCTTGTGATGGTCCCTCTAGGTAAGTTTATCTACAAACAAATTAAATCCCATTATACCAAATTATACCAGAATGTCAATCATCAAAGCAAATCTTAAATGAGTGTCTTCCCCTGCAGTACCTGCAGAGATAATCTCATACCATAAAGAAACATTTAAAACAGAGGTAATGCTCGTAATTGATGTACGTTGTCATATTAAAACCTCAAAAAGATTTATTAGAAAAGTCATTTGAACAGTGTGACAGCTACATTTTTCTCTAGATTTCTAAATTGTGAAAATTAAATCATCAGAATTAAGAGTATAAGTAACACTGAACTTTAAAACTGAACAAGGCCAATCTGAATGTTTCCAGAATTGATTTGTTTTCCAAGACTTACAAGATTTTTGCCAGTTTAAATCTAAACCACACTCTTGCTCTGAGAAATTAAAATGACACAGTTAATGCAAGTCCTTTCTATTAGTTAAAATGGAGTACCTTACAAATGGCTAAGTCCAATGTGGAGCGAAACAATTTGGAAGCTGACTGGTTCCCACCTGGGAGCGAATTATATCGGGGGCTCCCCAAAATGAACCACACTGCACCTCCTCCAGCATTTCTATAGGTAGGCGTCCTCAGGGAAAAAACGCAATAACTCCAAGGAAGAAGTAAGCAATACTTTGAGACCTGAGAGAATTCCTAAACCCAGTGCCATGATAATTCAGCATTAAAAAGCGTATGTACCACACTGGCTATAAACACTGTGTACTAACTCACTCAAGAGCATATACGAAGCTCCAACCAAATGACCTGTTAATTCTAAGTTATAAGTTAATTCTCACCACCTAAGATTTTCCATCAATGATATCTAACAAGACCAAATCCATTAGGAATCCGTCAAATGCAGATCATTGAATATAATTTTAAGCCTTGTTTTCAAACTGTTCCCTGTCACGGGATCATTTTAGAACTGAAGCAACCTGTTATGGGCTGCACTGTGCCCCCTATATTTGTAGGTGGGAGTTCTAACCTCCAGGACCGCAGAATGTGACCTTATTTGGAAAAAGGGTCTTTGCAGATGTAGTTAGTTAAGATGAGGTCAACTCTCCTTAGCAGGATGAGCCCTAATCTAATATGACTGGTGTCCTTATAAAAAGGGGACATTTGGACACAGAGACATGCACACAGCGAGACACCAGGGGAAGATGGGACTCTGGTGCCACAAGCCAGGGACCTGCCAGCAGTGAGGACAGAAGCCCGAGCAGACCCTCCCTCACAGGCTGAGATGGAGCCCACCCTGCAGACACCTTGATCTCACACTTCTGGCCTCCAGAGCTGAGACAGTCAGTTTCTGTTCTTTGGGCCACCAGGTCTGTGGAACTCTGTTATGGCAGCCCCAGCAAACGAACACACCACCTGTGACAATAATCAAGAGTACCTTCCCCTTAGGAAGGCGTACAGGAAGAGCCTTTAACTCACCTTACTCTATATCAATAGGCTTTAGAAATGAAGAACGGCTCGTTAAAAGAAGACCATAGGAGACAAATGAGATGAGTTAATACCTCTGTAGATATTCACTTGGGACTTGCCACAGTGCCAGCACCGCCCACCAACAGAATAACCATGGAATCTTTCCACGGGAGCCCCTACTGATCATCTAGTCAGACCCCTCCTATTATATCTGAAGCCCTTTGTATCATTAATATTATTTTAATTACCACAGTTCATATACATCTACATGACACTATCATGTACAGAACTCAGTGCATTCAGCCTATGTCACAGACCTATGGGTTAATATAGCACTTTTCAAGTCTTCTGGATCTGGGCATGTTTCGCCTTTTCAAGTACAGAGTGAGCTCCTTGAGGGACACTTACATCCAACATATTTATATTTCCTTGTGTTGCTTCGGAGGTCAATTGACAGGTACGCACTGAGTTCTTATTGACCAAGATCATCTATCCATAACTATAAATGATGTGAAAACTAGGGAGCAGGACCAATAGGGCTTGGAGCTCAGAAGTTCTGAGATTGGGCCCAACCCTGACCGTCTACTAGCGTCAGGCTCTCTTCTACGTCGTCCAGAAGTCTTTATGATCCATCACTCTGCGTCCTGCCCTTTCATACACTGTGTTCAGCCACACGGGCCACCATTCTGGATCTGCCATACATCAGGCATTCACAAGAGTTACTGAGACCGGCAGTCTCTGTTCTCATGGGGCCACACTTTAGTCTTCTGCTGTTAAATTAAGGGCTCCTCGGAGCAGAGGCAAGACCAGATTCACCTCTGTAAATATACCACATGGCAGAGGGTCGAGCCAACATCCAGTAAAATTAGTGGAATGTGCACAAAAAAGGCATATCAGTGTTCGTAGCAGCATTACTCATCATAACCAAAAGGCAGAAACAGCTCAACTGCCCTTCAATTGATAAGTGGATAAATAAAATGGAGTATATCCACACAACGGAATATTATCCAGCCGTAAGAAGGAATGAAGTTCTGGTACACGCTACAACACGGCTGAACGACGCTAGGAAGGGGACCCGTCGCAAAAAACCACCGATGCTGTAGGATTGCATTTATATGAAATGTGCAGAGCAGACAAATCTATTGAGACACAAAGTAGGTGGGTGGCTGTCCAGGGCTGCAGGAGGGGTGGGCGTGGAATTGGGGTGACTGTTAATGGACACAGGGCTTCTTCCCTGGGGGACAAAAATGCTCTAAAAGTAGATTGTGGTGACGGTGCTACCACCCTGTAAATACACTAAAAATCACTGAAGTCTACACTTTAAAAGGGTAAATCATATGGTTTGTTAACTGCATCTCAATAAAGCTAAAAAAGGTTGGCAGAAAAGTGAATGAGTGAATGAGGACGTGGCATCAGGTAAGTTACTGAACACATGTCTCACTTTTCTGAGTGATAACATCTACTTCACACAGATTTTTGTGAGGATAAATGAAATACTGTACATGAATGCACCTTGAACATCAAACACTCAACAAAGACAAACACCTATAAGCAATTTTAAGGGATTCAATTATCCTTCTATATTTGCAGCCCCTCCTTGTTGAGCTCATGCTGACCCACTCACAATCCAGCTCTTAGATGCCACTCAAGACCTCAGAGGAGTTCGTGCAAAGCCAGCTGACCTGGAAGAGGCAGGCTGAAAGACAATGCTTCCCGGTCACCACCACCCACAGGCCAGTGTGATGGTCACCATGGTAAGGGAGCTGCACAGAAAGGGACAAGGGAGTGGGGACCTGGCCCTGCACACCTGGCTCCTCAAAGCCCGTAAGCCAGAGGACAGACAACCCAGCTCGGTGTCCAACTGCCCAGCTCCAACCAGGGCTCGCTCCTCACTTTGTGGCGAGCTGGCTCTAGCAAGCCTGACCGTCCTCCTGGCTGACGCTCAGATGTGATGCCTTGTTGTTTGTGGAGCGAACTGACCAGCCACCGTCCAATGATAAAAGGGACAAGGTTGAATCGTGAACTCCCTCAATAAACACCTCAGCGTCTTCTTCAAATTAAAGTAGAAAAAGAAATTCAAAATTTGGAGTGACTGCTTGTATAGATACTTCCTAAGTCCTAAAGCGATTCTTTTATACATAATAAAATGCAAAATAGAAATAAAATTAGGCTTCAGATCAAAGACTGGACTCATGTCCCACCTTAGCTGCTCCAACAGCTATGTGATCATGACTGAGTCATTACAATACACTGGATCTCAGAACACTTATCTTTATTTATTTGTTTATTTATTTATTTTTGTGGGGTGGGTGGGGAGTAAAGTAGAAAAGCATAGCCTTGTTGATTTACCAGGCAAGGGGGGCCCCAGCGGGCTCAAACCCTTATCTTTAAAATAAAGGTACTAGTTATATGTCTCACAAAGCTCAAAGCAGGGCTTTTTTCTTGGCATGGGGAGGGGAATAGCTTTGCCATGATATAATTCACATACCAATGCACCCATTTAATGTATACAATTCAATAGTTCCTCGTATATTCACAGATACGTTCAACCATCACTACAATCTATTTTAGAACATTTTCATCACACCCAAAGCAAACCCCGTACACTTTAGCAGTCACCCCTCCCCACTGTCTTATCCCCTCAACCCTAGGAAACCACTACTCTACCTCTGTGTAGATGTGCCTATTCAGGTCCTTTCATGGAAGCGGAATCCTATAATACGTAGCTTCTGTGTCTGCCTTCTCTCACTGAGCACGATGGTCCAAGGTTCATCCGTGCAGTGTGCATTAGTATCTCATTCTTTTCATTGGTACCTAAGATTCTATTGCATCCTGTACCACAGTTCATTAATCCATTCATCAGTTGATGGACATTTGGGATGTTTCATTTTTTGCCTATGATTAGTAATGCTGTGAGGAACATTCGTGTAAAGGTTTTTTGTGGACCTATGTTTTCCTTTATCCTAGGTACAGACCTACGAGGGGAATTGGTGGCCCTATAATAACGCTCTGTTTAATCATTTGAGGAACCGTCAGCTGTTTCCATAGTGGCTGCACAATTTTACGTTCCCACCAGCAGTTTATGGGGGTTCTGATTTCTCCACATTCTTTACCAACACTTGCTATTATCTGCCTCCTTTATTATAGACATCCTAATGGGTGTGAAGCGGTATCTCGTTGTGGTTTCACTCTGTGTTCTCCTGATGAGTAACGATGTTGAACATCTTTTCGTGTGCTTATTGGCTATTTGTATACCTCCTTTAGAGAAATGTCTATTTAGATCACTTGTCCATTTTTATATTGGCTTATTTGTATTTTTTTTCCCATTTTAAAAATTATTTATTTATTTACTTATTTTTGGCAGCGTTGGGTCTTCGCTGCTGCACGCGGGCTTTCTCTAGTTGCGGCGAGCAGGGGCTACTCTTCCTTGCGGCACACAGGCTTCTCATTGTGGTGGCTTCTCTTGTTGCAGAGCACGGGCTCTAGGCATGCGGGCTTCAGTAGTTGTGGCACGCGGGCTCGGTAGTTGTGGCTCACGGGCTGTAAAGTGCAGGCTCGGTAGTTGTGGCGCACGGGCTTAATTGCTCCACGGCATGTGGGATCTTCCCGGACCAGGGCTCAAACCCGTGTCCCCCTGCATTGGCAGGCGGATTCCCAACCACTGCTCCACCATGGAAGCCCACAAGTTCTTCTTTTTCAAGACTATTTTGGCTCTTCTGAGTCCCGTGAATATCCATATGAATTGTAGGATCAGTATGTCAATGTCTGAAAAAAAAATCAGCTGGGATCTTGCTACAAATCTGTAGATCAATTTGGGGAGTATTGCCAGCTTAACAATGTTAAGTATTCTGTTCTGGTCCATGAATATGGGATGTCTTTCCATTGATTTAATCTTCTTTAATTTCCTTCAACAATATTTTAATAGTTTACAGAATATAAATTATGTACTGCTTTGTTACATTTTGTTCATTGGAAGTGTACATAAATGCAATTAATTTTTGTATGTTGATTTTGTACCCTGTAACCCTGTTGAACTCAGTCATTATTTACACTCATTTTTTAGTGGATTCCTTAAGATTTTCCATACAATTTCATGTTGTCTGGAAATATAGTTTTACTTCTTACTTTCCAGTCTGACTTTTTTTTTCTCCCATAGCCTGACTGCCCTGGCTAGAATGTGCAGGTCAGTGTTTAGCAGAAGTTATGGAAGCAGACATCTTTGTCTTGCTCTTGATCTCTGAGGCAAAGCTTTCAGTCTCTCACCATTAAGTATGATGTTAACTCTAGGTTCTTCATAGATGCCCTTATTGTGGTTGAACATTTCCCTTCTAATCCTAATTTGTTGAGTGTTTCTATTATTAAGGGGTGTTGGATTTTGTCAAATACTTTTTCTGCATCTATTGAGTTGATTATGTCATTTCTGTCCTTTTAATCTATTAAAATGGTACACTACATTACTTGATTTTCAGATGTCAAATCCACTTTGCATTCCTGGGGAAATTCCAAGTGAATATGGTGTATAAACTTTTATATGTTGTTGGATTCAGTTTGCTGGTATTTTGTAGAGAATTTTATGTCTATATTCATAAGAGATATTGTCTGTAGTTTCTTTTTTTGTGCTATCGTTGTATGGTTTTGTATGAGAGTAATACTGGCCTCACAGAATGAGTTGGGGGTTTGCTCCTCTTCTAATTTTGAAAAAAATATGTGAAGGATTGGACTTAGTTCTTCTTTAAATGTTTGGTAGAAATTCCCAGTCAAGCAATCTGGACCCAAGCTTTCCTTTGCAGGTAGTTGTTTTATTATTATTATCACTACTACTATGACTACTAATGCAACCTCTTTCTTCTTATAGGTCTCTTCAGGTTTTCTATTTCCTCTTGAGTCAATTTTGGCAGGTTGTGTCTATCTAGGAATTTGTCCATTCCAATTAAGTTACCTAATTTATTTATTGCCTTACAACTGTTCATAGAACTCTCTTACAATTTTTTAAAACTTTTTAAAATGGAGGTGAAATTCACATAACATAAAGTTAGCCACTTTAAAGTGAATAATCCAGTGGCTTTTAGTACCTTCACAATGTTGTGCAACCACCACTGTTATCTAATTCCACAACACGTTTATCACCCCAAAAGGAAACCTTATACCTGTCGGGGAGCTCCTCCCCACATCCCTCTCCCCTGTGTCACTGATAACAACCTATCTGTGTTCTATCTGTATGGACTGAACAATTCTGGATATTTCATGTAAGTGAAATCGTACAATACGTGACCCTTTATAACTGGCTTCTTTCACTTAACATAATGCTTTGGTGGTTCCCTGTTGTAGCATGTTATCAATACTGTGCTCCTTTTCATGACTGAATAATATTCCATTGCATGTGTACAAGAAAATTGTTTGTCTATTCCTCAGTTCATGGACATTTGGGCTGTTTATACCTATTGGCTACTATATCAGTGCAACTACGAACAAGCTTGTACTTGTTTGAGTATCTGTTTTCAATACTTTTGGGTATATACTTCAGAGTGGAATTTGCTGGGTCATATGGTAGTTTTCTTTTGTTTTCTGTGGACAGCTAAAGCATTTTCCATGGCAACTAAACCATCTTACATTCCCATCAGCAACATAGAAGAGTTTCAATTTCTCCATATCCTCAGCAACACTTGCTTTTTTCTGGGCTTTCAGTGCTGCTATTCTTTTTAATTAGAGTCATCCTAGTGGTATGCAGGGATATCTCATCATGGTTTTGATTGCATTTCCCTAATGAGTAACAAAGTTGGACATCTTACCATGTGCTTATCGGACATTTGTGTTATCTTCTTTGGAGAAATGTCTATTCAAGTCCTTTTCCCACTTTTAAATAGGCTGTAATTTTTGTTCCTGAATCTTAAGAGTTCTTCATATATTCTGGATGCTACCTTGTAATTTTTTCTGTGAGGTTGGTAGTAATGTCTCTCTGTTCATTCTGTATTTTAGTAATTTGAGTTGTCTCTTTTTTTCTTCATCAGTTAGCTAAAGGCTTGACAATTTTGTTGATCTTTTCAAAGAGCCAAGTTTGGGCTTCAAAGATTTTATGTTTTTCTATTCTGTAGTTCATTAATTTCTGCTCTATTCTTACATAGAGTAGTTGTGAGAGAAATAAAATCCTGAATGTGAAAGGGCCTTTAAAAATGAACTTGCGTATAAATATTTATTTATACTATTTATTATAACTACTGATTGGATACTTTCTCTCTGCCACGCAGGCTCTGTTTTATTTTATTATTATTATTTCTTGTGGTACGCGGGCCTCTCACTGCTGTGGCCTCTCCCGTTGCGGAGCACAGGCTCCGGACGCGCAGGCTCAGCGGCCATGGCTCACGGGCCCAGCCGCTCCGCGGCATGTGGGATCTTCCCGGACCGGGGCACGAACCCGCGTCCCCTGCATCGGCAGGCGGACTCTCAACTACTGCGCCACAAGGAAGCCCCAGGCTCTGTTTTAGATGCTTGGTGTATGGCAGTGAAACTTTGTTCTAGGCTGTGGTACCTGCAAAGGTGCATACTCGATTGTATTTCTTATTTGGAAGAGCAGTGCCATACCCATCCTTATATCCCACCTTCCTGGCCCATAGGAAACGCTCCACGAATGTCACATAGATGCTTAAGGACGAGTAAGATGTTTCTATTATCTGTCATTTTCCTTGCAATTCTCTTAGACCGTAAGCTCTTTGTGAGTAGTAACCCTATCTTAATCATTCTTGTAGTTTAAATTCTGCCACTGGGATGCCTGAAACATACTGTATACCCCCAAACTACCATTTAGATTAACTGATCAGCTTGAATCTGCCTTCATACCAATTAATATTAGGAGAACATACAGAAAGGAGAAATCAAGGCTGATAAAGTAACACGACTGAGGTTAAGAAAATATCCTGAGGGTCTTTAATGCCAAGGGCCATATCTCCTGCTTCTTTTCCATCTCACACATTGCTTGCTAGAGAACAGAGCATACAGGTGGTGATCAATAAACCTCTGCCTATTGTTCAGCTGATTTTATTCTTAAAATTCCAACAAGTAATTGTCCTGCCTCGCTTAGGGAAAACTGAACCGTCATCACAGAACCGTCTCGAATGATCACGGAGAATAACTTAACCACAGGGCTCACTGTGCAAAACACTTCCTTTTAAGAAACCTTACCCTGGGAACTCAAATAAATCAGGGCCCTTTTATGTGGATGTCTCTGGTGTTTGAGCCACACATGACTTTTAATAAATTATCTTTTTAAATGATATCAGCCTGTCAAGAAGACAGCTGATAAAATTGGATTTCTCTTCTCCTACTCACAGAAAAAGAGGAATAAGAGCTCAACAGTTCTGGCCAAACACTTTTTTCCAAGCAGCCCTTATTATGCAATGATTTTTTTTCTTTAGTATTTTAAACTTTTAGTCGTCTTGTAGAGGAAAAAGAAATGTCATCCACCCACTAATTGGTTCAAAGTCACTCTTTTCCTTCCCATCCTGTACAGTAGTCGCTGGATAAAAAAAATGCAGAGGTATCATCTTGTTATGTCTCACTGCAAAATGAAAAACAGCATCTCTAAGTCGAATAAATGTCTCCTCTTTACCTTGATTTCTCATTACCTTCCATCAACTAAGACAGAATAGAGTTTATCCCCTAATTATGTTACTACTGTGTACTTCATTCCGTTTACTTTATATCCAATTCAAGGGAAACATGACCTTTTTGGTGAGAGAGAGAGGATGATATATGTACAATTACGAGAGAGAATGTGGTAGCTGGTAGTGTGGGATTAGACAGTGAAGTTCAAGGAGAGAATTAAATTTAAAAATGTATCAGTGGTTGCAAAACAATTAGGAAGGGAGCCTAATTTACTCAGGTAATGGTGGACCATTCTGGAACGCCAAAGCTTCCATTTTGAAGCAGAGACATGACTGCTTGTGATTGTGACTCAGCATTTAGGGTAATTAACTTTTCTCACGTAATCGCTGAGAACCCCCATCTGACGGGGCTAAGCGCACCTTGTCAAGCCCCCATGGACAGAAGCGCACTCTGCAAATGCAGACCCCTCTGCCCACACGTGCTCTTTGGAAACAGAGGAAACGGTGAAGAAACTCCTGCCATAAATTAGTAGGAAACCAACATCTGGAGCTAAGCGACAGCCCGAATGCACAACCGGCCCCCTCCCCAGCACTGTCAGAAGCACATCTCCAAGGCGCTGCACACAAACCTACTTGTTAATGTACAAACACGAATCTCCCATAAGCCCATTCAGGGGCAGCAGCTGTCAAGAGGACCGCTGATACACATTAATTTGAACTCACAGAGTCTTTGCGTTAATTCCCAATTAGATGTTCTGATCTTGTCCTTCTTTCTGAAGCTGAGATACTCCACGTATGACCCCCTCCCACTCCATCCCCTTCGTACCGCATTTTTTATTAATGCCCCAAAGTTCTTCCCTTGATGATGGTATTTATTGTTTCCTACATGGATATAGGTTATTTTCCCTTTTGACTTTCAACAACTCCCAGGAGGTTCTGAGAGAGAAGTGAGCAGCAGACTATGTGAGCACAGATCACAGTCTCGAAACGGAATTGACTGCATTTCTAAACGCTTGTTCTAGTGAGTATGAGTCAGGGGAGGTGTGCATGTGCCCTAATTAAGTTCAGATTAGGACATGGAAGCACCCTAAGTGTCCATCGACAGACGAATGGATAAAGAAGATGTGGCACATATATACAATGGAATATCACTCAGCCATAAAAAGAAACGAAACTGAGTTATTTGTGGTGAGGTGGATGGACCTAGAGTCTGTCATACAGAGTGAAGTAAGTCAGAAAGAGAAAAACAAATACCGTATGCTAACACATATATATGGAATCTAAGAGAAAAAAAAAGGTCATGAAGAACCTAGGGGTAAAACAGTAATGAAGATGCAGATGTAGAGAATGGACTTGAGGACATGGGGAAGGGGAAGGTGGGATGAAGTGACAGAGTGGCATGGACATATATACACTACCAAACGTAAGGTAGATAGCTAGTGGGAAGCAGCCGCATAGCACAGGGAGAGCAGCTCGGTGCTTTGTGACCACCTAGAGGGGTGGGAGAGGGAGGGTGGGAGGGAGACGCAAGAGGGAGGAGATATGGGGATATATGTATATGTATAGCTGATTCACTTTGTTATAAAGCAGAAACTAACACACCATTGTAAAGCAATTATACTCCAATAAAGAGGTTAAAAAAAAAAAGTTCAGATTACAGCCACGGACATCGAAACAACAACAAGAGCAGATGGTTTTTAATTCATTAGAGAATATTGTGTATAATTCAAGGCTAATTAGAAAATCTTGATAGTAGCAAGAATAGCAAAGATTTATGTATTCATTCACCCTGCACAGATTCACTGAAGGCCCGCCACGCAGGTGCCAAGAACCGGGTCCAGAGTGTTGAGTGCAAAGACCATTGTTCTGGTTACTGGGAGCCCAGGGCCTGGCCGAGGGTGTAGACAGCCAGGAGGACACTAGCACACTGATGACTGACTGAAGCTCAAAGGCTTCAAAACCAGGAAGAGGAAACCATGCAGGAGGATAACCAAGCTGGGAGAATCAGCCTCCCAGGTGGGACTCCTGCACCACTGCTCTCCGCCTCATTTTTTTTTTTTTTTTTTTTTTTGTGGTACGCGGGCCTCTCACTGTTGTGGCCTCTCCTGTTGCGGAGCACAGGTTCCAGACGCACAGGCTCAGCGGCCATGGCTCACGGGCCCAGCCGCTCCGCGGCATGTGGGATCTTCCCGGACTGGGGCACGAACCCACATCCCCCGCATTGGCAGGCGGACTCCCAACCACTGCGCCACCAGGGAAGCCCTCAGCCTCATTCTTTCCGTAAAGCATTACTTTTAAGACTGTAACGTCCCATCACCTGCATCAACAGCCCCAATGTACGAGTGGCCTTTGGTGTGATTATTAATACCACCTGTTCCCTCTGGCAAGCATCCTGGTCTGGGTGATAGGAAAGGTGACCACCCGCCGTACCGATGAGGCTGCATCTGCTACCCGCTTGGTAACCCTGAGGGTTTGTTGTGGTGGCGCTTGCAGTCGTGACCACTGTCACCACTGCTGCTTCTATTCAGGTCGGTCAGGAAAGACCTTTCTAAGACAGAGATGCTTATCTTGAAGGATGAAAAGCAGCCAGCTGGGTGGAGCAGAGTGTCGGGGGAGCGATGGTGAGAGAGGAACCGAGGGCGGGGAGCGGGGGACAAGGGCTGTTCATTCGAAAGCACCTCGGAAAACCACGGGAAATGCTTTAAGTGACGTTGGAAAGCCTCCAACTACCGTCCTCCCCACGTGCTCCCAGCTGGCTGCGGGCAGGAGGCCCGGCTCCGAGCCCTGGGGCTGCACATCCTTGAGGGGCAGCACTGAGCCGCCCCGGGGCCCCGACACTGCCCCGGGCAGCCCGCAAGCCGGGGCCGGAGAGCAGTTACACGGCAGTTCGTCCGCGTCTGGGGCCCGCTGGGCGGACAGCAGGGCAGGCAGACCCCAGCAGCTGCCGGACACTCGAGGGTGGGGGACGGCAGGCTCCAGTCAACCTCACGAGGACACAGTCTCCCCAGGGGCCAAGCCGTCCAAGCTCAGTTAGCGTCCAGCCCACGGGAAGCAGGCCCGGCTATGGGGGAAGGCACAGGGCTGACGTGGGCAGAACCACGTTCGGGGGCTGTTGGCGGGGACTGGGCCACCTCCGTCCTGTGTCCACAGGAGGCTCCACACTCACCCCTCATTGCAGGAGGTTACAGAGGACCTGACTCAGTGCCACACAGACAGGTGCCAGCGCCCCAGGCTCACAGGCGACAGGCTTAGCGTCAGCCCTGACTGCCCCGCGGGGTCAGCCCGGCCCTGCAGCTGTCCCCGGTGTCCTCTGGACGGACGGCATGGATGTTCTCTGCCGTGACCCACTGGCCCTGCTTCCTTCCGTCCTCCCCGTGCTGCCGGATACCCAGTGGGTGTACAGCTGCTCTGTCCGCACTGGACACGCACGCTTCAGACGGAAGCTGGCTCCCTGGCTTCTGGGGGAACGGGAACGGCGCCCCCGGACCAGGCCTGCACTGCTGCGGGGCCCCAGAGCCCATCCTGGATCCAAAGGAGGTCACATGGGGCCCCGGCCACACACAGGCTATGTACCTAAAACCCACAGCAAGACCAGCACCTGCCTTTCTTAGAATTAAGACCTCATCGGCTCCTGTAACAGGGCATGGCAAGATATTGGGCCAAATGGACTATTTGGTGCCACTGAAGACACTGAGATTGGGGACAAGTGACTTCACCTTTCAGTTGTCCAGAGGGCGGACATTTCTCCACTAGGAGATGCTCAAATGCAGTGATGTCCCCATCGGTCGGGAGGGGCGTGGGTTGCAAGGGGGTTGTGTCCCACCCAGGAGGGCTTCTGGGCACCTGCATGAGAAATAAATTCACTTCTTCTATCAAGAGTCCTAATATTATCTCAGTGAAATGTGAAAACTCAGGATGGACACAAGAAAGAAAGAGATCATAAAAGTATAAAATAAACTCACTGAAGAACTAATTCCTGGACAGATACTGTTCGACCTGACCGTTAATTATAAAAGCAGTTTATATCAACTGTGACAAACGGCGGTGTCCGAGTTGGCCGCTCAGCTGTCCCCACGGCTGGACACACCCGGACGGAGCAAGCAGGCCCCCCACTTGGGGCCATGGCATCGCGACCGGGGTGATAAATTCCTTCTAGTTCTCAATCGCCCCAGGACCATCATCTTTTCTTTCTATTATTTCCCCGCAAGAATGTGACACTATGTTCAGCGCACTGTGACTGGAGAGAAGGTGTCTCCAGGAACGTGTCCCCTCGGGAAGGGTCAGCGTCGGGAAGCGGGCTCCCCTCATCAGTAAGCACACGCTTCGGCCCCCAGGGTAAGCCTGGCCCCCGGCCTTCGAGGGTCTTGGACGGTGGTGAAGCAGCCACCGTGCATGGACACCCCGACAGTGCAGCGAGCGCTGTGGGCATGCTGCACAGACGATGCTGTGAGTCCCCCTTGAATTTCCCGAGACTGTGCCTTAAACTAGACGTTGAAGGAGGACGAGCTACCAAAGGACACGAGGAGCTTCCAGGCGTGAAGAGTAAACTGGGCCAGAGCACGGAGGCTGAACGTAACGCGCAGCTGGGGGCGACGGGGGTTATGTGTCGGATCGTGAGACAGGGGTTGGGAAGACGGACCCAGTGAAGAGTGGCAGGAGGCCCTGGGCTTCCTACCTACTGGCACCCACGCTCCGGCCCACCTCAGGGGCAGGATGGCTCCCCCCCACCCCGGGGAGCCCCGGGCCCGGTCTCTCTGGAGCACGGGGGCGGGGAGGGCAGGGCGTCGTCATCAGGGCGTCGTCTCCCCAGCTGCGGGGCTGTCACAGAGGGTACGCGCAGGGATCGGGGTGCACACGGCTCACCCCTCACCAGGAAACCCTGAAACCCTAAACCCAGGATCCACAGAAGCTGGGGTGAAGGCACAGAGTTCCTTGTTCATTTTTACACGTACACTTGATCTTAGCTTGGTCTCCATGTGGACCCGCCAGCTTTCCCTGTAGGGCTGCTTTCAGAGGCGTTTATACCCCCCCTTGAAAAAACTCCATGAGGGAGTCTAGCCATCCTCTCCCCCGCCGCCACCGAAGGTTAATTAGCCCATCTTCCTCAATACAGAATGCCTTGGTTCCATTCTCTCTTAGTATTTAATTTGTCGTCATCATGAGGCGTTGTGTCTACTCTTCCCTCCTTGCGTTTGTGTGGCATGGACGCTTTCTGATGCTCTCGTGAGCAGCTGGCTGGCCACCCCACTGTTTATCAGGCCGCAGCAGCATTACCACTGCCTCCTGGCTCTGTATCATCTATGAATTCAATTAACATATGTCTCCAGACTGTTTCCAAGTCCTCAGTGAAGTCCCTGCATTACACTGGATCTGATTCTGGTCCCAAGGGGACCCTAAGAGACATCTCCCCACAGTGCACGGCTGTCCTTCAAGAAACAAAGATCCTGAATTACATTAACCGTGGGCCAGAAAAGAAAATAAGTATTGGAAGAGTCTGCCAGACATTAACGTGAATCACGCAGAGCGAGGGCTGTCTCCGGAGTTGGCAACCCACAAGACGCGAGGCGAGGGACACTGGGACACCCCGCCTGGCACTGGGATAAGGAGGGACGTGCTTCTGCAAAGCCACGCTGGGCCGCTGCTCCATGAGCTACCAAAGCTCTGGTCAGCGTCCCCTCTGTGTGCCAACTGCCTGCCTCTTCCTGACCTCACCTGCGCTCAGCCTGTAGACACTCCACCTCCCCTGGTGCCCGTCCAGTCCCTAGATGGCAAGATCGTCGCCAGCTCCTCCCGGGGGGGCAGACAGGCTCCCCCGCCCCAGGAGGAGAGATGTCAGAACATGAGGAAAGGAACCAGAAGGAGGTCCCGACATTTCCCTCCAGAGTCAGGAATTCGGGGGCAGTGAGAGGAGCTGGCGGGAAAGGAGGCGGAGAAAGAGTGATGGAGGGGCCGGGGCAGGAGGGCATGGGGCAGTTAATCTGGGTGATGGATGGTATCTGTTGTGTAATGAAGAACTTGGCTGGCTTTGTCCTGGGCTCCCGGCGTAGAGGTTCTAAAAGAGTTGGTGTTACGGCCTGAACTATGTGCCCCCAGAGCCACACACTGACAGCTTCACCCACAGCGTGAGGGGGCCTTCAAGGAGGGATTAGGGTTAAATGAGGTCATAGGGCGGAGCCCTGACCCAGTGGGACTGATGTCCTCGCAAAAGGAGGGGACACCAGGGATGCACTGCACAGACGGACGACCCTGCGGGACAAGGAGGGAGGCCTCAGGGGAGCCAGGCCTGCGACAGCCTGATCTTGGGCTCGGCCTCCAGAACTGGGGAACGAATGCTGCCCTTTAACCGTCCCCTCCCCGGTCTCTGGTGCTTTGTGACAGCAGCCTGAGCTGACTAAGGCATCTGGAATTTCCTGAGTGGTGAGTGGTTTCTAATGCTAATGAGGTGACGCAGGCTGGGCTGGTAGAGAGCTTGGACTGGGGCTGGTCCCCAAGAGGACCAAGGGTGTGACTGGGGGCATGGGCTTGAGCCAGCCTGACCTTCGGGGGAGGGGCCGGAGGTCCATCACAGGCATCCTCCAGGCCACTCTGGCGGCCGAGGCCCAGTGGTGAGTGGAGACTCCAGGTGGGCAACGCGAACCCTCCGTGAGAAACCAGACCGCGCGTGCGGACACCTTCCACGGCTCCCTGCACTGTTTCAGGGAATTATCCAACCCGACGTGTCATGGGAACCTGCACGTTTTTCTCCGGTTGGTCAGAGTGTGGGTGGCCTGGCGACCCCTGGAGGGTAGCGGTCTTGCTGGGGGCCGTGCCCTTTAACCCAGGGGACCCCTCAACTCGGTTAGTGCCGGAACTGGATTGGGGACCACCAATCCAGTTGGGTTGAAATGGGGACATTATGACAGCTTTGCGGACCAATGCTGAGTGACCCGAGTCGGCCACGTGGCTTCCTTGAGCCCCAAGTGCCTGCGCTGGACTCGGGCCTGCCGGCCTGAGGCCCCCCCAACCCAGAACCTAAAGGGCCTCCCCCAGCGCTGTGGCTGGCGGGCCTGGGACCCGGCAGTGCCTGAGCTCCCTCCCGGCTAAGCGTTCTGAAGTGTCACCCCACCTTTTCCTGCCCTTTAATACTTTGTAAGCGCTCCTGCGTCGGACATAATAAAACCGCCACTTATAACACACCAGCACACCCCGTGGGCTATGTGAGGGGCTCCGACAGGCACCAGTCTTCACATCCGCTGTACCGTTTCTACAGGGGGAGTGGGCTGGGCGCGTCAGCAGCTGGCCCATGGTCACAGGGCCATTGTGTCTGGGCCAGGCGGCAGGGCTGTTTTCTCAACATCACGCCCACTCACCTTCCCACCTCTGGAAACAAAACCCTCAAGACAGTTCCTCGAAGAGCTCTTTCAACCAGAAGCAACAGTAACCGACGTCCCAGGGTGAGAACGGATGACGGGGGGCAGCTTCCCGGAACCTGTCGTGACTGTGACGAGCATCCCGCACGCACAACCCGGGACCGAGGCCGGCGAGGGCGGCGGGAACAGACCCCGCCTGTGCCAGTCACCTCTCACCAGACGCTCCCCACGTGTTTATTACCTAAAACGCTGAGGGTCAGGAAGCACCATGTGCCTGATGATAATCTAGCGTCAAAGCTTAGGGCTCGGTTACCAGGAGACCAGAAGCCGGAGCCTCGGCGGCCTGCAGCGATGGGGGAGGGGCAGCCTGACTGCACTGGACGCGAGGCCCGAGGACCGGTGCGCACGCGGGGCGCGGTCACCATGGCGCGGGACGTACGGGGGAACCAGGGAGGCACCCAGGCCAGCCCCTACCCCCGAGGAAGGTTGCACGGGCTGGAGGGGACTATTTTCCTCTCTTTCACTTAGGATTGTGGGTTATTGCTATTATGCTGTTCCTATAATTTTTGAAGTGGAATATACATATTAACCAGGTTTCTACATGGCTTTTGGCAAACTCAGATAAAAATAAATGCCACTGTTCCAGGGGTTTCTGCTTAATAGTAGAAATGACAGCATAGAAATGGAGACTCTCATCTCATCCACCCAAATTATCTCCAAAGCCTTTCCTTTAAAACATAACTGGGGCCAGCGAGTGCCCGGAGAGCAGCTAAGCTTTCAGAAGTTTCAGCCCCTGATGATTTCCAGCACGTGGACTTCGGTCGTCCCTGCCTGTTTCATAGGAAACACCTGGTTTGTAGGTCTGACTGCTCCAGCGACGCTGGGTTCCTCCGTGGCCAACGTGGAGAGAAGGAGCTGAGGTGACACAGGAAGCAACTGCTGGGTCCCGTCTGCCAAGTGGACGCACCTGAGTGCCCCCCGCCCCAGAGCACGCCCCACCTCCAAGAGCGGACGGCTGGCCTGAGCTGCCATCTGCAGCCCCGCCTCTTCCCAGACGTTCGCATCATGAAAGGAACCACATCTGAGACATGGAAATAAAACCTCGCCCTCCTCTAGTGAGAAATCGGAAGGATGGGACCCGAGCCCACGTCCGTCCCTCAGCAGGGCTGCGTCAGAGCAGAGAGGAACGGACACGGGTTTGGGTCCCAACCTGCCACGTAGGGCACCTGGCTGCCTCCGAGCCCAAGGGGGCTTTACCTGCCCCAGGCCCTGGAGGACCCGGTGAGGTCGTGAGTGACACAGTGCCCACTCCTCTCTGAAGGCCGGTCCCCTCCTGGCCCACAGCTCAGGATGCGAAGCCCTGGGGTCACAGTGACCTCTGAGTGTCAGCCCCAATCTAGTTCTCGAGGAACACTTGCATTACAGGGAAACTCTGCTTTGTCATGTTTGTGGAATTACAGCCAGAGTGACTCCTGGAAACTAAAAAGTAAACTTTCAGACTCAGCATCACGGGAGACTTCTCACTTATTTTGCAGTAATTGTTGGCAAATCAACCATTTCTTTGCATCTACTACTTTCTGTGAGAGCAGAGCCAAAGGGTAGCAACAAAGCGATGAAAGGAAGAAGGTACAACGGGGAAAATTCCGCTCACTCACCCAAGTTTCCCTAAGACTCAGGGCGAGATAACGTTCCCACTCCACCTGGAGCGTGTCGGGCCGGCCCCGCTGCCTCGGACACAAGGCCTCACTCTGGAGGCCACCCGGCCTCCCCGGAACCAGAAGCAGCCCCTGTCAGCTGAACTACGACACTTCCACAGCCGTGGGACAACCGCCAGGCCCAGAAGACACATCCCCATAAGGCTGGAACGTAGGAGCTCCACTGACCTGACATCAGATCAAACAGTACGTGGCATCTTATGGTTTATGAAGGCCTTTAACTAATAAGGCACACTCAGCACAGCAGCACGTAAGGAGAAGGTTTAATTTTCAAAACTTAATATGATGTTCAGTAGCATGATTAACTAACTGAATTTACTAAAAACGAAACAAAACTCACCCAAGAAACAGTAAATGAACACCTAACGTAGCACCTGTGCCAACCAGGGAGCTGGGGCAGGACATACGTGATGAATCACAGACCTGCTCCCTGTGTCTCTGGAGCTTAAAATTCAGGAAACGAAACAATCAACGGTAAGCAAGCCCGTGGGGGAGGGGAGTCCCGGGACCGCCCTCTCGAAGGGGCTGGGGAGGGGTGACGGTGACCCTGAGGGTGCAGGTGGCGTGCTAGGGACGGGGGCTCCTCTGAGAGGAGCCGGCGGGGCCTGGCTGACTCGGGGACCGGGCACCGAGATGGACAGAAGGCAGCAGGTGTGCAGATGGGAGGCGCAGGCTCTCGGGGTGGGGTGGGGGGAGCAGGTGTGAGAGGCCCGGGAGGGGGGCAGAGCCCACTGAGCTCTCGGGCAGAGGGGGTGGACAGAGTGGGACCAGGGACACCAGCAGGCCGACGGGGAGGGGATGGTCATCCCGGTGGGGACCTCACAACACCCAGGATGTGCCCTAGGGACCGGCCGGTGACGCTGAGCCATGACTGCGGTCCTCAGACACCTGCCCATCCGCAGAACACAGGCCACCCTCCTGTGCCTTCTCTTCACACCGTCCTACATCAACAGGACGCTTGGATTCACGTCCCTTTGCTTTCCAGGAGTGTAAGGCTCTCAGACGCACCCTGGCTGCGATGCGGATGAACCTCTTGTTTCCTTTGCTCATGAGTGCCCAGGGTCACCCCGGGTCTCTGAGATTTTGTCAACCTGCCCCGGGCTGCGTGGAGCCCCCCTCGGAATTCCAGGAACTTCACACACAGCCGTGTCCCCGCCCCACTGAAGGAAAACGGAGACACTGGAAACCTGCTCAAAAGCCAAGGCTGCCCCAGCCGCGTCGCATCCCCTCCCCTCCCGAGGGGCTCGGCCGGAGGCTCCGGGACCCTCCCAAGGGTGGGTCCTGCTGGCAGCGGCGGGCAGTCCGCCCACGCGCTCTGTGGGCCCAGGACCGCGCGTCCTCGGAGCCTCCTAAGGCAGACCCCGCACTGTGGGTCCGTCCTCCCCCAAACGGTAAGAACACCGCCGCCGTCGCAGAGGTCGCCGGCCCCGCTCCGGGTGCTCCGGGCTGCGGCGCCTTCGGGAGATGCTCTGCTGCGGCTTCTCACCTCCAGCTGAGCCAACGCTGCACTTCCCGCGGGGTAGAGAAGGAGGCCTGTTGCCAGGACACCGGCCCGGCCCCGCCCCATCACTGGGCGGACAAGGAACTCAGGGATCCCAAGTCCCGAGGCGACTACTAACTTGTGGGTGATGTTGACTATGTGAGAATAACGATGACATTCATCACTGTGAGGTGAGAACAACAGAAATAATTTGTGCATACAGCAGGGAATGGGGCTGGAATAAGGGGATTTATGTAATCTTAGCTCTGGGCTCTGTTCTCCATTCCTTCCTAAGGAAAGAGGGACGTTGCCATGAGGCAACGAAGGCTAAAGGGAAGATAGGAAGATACTCAACACAAGACAGCTTTCGTCTCTGCAAGGCCTGCTCGGAGGTAAGAAAAGGTTCTTTGGAAAGGTAAGCTCTCAAAATCTCATGGATTTTAAAACTGAGCTGTGGACAGCTGCACCATTAAAGGACACATATACACACAGACATCATTTCAAAGCGGAAGCTAAACACACGGGGTTCCCAAGGGGTCTGTGATCACCCGCCACTGTCATCGCGGTCCTCCCGGTCACACGACTAACGCCGGGTCAGTGAGCCTCGCGGGCACAAGGCTCCAGGACCCTCAAGAGTCATCCCACGCTGCAGTCCCCACACCCCAGTGTCAGCAAAACACGTCACCATCCCCCAGAGTCCACGGCTGACATCAGGGTCCCCTCTTGGTGTGGGCATTCTGTGGGTTTGGACACATGTATAGTGACAGGTGTCCACCATGAGAGTGTCACAAAGAGTAGACTCACTGCCCTGAAAATCCTCTGGGCTCTGCCTGTTCCTCCCTCTGACCCGAAACCCCTGAGGATGTGTCAACGTAGGTTCATCAGCTGTAACAAAGGGACCATCTAATGTGCATGGGTGGGGTCAGGGGTACCTGGGAAATCTCTGAACCTTCCCCTCAATTTTGCTGTGAACCTAACACTGCTCTTAAAAATGAACTCTTTAGACAACACATCAACTTCTCTGGCTGCAAACACCATCAGGGGCACCTTGTGAGCCCCTCCTCTTGTACGGATGAATCACTGAAGCCGAGTGGCAAGGGAGTGACTTGCCCTCGGGCCCCGGGGGTGGAGCAGGGACCCCACCCAGGATCCCTCCCAGCTGTGAGGAGCCTGCACTCCAGGACTTGAGACAGCTCCCTGGGGGGCACCTGCCCTGGGGTCTCCCGTGGGTCAATCTGTGAGGAGGTTTGTGCGGTGACACTGGGACCACCTGCCTTCTTGATGGAGGACTGGCCTCCGCAAAGTGCCGGGGGGTGAAGAGAGCGGACAGTGACCCCTCCCGGGGGTCAGAAGCAAGTGCGTAGAAACCAATCTCCCTGACAGGGGTCCCGGCAATGATTTTTTTGCCAGCGACAAAATAAAAGATAAATAAGTGAGACCACATCAAACGAAAAAGCTTCTGCACAGCAAAAGGAAGCAGCAACAAAGTGAAAAGACGATCAACTGAATTAGAGAAAATAGTTGCAAACCATACATCCAATACGATAAGAAGTTAATATCCAAAACATATAAAGAACTCTTTATACATATAAAGAACTCGAACTCAATGGCAAAAACCCCCAAATAATCCAATTTAAAAATACACAAAGAGTCTGAATAGCCACTTCTCCAAAGAAGATAGAGGAAAGGCCAACACGTACATGAAAAGATGCTCTATATTATTAATCATCAGGGAAGTGCAAATCAAAACCACAATGAAATACCACCTCACACCCATCAGAATGGCCATCATCAAAAAGACAAGAAATGACAAGTGTTGGTGAGGGTGTGGAGAAAAGGGAGCCCTCTCGCACTGTTGGTGGGGATGTAAGTCGGTACAACCACTATGGAGAACAGTATGGAGATTCCTCCAAAAATTACAACTAGAGCTACCATACAATCCAGCTATTCCGCTTTGGGGTATTATTCGAAGAAAACAACAACGTTCACTTGAAAACGTATCTGTGCCCCCATGTTCCCAGCAGCATTGGTTACAATACCCAAGACATGGCAACAACCTAAGTGTCCATCCGCAAATGAATGGATAAAGAAGATGTGGTATATATTACATGTACACACACACACACACACAACATACATATACACAATGGACTATTACTCAGTAATAAAAGAGAGGAAATCCTACCATTTGGAATAACACTGAAGGCATTATGTTAAATGAAATAAGTCAGACAGAGAAAGACAAATATCGTATGATCTCACTTATACGTGGAATACAAAACATACGTACACACACACACACACACTCACAGAAGAAGAGACCAGACTTGTTACCAGAAGCGGGGACGGGGGTGGGGGTATTGGAGGAAGATGGTCACAAGGGAGAAACTTCCAGTTCCAAGATGAATAAGCACCAGGGTGTAGGTACAGCATGGTGACTCGAGCTAACGCTGCTGCACGGTGTACAGGAAAGGGGATAACAGTGAATCCTAAGTGTCCTCAATACAAGGAGAAAAAATGTTTCCTGTGTTCTTCTTTCTTTCCTTGTATCCATGTGAGACAATGGATGTTAGCTGAACCTGCTGTGATCATTTCACAACGTATGTAAATCCAACCGCCATGCTGTACGCCTTAAACTTATGCAGTGATTTCTATCAATTACTTCTCAGTGAAACTGGAAAATCAATAAAAGCCCTGTAAACCGGAGTCTGGACTCCCTGATGTCAGTGTGTCTTTGAACAGCATCCCAGTTTGGAAGGTCAAGGTTGTGCACCTCCCTGGGGCTACTGCACCCCATGCCCGCACCCACACCTCCCTGAAGACGAAAGCTTTGGTGCCTTTGGGGAATCACACGGCGGGCGGCTCCAGCAGGGGTCTGGGAGGGCCGGTGGCTTGCAGAAGCCGGCAAGTTAGCCCCGAGAACGATGCGCTGTTCCAGCAACACCGTCCCCTGAGGAACGAGAAGCCAGACGGGTAGTTTAATGATGAATAGGCACCAGGACGAGTGGAAAACACCAGGCGTCCCTCTAACAACTGCTGGTGACTGTCCTTGAGGAAACAAAGTGAGAAGCAGCATCTCAACAAGCACTGAAGATAAATTAAGAGGGGACGTGAGGGGCTGTGCTCAGTGATGAAGGGACAAACACAACCCTGGAGCAAGAGCCCAGAAACGTGCGGAAAAATTCCCCGCTGGAACTTGGGGCACACGAAGGAAGGACACGGAGAAACACAAAGAGGAAAGAGACGCGGAACCCCGTGGGGACCCCCTGCTCAGGGCCGTCTGCCCCCTGCCCCCAGCCCCTTGGTCAGCTGTCCTCCAGGGGCCTATCTTCCTCAGTTTTACTCCCTGGTCCCTCGTCTCTGATCGACTCCAAATTCCCTGTGCTTTTTCCACACAGTGACAGCGCGAGGACTGATACTAATAAAACAGGAAGGGTCTCCTGGGGTCTCTGTCCTTACGGATCAGGCTCCACAAAGGAAAGGCGCTGAGGTCCGCTGGCCAGTGGGCTGTCGGACTTGGGGCAGGTCAGGGGGATTTGCCAACTCTTCCGGTCTTCTCTTCACCAGCCTGAATCTAACGATACTTGAAATTCACACACGCTTTCATCCTCTGGGGAGTTTGGTCCTCACGCGTCCTGGACACAAACATTTAGCAAGAGTGAGAGCTGGCAAACACACACCTGGGAAAGACCCTCCACCAGAAAGCTTTACTTTTCACTGCAAAGGATGGAATCCACTTCCTGGCACTAATGTGATCGAGGTGAGTTTGGGTCATTAAGATGGTTTTCCCAAGATCGCATTACTTGTATGAAGCCACCCTTTGAGTCTTCCGACCAAGAGGCCTGAGAAACAGCGTCGACCTGAAGACTTCCCCGATCTCTCTTCACCCCAACTCTGCCACGTGTGTATCTTTACTGCATTCTCATATTTCATGGTTCATCCAAAATATTAATACAGTGTCTACTGTAATGTGTACTCACTTTCACAGTCTTGAAATCTATTTTTCTACTAAGTAGGTAAAAAGGAAACTGCTACGCAAATTAATAGCCACAACCTATTAAGAAGGAAAAACTTAACCTGCTCAAATACTGCAATGTATTTACTTACTCACTAAAGCAGGCTCCTGAATGATATATATCCAGCCATGCTTTTAATTATTCCCACTTGGAGTGAAGACATTAAAATTTCATTTCTATAAAATCACTCAATAGTGCAGAACGCTTTTCAGTAATTCAGACTATTGTTTCTGTGTGCGCATCTGTAATTATTTCAGAGTAGAGTCTTACCATCTCCATAACTTACAATCCTTCTAAAGTGAACAATCTGAAACGTCACCTTCACTCTGTCATCTAATCTGTTCACAAAAGTCTAAGGAGCAAATCTGAAACTCAGCTCCGATGACGCGCTTACATTTGGCACAAAATCTACATGAAGAGCTTCTGGGTTCAGGCATTTTTTTCTCTGTTCACAGAAGCTGAGTCATCAATATACTTGCCTCTTTTCCTGAACGTCAACTTCCAGAGAAAGGAAGGGATGGACCGAATATTCACTCAGTGCCGGTTACACATTTAACAACCAGGGCAACTTGTGTCACGACATGATCACAGTCACTTGTGATGTCAGAGCAAAAGCTTGACTAACTCCCCAAGGTCACAAAGTTGGACACAAGTCTGTTTTGCTCTGGGTTAAAGCACGGACCCAAATCCACACGTGCCGTTGACAACTCGGCGTCTCAAGTAAGCTAATTACGTGCTCTGAGCCTCTCCGTTCTCAGCAGAAACCAAGGATCGTGGACCCTGCAGGTGTGAGTGAGGATTAAAGGACACCACACGAGGGACCCAGCTCGATGTCTGAGCCCAGAGGCCCCCGTGCCAGTGGTAACAAACACACCGAGAGGAGAAGTATGACTTGCGGCAGGATTTTTAAGTGACAAACAGCAAAATAAAAATAAAACAACAGCAAACCCATCTGAACCACGGTCTGTGTCCTTGAACGACAGACGTAAAGTCTGCACCTACTTCCTCCATACTCCTTGGTACATGCGGGCGCGTGGTGAGAACTCTGAGGCCTTGACAGACCTTCACGTTCGAAGTTCAGAGTTCCTGCCACTTCCTTAACGAGACTCATGGCGCCCCTCCGTCAATAACTCCCCAAAGCGCTCAGTGAGCCCCAGCGTCCAGCACAGTGATTTTCAGGGAAGCTTTAATCCGTTTGTTGATGAATTGATTGGTTTTACCACATGGGAAGGCAGACCTCTAACTGAAATGATTTTGCAAAATTCACCGGTAAACAGGCTGTTTCTTTACGCAGGTGAACATGTTTCTAGGAAGCATGGCCTGAAAAGACTCTGCTTGGACAATGGTGATCAGTGTGAGGGTCACTGGGGTCTTCGGGGGAACTACAGGGTTTCCTGGAAAGTGGGGTGACCCGAAGCCAGGAGCACCCAGGTTCAGGGTGGGGGGAGGGTGCAAAATGCCGTGAGCCCTCAAGCCACCTCGTCAGACGCGCTCTGTCCAATCCCTTTGTTCCATTCCTTAGACAATAACTCTCTGGTCACTTTCAGGTTTAGGAAGCCCAGTTTTAGAGGGGCCACCTTGAACCCGAATGCCCCGTCCTCTCCCACCCAGCGCTGGCCTCATGGTTCTGAGAGAAGAGCACGGCTTGCCCTCCTACTGAAACCTGCCCTCCTTCCATGCATCTCTGCTGCAGTCTGAATGCCTGTGCCCCCAGATCCATAGGTTAAATCCTAACGCCCAAGGAGATGGTGTCATGAAGGGGGACAGGTTCACGAGGGTGGGGCCCCCGTGAATGGAGTTGCTGACCTTATAACAGAGGCCCTCCTCTCCCCTCACCTCTGACCTTGGGCACAACCAGGGTAAACCTCCAGAGACCTGTGGGCAGCAAGGGGCCTGACTTAACTCTCCCTGTGAGCCCTGGGTGGGGCTTGGGGGTGAGAGCTGCTCCTCTAATGGGTAGGAGGGCTTAAAAAATGGTTTTCCATCTTCGTTTTTTTTTTTTTTTTATTGTTTTGCTTAGTCTACCTCCATATGTTCAGCTGTTCTAGAAATCTGGAAATTCCAAATTAACGTTGCCATGATTAGCACATCTCAAACTTTAGGATGGCATCCCCTGGAGATGATTCAGCATGGACTCCTGGGACCACCCTGCAGGGTCCGAGGCTTTGGGGCAGAACTTGTGAATTTCTCCTTGAAACAGGCTCTCAGGTGACATCAAGACCCCCTTGGAGTTCAAGCACCTGGATCCAGAGGTGGTGTTGCACATTATGAGGTATTTTAGAATAAATTCCCACGAGCTATAAAAGGTGAGTCAAGATATACCCAGAAGAAGGTCCCTCCGTGTCTGGGGTTAGAGGAACTGTAATCAGATCAGCAGAGCAGCACATACAAGCCCAGATTCCCGGTGGTCTGTTCACTGACCGGCACTGGGAAAGCCCAGGAAGGCAAACCATGAGAGCAAGTTGGGAAATGCCCAGCACTGTCATTTCTCTTCAAATTATCGGAACCTGAGACAAGATGTGCCTGATGGCTTCTGCTGCTCTCCCCGGGCAGGCAGCCTCCTTTCCATTCCCCCCCGTGTAGTCGGAGTCGGGCCGGGACGCCCTGGGGTGGGTTCCAGAAGGTGCAGCCGCTCCCGCTGGGCTCATTGAGGGAGGCATCTTCAACAAAGCAAATCAACTCTGCACACTTGTCTTTCTAATGGTTTAAAAATCGGCACTGAAGTTAAGTCACGCGCTTCGGAGCTCTGCACCGCAATTAGGCATCGCCCAGAGGCCTTGCAATTATTCTAAAGCTGACAGGCTCACCAAAGAAAACCTCAAAGGGCCTTTCTTCCCAACTTCTCCACAACTCAGGGCAGAGCGTCAAGCCATGTCACACACCCAGTGCCACCTTCAGCAGAGGATGCTGGACGTGAAATCGGCTCCGTCCCCGCCCCGTCCCTGATCTGCGTCGCCAGCACGGTCGGCCCTGGAGGGGGGACTCTGCTCTCTGAAGGCCCAAAGCGGACCCACCTGCTCCTGGGGGCCGACCCGAGGCCAAGCGCGAGGACCCTGGAGGAAAGGTTTCCTACCGACAACTAGGAATCTTCCAGGAAGGGAGCAGGTGATGCTAATGACAGAGACGCATGGGTGCTCAGTCCTCAGAGTCACCCGGCTCCTTCCCCTAGAAACAAAACCTCAGGGAGCAGAGATGCTAAGAGCGGGAGAGCGGCCTTCCACATGGAAAGAGCTCGAGTAAAGCCCAGTGAGGAAGGAAACGGTGAGGCCCCGCTGGGCATGGGCTCACCCTCTGGGCACTCTTAAGGCTTCCTACGTGTGAGGTCAGCACAGGGGCTCCTGTGGACAGCGTGTGCCCCTGCCCCGTCACCTGGGACACATCCACTGCCCGGCGACCAAGAGTCAGCCCCACTGTGTTCTCCATCAGCTCCTATTCACCCAAATCTGTTGGAACTGCACGGGTTTAAAACACTTTTCATAAACCGTCCAGCACGACGTGCGAATTCACTCGTCTTGGACAGGAATTTCCTCGCCAGTTCATAGACGTGGGGACTCCGAGTGTCTTCGTTTCCTTCATCCTCAAAGTGTGCTTGTCCGCCGAGCATCCTGGGTCCACGTCTGCCGAGTGGGTCGGTCGCAGGGACACCAGGCAGGGGAGGGGAGGCAGCACATCCAGGACCTGGCTCGTCACACAGGAGATGCAAGGAGGTGGCCTTGACTAGGGCCGTCACACGGCCTCCCGGGGTTCTTAAAGGTTGGTGAGATCCTTTGAGGACAGACACAGGGGCTGCATTACGGGCTCAAGAGTCAGTGGCAAGGAAGACACGGGAGGGGGGTGCCCGTCGGGAGGGAGAGAGGGAATCGTTATGATAAATAACGAAAGGGTCATCAGGATACCACGCGCTGCACGTCCGGTCCCGGGGTGCCTCGGGCTGAGGGAACCAGGAGGACGGGGCACCTCTGCAGGGTCTGGAGCTGTGTCCCCAACACTCAGGTCCTGCAGCCCTAACCGCAGGACCTCAGAATGGAAGTGGATCTGGGATGGGGCCTTAAGAAGTGATTAAGGTGAAATGAAGCCATTAGGGTGGGTCCTGACCCCATAGCCCTGGTGTCCTTACAAGAAGAGACGAGGACCCAGACATGCACAGAGGGGTGACCACGTGGGGACACAGGGAGGAGACAGCCTTCCACACGCCCAGGAAAGAGGCCTCAGGGACCAGCTGAGGCCACCGGGGAGGGGACCCACCAGCGAGGCTCACGGCGGTGACCTCAGAGGCCTCCCAGCTACCGGGGCTGCAGTCCCGCTGTGAAAGCCCGGCCTGCTGTTCCAGGGACAGTCTGCACCGACAGATGTGCCTCCAGTCACCCGATCCGGGCTCCAGGGGGCGGCAGCGGGGTCCGTTCCAGGTAAACAAGCAGCTTTGGTCACGTGGTGAGGAAAACACATTCAGAGACTCTCCGGAGGAGAGTTTCATGATGTCCAGGAAACAGCTCTCACTACAGTGTGTGTGTGTGTGTCTGTATGTGTGTGTACGTGTGGCAGGCATATACTTTTCTCTGTGCGGACGTATTTACACGCACATACAACAAAATATTATCTATTTACAAAAGAATTCGAGATAATTTAAAAAAACACCCAAAATAGAACACACTGACACACTGTTTAAAGGTGACCACCCATCGACAGTACAGAAAGTCACGTGGAGCGAGAAAAGCCAAGCATCGGGCCCTGGCCGGTGGTGACGTCTGACTCCTGACACCTGCTTTCAGGGTGTGGCCTTACCTGGAAAGTTTCTTCTGTTCTGAGAACTATTCAAAGAGAAACTGAGCTCTCTACTCAGTGTTGCTTCTTTACACCAGGCTTGTTACCACTGCGGCAGAGGCCCGATGGAAAAATCCAGAAAGGAAAGAAAATACTAATTAAACTGGAAGGAAATAGTCTTGACTTATGGGAGAATCAGAAATGCCAAAAGCGGGCTTCCCTGGTGGCGCAGTGGTTAAGAATCCGCCTGCCAATGCAGGGCACACGGGTTCGAGCCCTGGTCCAGGAAGATCCCACACGCCGCGGAGCAACTAAGCCCGTGCGCCACAACTACTGAGCCTGAGCTCCGCAACAAGGGAAGCCACCACAATGAGAAGCCGCGCACCGCAACAAAGAGTAGACCCCGCTCACCGCAACTAGAGGAAGCCCACGCACAGCAACGAAGACCCAACGCAGCCAAAAATAAAATAAATACATAAATTTAAAAAAAGAAAAGAAAAGAAATTCCAAAAACCTCAGCTGAGAAAATGTGCCTCGTTTGGAAGCATTTTCACCAAATGAAACACATCCCTTCAAACCCAAGTGTCCATGGGGCCCCCACGTGATTCAGGGACCCTCACCCGTCCAGTTCGCCTGTGACCACCTGAGGAGATGCAGAGACCCCAGGCTCCGTGGTCCATGGCTGCACCCCCTCCGCACGGTCCACGCGGGACTCTTCCCGCACTTTCTGTCTGAGCCTAAAAACACCGCGAAGCAGGCGGCACCAGTGGATGACGACTTGAACATATTCATCTCCTGGGGAAGAGGAGAGGCCAGGTTAGGAATCCGAGGACTTGCTGAGCAACGCGGTCCGGCCCAGGCCGCACAGCTGCAACCACGGTACCAGCCCCTCTTAGCTCCGTGCTGGCCAAAGACGGACCGGCGTTCACCACGGGGCTACTTCTCAGAGTGAAGCAACAGAGAAATAGGCTTGAAGACGCTTCACGGAGAAACACATAAATATAACTGGTAATGTTTCCTCTGACTGCACGAAGTCCCTGCTTATTAACGGAGGAGGTCTCACCAGGGAGCCCCGGTCTCTCCAGCGTTTTGCTCACAGAGAACATTCACAGACCCCCCAGCCCCCATGACCTGCCACCGCCCCTTCTCCTCTCCCCGCTGTGCTCTCCCCCGCCCTTCCGGGCAGCTGCCCGTCATTCAAAGCCCAGGCAGACCATGCCTGCTCCAAGAAGCCGCCCTGACCTTTCCCGTCCCCACTGTGTCCTCTGGGTCCCTGCACCTGAAGTGTCCTCTCCCTCCATCTCTCTGTCCCCCTCCCTCCCCCCGCTGTGAGATGCTGTGAATGATTTCCTTGCACGTCCGTCTCCCCTGCTGGACCGTGATTCCCATGAAGTGGGTTTGTGTCTTCGTCTTGGTGGTACCCCTGCCTCAACACTCCAGGAAAACAGCTTGTAGGATTGTGAGGTTGACTCCAGGTTGCTAAAGATTTAAATCCTGTGAACTCTAAAATTTTAGTTCTATTAAAAGGACAAACAAATAACTTTCCTTATTCCTCTTCAGATAGATAGATGACTATCTGAAAAGGAATGCATGCATTTTTTGGCTCCGTTGCAAGATCTCAATCTTCATGCCTTGCAAAAGGAACCGACAGAATAAAACAGGATGATAAATCCCTCCCCTCTGATGGGTGACCTCTGGCCACTGGTTTCCTCTCTTGTGAGTGACACACAGGACAGGTGACATGGCCGAGGGTGCTGACAAAGGCCAGCCTGCCCTGCATGGTGGGCAGGGAACAGCCGGAACAGGGCATTGGCCCGTCCCGTGACTGGACACAGGGAGGGGCTCAGAGCCGCAGGGCGGGTGCTCAGAGGACAGACGGCCCCCGACCTTGGTTCTGGCCCGAGCACGTGACCGCTGGCCCGCACCCCGGCCTGGTTATGCCTCCCTGAATCTCGGGAGAGGAGCCAGGAGGTGGCAGTGCGTCTGCACGTCCACAGACCAAGACCAGCGGGAGGACAAGACTCAGGGAGCCTCTGTGGGGACCTGGGGACACGTGAGGTGTCGGAAACCAAGTTTAAGGAAGAGCAACCGCTTCTCCTCAGTGCAGACTGGAACCCGGCTCAGGGCCCACAAATAGCTTGTCACCCATTCAGAAGGTCCTCACTTGAGGAACAGGAAACTCACCGCCAGCAGCCGGCCTGCCGTCTCAGCAGACGGGGGTCTCTGACCCTCACGGACACGGTATCCTCTCTCACGGTTCTCAGAACTTTCTGGGTCGTCTTGTTTTACCCTAAGTGGGCTTTCCCGGGCTTTCTAGACGCCCCCCAGCACCTGGACCCTGAGTTATCTCCTCCCTCCCCCTCCGCCCCCATCTGTGGTCCAGCCTCCCTAGGTCTCAGGTGCCGGCGGCCCCTCCTTGCTGTCTCTGTGTCTCCCCCCGCCCCCCGTTCCAGCCTCATTCACTCCCCTCAACCCCGCCGGAACTGCCGCCTCGGGAACCCAAATGCCAACTGGATGCCTGGCCTGGTGTCCACATCTCACCAAAGCTGACCTTCCTCAGGGACAGGCCTGGCCCTGTCCTTCCCACACCCCAGATTCCGGGCACGGGGACATCACACACCAGCTGCTAAATGTGTTCAAACGACCAAAGCTACCGTTTCTTCATTAACAAAAGTAAAGTTTAAGCTGGTCTTTCCCTGACTGCCACAAAGTCAGAATCAGCAGAGGATAAACGCATGTTACTTTATGGTGTCACACGTGCAGCAGAACGAGGGTCAGCGACTGTAAAATCGCCCATTTGTTTTGTGATGAACGTCTCGACTCCACAAATTTCCGATAAGCCAAACATCCTATTTAAACAGTCCAGTGTCTTAAATGTTATTAGCGAAGGACCGACTTCACTTCTCTTCACGCTGGAATCTGAATCCCCACCGCAGGCTCCTGGGTTTCCAGACATTTATTATGTGCAATCCTTGCTTTCAACACTGGCTGAAACTCCTGCCCAGGTTCGAACTCCAGGTAAAATTAACTCGAACAGTTGAAAATGTTCTGAAATGTGACACCAGCCAAGCGATCTGTGTGACTAAGAGAATATTTGGTGCCGTCTATATTTAGAGTTTTCGGGGTTTTTTTTTTTTTAAGGGTGTGGAGTGACAAGTTAGCGGCTGCTAAGGAAGGTACATCCTGAGGACGCAGAAAGCCTCCCTTCCGTGCCAGGCAGGGGCCATCTTCCAGATGCCGACAGCTCAGACACCATACGAACGAGTTAGTCTAACCACTTGGCAGAAAGGGAAGCAACATATACAGACTTCGTTCCCTCAAGACTGTTTGCGCGTGAGTCACCGTGCCTGCTGGGAGGTGCTTTGAAACTCCAAGAGGAAAACAGCACAGAAGCCTCATGTTATTACTGTCCCTTCTTTTCCATTACAGATAACACGTGGCCTGTGCTATCTGGGTGACACAATATCGTCTTCAAAGGTATTTAAGAGCTGCCTCTGCAGCTGCCTGGAGATTCGGAATAACTCGGAATCCCTCTCGTCCGCTTCTGTTCCTTCACTGACAGCCTGAGCTCGTGTCCTTTGGTGAAGGATCCCAGTGTGAATGCGGGAAGACCCACGCTGTCCCTCGGATGCCATGTGGAGTTTGGACAAACTTTAAAGATGCCTGTCAGGGCTGCGGGCGGGCGGTGCAGGCCGGGCGCGGGGGCACCTGAGGACCAGGGAGGTCCCGCTGGTAAGAAGACTCAGGACGGACGCGATCCAGGTCCCGCCCCCAGCTGCTCCAGAGACCCCCCAGGACGAGCTCAGCCCCTCATAGGGCAGGTGCGGGTGACGCTTTGGATCACCCCACAGACAGCCAAAAGACAGCCTCTCCTTGCTGCGTCTGTAAGATCAGAAGACTTCCACCCCCCCTCCAGAAAAAGGAATGACGGGACTTCCCTCTCAGGGTCACCCTGAAGTTCAGGCAGGGTCCGGGGCACAGAAGCGGCCACAGCGCGCTGAGCACGTGTTAGCTGTGGTCGTTGTAAGCCTCGGCCTGACCTGCACAAGGAGCCTCCGGCTGGCCTCACCGTCCTCACAGCTGCACCACCCTCGGAGCCAGGCCCACCCGAGTTAAGATAGGAAGGCACCAACCTACGGACGGCACCATTCTGCAGCTGCACATATTTTCACCACGTTTCACATCTTGAACTAATAAACCCAAAATGCTTCCTACCTTCCTATGTGATGTAATCTTTAGTTCATCTTGATTTTTAAAATTTCGAGTAGTACGTTTTAGAATGACGAGTAAAGACTGGTAAAGACTCCTGAATAACTTGGACATATCAAATGGGTTCGAACAAAATGCAAAAATACTGGATTTCCCGAAGATTTTCCCCTATCCTGATTCTATGCCGGTCCAGGTAATGTTAATACGAATAAAAGTAAAAACCTGTAGAAATTTTCTACCTCCCAGTCATCACTCCTTACATATATTATTTCATTTCATTTTCACAAAATCATATGAATTAGATAATCTTATTCCTATTGTATAAATAAATAAATGGAGGCTCAGAGACGCTAAATAATTTGCCCAAATTTACACAACTTACAAGTGGCAGACGCAGGATTTTAGTCTATGCCCGGAGGCTTGCAAAATGTCTTCTGTTGTATGCCGCTTTAGAATTATAATGCAAAAAGGGTAAATTTCATTGATGAAGATACCGTGGCTAGGAGGCTGCGATGATGTAAACACGCCTGGGCTGGAATTAGCTTTTCCGCCGTGCCCTGTGCAGTCCCTGTGCCTGCATGGCAAAGCTTCCCTCCACTGAGGAACCTCGGCTGCCCTGCCAGTCACTGTGCCTCCCTGGCCCCAGCTTCTCACCTGAAACATGAAGATATGAGGAGAAGCCACCTCGCAGGCTGCTGTGGTTAGTAAATGAGGAAATATTAACAGTGCTGGGAACCCTTCCCTGGCTAGTGAACATGTGCTATTATTTTTAGTAGCTCACTCTACAGATCAACTCTTAGAGCAAATATTAGTGTTGGGAAACACACTTGCACACACACGGAGCACTGCCAAAGCTATCATCTAAACACAGGTAATCGCTAGGCTAATTACCAATCAGCCATCTTTTCCATTGTTGTTATGTTACTTAGTCCATGAACTAAAATTATCTCCCAAACCTCCGAATCTTTTCCATTCCTCACACATGTGACTGTCCCTCCTCCAGCCCCACCGCCCTTGTCCTGAGAGGCCCCTTCTCACTCGGGTCCTCTCTCGCTGCTCACCTTCTCTCCATCACTGATATGGCGGAAGGGGCCACCTCCACGGTCAGCCCAGGGAGTCCCACCAGGGCGCGATCTGGAACGTCACAGCCCTTATCGTAAAGCTCAGATACATCTCACAGTTCTTAAGCGAACTCATGCTCCTGCGGTCTACACGCCCCCAGAACTGCCCCCCTGTCCCCTCCGGGGTCTGAGCTTCAGCAGCCCCATCTGACAGTCCTTCACTCTGCCAGGCTGGTCTGTCTCCTCACTGAACCCTCAACGCTTCTGAACTCTGTTCTGTCCCACTTGCTGACGCCGCCCCGAGGTCTGGAAGCCCAGCGTCCACGTCTACCCGGCCCGGGTCACCTCTCCTTGGATTCTAAGAGCCTCTCCTGTCTCCAGCACACGTTGGGAGCTCATCACATGCTCCTTGGCTTCTAGCACTAACTTTTATCTTATCTGGTTTTTGATATTATACACATTATTTTCCCCAACTAGATTACAAGATCCATGGAAGATGGGAACTTGCCCTTCAAAATCTGTTAAAGAACAAAATAGTTCTTTACATAAATAATGTATATATATATTTTTTTATTTTTTTTGGTGGTACGCGGGCCGCTCGCTGTCGTGGCCTCTCCCGTTGCAGAGCACAGGCTCCGGACGCGCAGGCTCAGCGGCCATGGCTCACGGGCCCAGCCGCTCCGCGGCATGTGGGATCTTCCCGGACCGGGGCACAAACCTGTGTCCCCTGCATCGGCAGGCGGACTCTCAACCACTGCGCCACCAGGGAAGCCCCAATGTATATATTTTTATATATTATGTAATTATATATATACTATTATATATAATCATTCTTTATATAAATAATATATATTTCTTCACTTTATATAATATATACATATATATATAAAGTGCCCCAGAATATTACTTTCCCAGAATACTTTCTCAAGACAAGTCGCCTGGGAGCTTCTAGGAGAGGTACTGTAGGTGACCTGGGGACAAGCTGGGTCATGTGCCCAACGCGGCGCGGGCAGCTAGCGTGAATATTGGAAAACAGCTGCGTTTTAAAGATTATTACGGAATGTGTGTCAACTGTGCCTGAGCTGACTGCACCGGGTTGCGTCACCTGACATCGCCTTGTTTACACGTGGCCAAATACCCAGGGCAACCTGGCTTCAGAGCCGCCCTTCTCTGAGTTCTGACTCAGCACATTCATATTCAGGCCCGCTCCAGTGTGCAGTCCTGTCTTAACAATGCTGTTAAGCGTCTCTAGGACAAAATGGAGATGTGTGTTTCACTTCGTCAGCGGGAGCATCTGGCAGTTACGTGCACACAAGCCTCATGTTATGATTTATCCTTAGGGTCCACTTCGTCTACGTGAGGAGGTGTTTCCAGATTTTCAGTTTTCCCTTCTGTGATGTTAACTGAATGTGTCAACCTGCCTGGCCTTGAAGCGCCCAGGCATTGGGTTAGGCATGATTCTGGCTTTATCTCTGAGGGTGTTTTCAGATGAGATTAACGCTTGGACAGGTAGACTGAGTCAAGCAGGTTGCCCTCCTAAGTGGGTGGGCCTCATCCAATCAGTTGACGGCCTGAACAGAACAGAGAGCTGACCCCCTCTGGTAAGACAGGACTCTTCCCGCTTGACTCACTTCAAACTGGGACACTGGTTTCCCTGCCTTCCGACTTAAGATGAAACCCGGCTCTCCCCGAGTCTCTGGCCTGCTGGCCTTCAGCCTGGACCACACCGTCAGCTCTCCCGGGACTCGGACTCGACGGCTCACCCTGCACATCTCGGGGCTTGGCAGCCTCCAATTCCTTGTTTTAAATCTCTTTCCATGTAGGTACAGTCACCCCTCCTATGGCTCTGTTTCTCTGGAGAACCCTAACACATCTCCAGTGAGACCCAGTAAACGTTCCGCTTACTGTAGTTATTTGTTCAGGGCCTTGTGCGCACTGGCTCCGAGATCCCAGGTCAGAACCCTGATTTCACGTCTCCACTGCTCACGCGTAGCCAGCGCCCAACACCCAGAGGTGCGCGGTGCCTGGTGCCTGAGGAGACGTGGGCCTTGACCGCGGGCACTGTGTCCTGCAGACGACACGTCCTCTCGCTGTATTCTTCCTGGCCTTTGATAAGGACTCGCTGCTGTGGAGGAGATATTCCCCACCCACCATCCGCTCCCCCCACGTCAACCTGGTGGGACGGTCCAGGGAGCCTGGGAATGAGCTGGGAGTCAGCACAGACAGTGCTCAAGGCCAGCCTCTCCTCCTGAGCCGTCCCCCCAACAGGGAGAAGAGTCTGGACCCTGATCTCCATTCCCCCGGAGAAGCAGGCCTGGCTTGGAGGCTGCGGCTGTGATGCCGTGGCTGCGGCCATCGCTCCCCCAGCTCCGCTTCCTGGGGCAGTGAGACCCCCAGGGGAGGCCAGACCACCAGCCTGGGGAGGCACAGGGTGCCCAGAGAATGACGGGAACGATGACTGCAGAGCAGACCCTCGTTTCCTCGTGACACAGTTCTGCTTGGACCACAACAACCGGTTCTGAATCAAGTCACGCGGCAGGTGGCCTAATGCAGACACCCACGCATGGGAAGGACACTCGGCTTATTCAACCACACACAGGACCTCAGGTGACAAATGTTGCGAGTCCCTCTCGCCGGCACCCAGAGTGGGGAGGGGGGTGATCGCCCTGAAGCCACCTGCTGGGAACCTGCACAGGTCTACACGGTGCTGAGAAGACCACTAGACACATTACGCCTGTGAACAAAGCAGGGATAACGTGTAACTCAGCATTTCCTGCAGAAAGTGCTGGATAGCAATGCTTGGAACAGAACGTCAGGTCCTGGGTCAAAACCATCCATCAGGCAAATGGCTCTTCCGTCGGGCCGTCTGAAGAAGGCTGCAACCTCCCGGGACGGGTTCCATGAAACTAGACCCGTAAAACTCCCTCTTCACCTTCAACCTTGATCATTCTGCAGCATTTACGTTCACCTCCAATGTCAACTTCTATCAGCGAATCACGGCCAAGGAACAGGAGGCAGTCGTGCTGGGTGTGCAGGGCAGGCACGGACGCCGTCTGTGGCTGGGGTGGACCGCCACGCTCTCCTGTGCGACCGTCCGCCACCGCGCGGCCCCTCGCGCCCACCAGCTCCCTCTGCTTCAGTGTCGGCGTTTACCCTGCCTTCGCTCTCCAGGACCGAGTGATGCCCTCAGACTTTGCACCCATTTCTCTGCAGCAGTTAACGCAGCGCCTGCAACGCCTTACACGCCATACGTGCGGCAGCTTCAAGACCTCACGTGAAATCACACTGCTAACCTTTGGTGACAGACATCAGGAGACTTTACTTCTGGCGGCCAAGGCTTCCCCCGAAGAGCCGTGAGGGAACTTTCTGGGATGTGGACAAGTTCTCTGTCTTGATTGGTGCCTGAGCTACGTGGGCATATGCACACCTGGTATGTGGGCACCTCCTGCATGTAAATTATACATGGATAAGACAAGAACAAACCTGGCTTTATGAGAGAAATAAATTATGATTTGTATCTTCATTTGTTCAAAAAAGAGGGCACTTTATGTCGCTGGGAAGGCATATCTGTTTTGATTTATTCATTCAACTTTATGGAATCATTAGAAAGATAATAGGAATACTCAATAACCTTTTAGAACTGTTTTTCCATTCAAATAAAAACAAATGAGATGGGCTTCCCTGGTGGCGCAGTGCTTAAGAATCCGCCTGCCAATGCAGGGGACACGGGTTCGTGCCCTGGTCTGGGAAGATCCCACATGCCGCGGAGCAACTAAGCCCATGAGCCACAACTACTGAGCCTGTGCTCCAGAGCCCGTGAGCCACAACTCCTGAAGCCTGGGTGCCTAGAGCCCATGCTCCGCAACAAGAGAAGCCACCGCAATGAGAAGCCTGCACACCGCAACGAAGAGTAGCCCCCACTCACCGCAACTAGAGAAAGCCCGCACACAGCAACAAAGACCCAACGCAGCCAAAAATAAATAAATAAATAAATTTATAAAAAAATATATGAGACTCTGTCTTCACTTTAATTGGGTAGTATCAAACATCAAATATTTAATTGCATTTATTCAAACAATAATCCAGTATTTACTTCTAATGAAATACTTTAATTTTCCCTCTGCTAGTCATTTTGTTTTCCCACAATTATTTGTGCACTGCAGCTAGTGTTATATAGTGAATATTTTTCAATCCATTCTTGGCAATCACTGGGTATACATTTAAGGGTGTGCGATGAAGGGTAAAACATTTTTCCTGTTTAGTTCAAAAAATTATATTCACATTTCTATTTCATAAAAATAGTACAATTCTGCCTAAGTGTGTATTAACGTAGTAATTGCTACTTCCGTAACACTTAACATGTACATGTAGTTTAAACTGGGATTGCAGCACACAGAGAAAAACAGATTTCTTTGAAACTACAATGCATAGGCGATGTGGAGAGTTAATTTAACTACTGAGTACCCTATTTATTTTACTCTCCTGAATTAAAAAGAAAATGAGTGTATTAACTTTCAGTATGAATAGTACTAAGCAGATACAAAGGAAATCGTCAAAGTTTAGAGCCCCTCCGTCTGGCCACAGGCCTGTGGCGGGACGGGCAGCGTCTTGACGGGGATGCTGCCGAATGTGCCGGAAGCCAGATGCCGGAGGCTGGGAACCCAGGCCGCTTGCCTATTTCCTCTCTTCTCCGCGTGGCCCAGGGCAGCTCGCAGGGACCAGCAAGGCAGGGGCAGAGCCCTCGGGAAAGCTGAGTCCCTTCCGGCTCCACGACTAACTTCTCTGAAGCCCTAAGTCATCCTTTCTCCCAGACTGCAAAGTGGAAACAATAATGTGTGGATGTTCACTTTCTTTGGGCTCTTGAGGGATTCGAGAAATTAAGTCCATAAAACACTCCAGGCTCTTTGGCATTACACGAAGGTGCAGAAAACTTGCTTTGTATTTCTTTTCAAAACCTGTTTGTTGTGGAGCCCGACATCAAGGACATGCTACATCAAGGACACAGGACAAAAATCCCGGAAGTAGAGGAGCCCCCAGAGCAGCTGTTGCCATGGGCTCTCCTGACCTAAACGGGACACCCCACCCCACCCCCGACTCCATATTAGGCAAAATAATCACAGTGTAGTCACCCTGTCGCATCCTGACCAATCACCCAACGCATCCTGCCAGCAGGAATCTTCTTTGTCTTGAAGCTGTAAAAGTTGGCTACTAGGGCTTCCCTGGTGGCACAGTGGTTGAAAGTCCGCCTGCCGATGCAGGGGATGCAGGTTTGTGCCCCGGTCCAGGAGGATCCCACATGCCGCGGAGCGGCTGGGCCCGTGAGCCATGGCCGCTGGGCCTGCGCGTCCGGAGCCTGTGCTCCACAACGGGAGAGGCCACAGCAGTGAGAGGCCCGCATACCGCAAAAAAACAAAACAAAACAAAAATAGTTGGCTACTAGCCCACAAGAAGGGGTCGGCTCTCCCTGGTCTATCAGGAAGTCAGCCCGCTGTATTTGCAGCGCCCCTCCCTAACTCTGCTCTTTGTTCTCCATAAACTCACTTTTCTAAAGTACTTTGTGCCCTGGAAATTCTTCCTCCAACCCGCGCTCGGACCACGACGTGTGTGTGTGTGTGTGTGTGTGTGTGTGTGTGTGTGTGTGTGTGTGTGTGTGTGTGTGTGTGTGTGTGTGTGTGTGTGTGTGTTGAAACAACTCCTGACATAAGCTGGGAGTGACAGCGGAGACACAAACACATCTGTAGGGATCTCACGCAGGTGAGATGGAGACCTGGGCCCACCTAGGTGAGCGTGGCAGGTGCAGACCCAGCTCCAAGGGCAGAGGCGGGGGGTTCTGTCGCCGGGGGGTAAGCAGGCTGCTCCCTCTCATTAGAGGAGCCATCAGAGGCCAAGCAGGGTAGGAGGCTCTCCTGCTGGCTTTTCCCACAGCCGTGGAAACAGAGGTACGAGGTACCAATGGTCAGAAAGGTGACTGTGTACAGGACGACCTTGGGTCTTTCCGGGCATTGACAGAGCAGAGTCACAGATTCTGTGGAAGAAAACCCAACCCTCACATTGCTTAAGTTTCCACATCTCGTGCCTTTCCCCAAGAAGCAGCAAGGTGGGTTTGAAAGTTGTGTTGCATTTGTGCTTTAGAATCAGGGGATTACTCAGTAGTTCAAAGCTCACCTGGAAAAGAGCAAGAGAAATGCCTGACCTCACCTAAACGTCACCTCTCTCTAAATCCCACATGAGACCTAATGCTATGCTCATCGATGCTGCGTGAGGCCTGTTATCACAGCAAAGGTGTGACGGACAGTGACACCTTGATGCCTGTTATCACAGCGTGATGCCTGTTATCACAGCAAACGTGTGACGGACAGTGGGCAGAGGGAACAGGGTAACAATCTCTGAGCTAGTTCATTACAACCTCGGGGAAACCCTCCCTACCACCAGCTGCTTCCTGGGAGTGTAGGTTTCTCCCTCACAAGAAACAAGCAATCACTGGCCTGCAAAGGTCAAGAGCAAATGCCACAAAGTGACGGCTCTGGAAATCAGCTGGAGAAAGTGCCTGTAGACACGCATGGAAGCAAACTAGTGACTCCCCCAAACCCACCCTTCACGGCGGAGGAACGACTCTCCAAGGAGGCCTTGGGCACCCCTCTCAGAGGCCGCAGGACACCCCCGTCCACCGGGCCCCCAGCTCCGATCAGCCCACCGTGACCCGTTACACCCGCCACCATAGAGCCCTTCACGATGGGAAGCGCTGAAGCCTCCATTTCTGCTTCTCAGGGCTTTGCCTGTTTTCTCTACCTGAGATCGAAATGCAATGGAAATAAACCTTAGCGAAGACTAAAGACACAAATCAACAAAGCCGCACAGCCAGAAACCAAACAGCGCTGCTCACCGAGATGCGGCGGACGGCCTGTCCGGAAGCGGGTGACTCACGGGCAGACTCCGGTTTGCACAAACATCACGGGGAAGGCGAGGGGGCCTCTTGACGAGGCAGTGGGGCAGGGGTGCACGTTTTCTATGTGGAGAGCCTGATAAAACACCCAGGCTCACTGATAACGATTCATCCCCTGAGCAAAAAATACTGCAGGAACATATGGAGAAAAGATAAAGAAATACGTGTCTTTGGCCAAGAATCCAAAGTAAAGTGCAACTGGGGCACGAGGCATCCACCGGGCTGAGCTGTGGGACAGGCTCTAAATGCGCCCAGGGCAGTCCCTCACCTGCTGAGGGCTGACCGTCCTCAGGGACTAGGACCTCTGGACCAAACACACACCTGCAATTACATAGGTAATTGTCTAGAGAACTGTCACGCATTATACATGTAACCGAGCAGGAGCCTCTGGGGCCTGCCCGGGGCAGAGCCCTCCCCCACGTCCTCTGTTGTAGCTCTTCTCTGTCTGAATATCTGATGCACGCTTCCTGAGATGCTTTTCAGATGCTAAGACCCCCACCAAGTGGAAGAAATTAACTACCTCATGCCCATGAGCACGTAGCCCCCAGACATCTAGGCGCCTAAGGATTGTGAGCCCGCCCTGTGACCTCACCATCAACCAATCAGAGAACTGCGCATGAGCTGGTCGCATACCCTGCGAGCCCCCCACCCAACCGCCCTTTAAAAATGCTTTGCTGAAACCCTTCAGGGATTTAGGGACTTGGGGATTTCAGGGCCACCCACCTCCTCGCATGGCCCTGCAATGAACCTTTCTCTGCTCCAAACGCCGACATCTTGGTTTGTTTGGCCTCACTGTGTGTCGGGCACGTGAACTTGCGCTCGGTAACACATATAAAATGTCATATATTATACATTTCATATATGACGACATATATGTAAAATGTCATTGTATGTTTATGTACATATACAGATGTTGGACTCTGTTGGCGCTATTGTTCCACACCAAGGAAAGTGTAACTAAAAACGTTAACACACTAGCAGCGTGCCCTCCAGGGTGTGGAGACCCTCAGCTCCTAACGCCATCCAGAGCACGTGTGAAGGCGCCTGTGGCCGAGGCCGGAGAACCCTCCCGGGGCCACCTGGCTGCCCGTCCCTGGAGACGCGCGGCCGTGTCTGATTCAGCAGGACCGCGTCTCTAGGTGTCACCTCTGTCATCTCAGGGCCCCGTGGAGGGAGCGCAGCCACCATGCCCGGAGCCTCCGACAGGCCTGGTGACTCACGTGCACCCCGCTTTCTGCCCGGCTCGAGGACGACAAGAGGCAGAGCCCGGCGGTGCGCCCTTGTCGCCCCGGCTTCTGTCCCAGGAGGGAAGAGGAAGGAAGCAAAGGGCTCGGCTGCGTTACTGGGGCCACGAAGCCGTCACGTCCACGAGGAACCTGAGAGGGAGGACCTCCGAGAACCGTCCCCCCAGCCAGAGCCTTCCCCTGCTCCATCCTTCCTTCCACGTCTTGTTCAAGCACCGAGAAGCCGCCTGCAGTGTAGACCTCACAGGGCTGGTGGTACCAGCCTGGACCGGCACCAGCACGTGAGGGGCGCTGGGGCGCTTCCCCTCCATCCCCGCGGGCGGCCGGGACGCTGAGAGGAGCGCTCGCTCCTCCCGTGGTACATAGCCACGTGCGTGGAGGCGACACGCGTGGGTGACAAAGGCTGGACTCACGGCCCGAGGAGAAGTTCGCTTAAATCCGAACTCCTTGTACTCTATAGACACCAGCAGCCAAACAGCTGTCATTTGGGATTCGCTTTAACCGCAAGGGGCCGGCTGCCGGGCACACTTGAGCACCACCAACTCAGAGCGGATCCAGTCATTCCTGAAGGCGCGACATGTAGCCACACTTCGTCCCCAAGACTGGATGGAACCGAGTCCCGCCCCAACGCAGGGGCGTGTCCACTGCGGTCCTCGCTCCTTTTCTCCGGGACAGTCTGGTGTTCGTCACGCCCCGGAGGACACACGTCAGGGCCAGAACATTCCATCCCCGCTGGTGACAGCCGAAGAGACTCATGATAACACCTTTTCATAGCAGGAGTGGATCAGGAGATCACATTAGGGTTTCATGGTGGAGTTTCCTGTTTATAAGTGGACGGTATTTCTGCTCACAAATACAATGGTAGCATCATTTTCCCAGGTGATGATACTCACCCAGAGCTCCTGGTTCATGTGCCAGAGATTCTCGGAAACCAAGCCCACACAGGCGTGCAGGGCCTCCCCACGAAAGGAGCCAGTGGGCACATCTCACCTACACGTGCAGTTTACAAGTTCCCACATGTGAGGATGGTCCTGTGCTCGCCCTGGGTTATGAGTAAGGGACTGTGTGGCCCACGGCACAAGTATCCCCAGAAAAATCTTCACATTTACCACAGTAGATGCTCCCAGGTCTGGAGACATGAGGTGGGTCATGGGAGGGGAAGCCTAGATTAATTTCATGGGAAAACTGAATTTATTTTTGTACTTCAGTCCAAAGTCTCTACTATTATCTGACTACTTTAGTGGAGGAAAACAATAGAATTTTCATTCTCAGAGGAGAAGACAGACATTATTTATTTACACTTATCCCCATAACAAGACAACAGGTGGGCACAGGGCCTCTCGGAGCTGCCTCGTCCCCTGCACCTGTGTCCCCCTCAGCCCTGCACCTGTGCCTCCCTCCCCCTGCACCTGTGTCCCCCTCCCCCTGCACCTGTGTGCCCCTCCTGCACCTGTGCCCCTCCCCCTGCACCTGTGGCCACATCTCCTCCTCTCCCCCACGAAGGATTTCCCCACAGGCTGCTGCCCAAGGGAACTCTGACCGCAGACCCAGAAACCCCAGACCGGCAATAACTGATTTCACACTGGCCACCCTAAAGAGTTCCACCATCATAACTATCAAAATAAAGTTAAATTATGTTCACTCCAGTTTTAAGTATTAACTCAACCTGGGTCATTTATGATGGTCTGATCCTCAGGAAAGAGGCTGAGCTTCTGTTGGGAAGCCCTGGGGCTGTAAGAGGCTGTAATTCTGTTCATTCGCACAGAAGCCCCAGGAGCGACAGTCACAACGCCTGCGGCCCAGCAGTGGACGGGCTGCACCTGCTGCCCGATTGGACCCTCTCCTGGCCGGTTTCCTCTCGCTCAGCTGCTCCCTGCGGTGCTAACCGGGCTGTGTGTTCCTTCCTTCCAAGATGAAAACTTCCCGGCCAGAAGTAAAGGGAGACAGAGAAGAGCAATAGTTTTAAAGAACCATGCTCTGGGGCGCATCTGGTCTGGGCCTCGGGTTGGGGCGCATCTGCTAATCTGATGCACCTGCCATTTTTGCTGTCATGCTGCTTTGTCACATGTCAGGACCCTTTTGTGAACCTTGATTTTTTCCTTCAAAACTCATAAGCTACTTAATACCATTATCCCTTTGTGAAAAACTATGAAGCTATTCGTGTCTTTACCAGAGACCATTTATGTAACCTGAGAGATTAAATTTTTGTATGATATCAACAGGGGACTTAATGTGACCAGAAAGAAGAAAATAATTTAAACACGTGTGATTGCAAAGACAGTTCTCATGAATGCTCTATAAAAATGTCAGCAAAACAGGGCGATTCACGATGAAAACGGGTGTGAGACTATCCCCTCCCCACTAAATGGAACAGTGTCATCGAAGGTGCCCCGCTCTCCCTACAGGTCCACAGACGGAAAACCCCACAAGCGGGAGTCAGATCAAAGGGGGCATCACATCACCACACCCGCCACGTCGGGCCTGCGGTCCCGGCTGCAGGAGTGTCTGGGGGCCGGCACGTCCCCAGGGACAGACGCTGGCGGCCACTACTTCTGGGGCCCAGGCATCTGCGGGGACGATGTGAGGCACTTGCTGAAAGACAGAAAAAGCCCTAAAACTGACAGATGCCAAGGAGGTCCAGGGAGAGAGGGCTGGGCACCCCGGCAATCAGGCAGCTGAGGGCCCGGGACTGGAGAAGCGGGGCCTCCTCGGTAGACTAACCCTGGATGACGGATGGTCACCGGGCCCCGAGCGAGCTCTTCTGAACATCCCCTGATCCAGCCGATGCCTTCCCAGTAGCGCCACAGGGAAAATCAACAACCACATAAACCTGACGATGGCGTATGCTACACAGACCTCTGACTGCTGAGCTACCCTGTGACTTTAACGCCACTAAGTAGAACAGAAAGACACACACAAAATCATGGCCGCCTTCCGCAGCCCTGATACGCAATTAGAATGTGTCTCCATTCGCAGTTCTTTACTCTCAATAGCTCGCATGATCCTGAGATTACTGTACTGGATATGCTGATCATTTGAAACCCACTTAATTTCTCCTCTTGTCTCCATTCCTAATACAGCAAGTGAGTGAGCTGCACAGTTTTGTTCACCAAGACGTACAGGTCGCTGTGACTGAGTTGTTTGCCTTTACTGCAAGCAAAGCTCCTTTCCCGCAGGTAAGATCTCCCCACCATCAGCCTGGGTTACAGTTCGGCCACTGCTCGATGCGCAGCCGCTAGAAACAGGCGTCCAGTGGGTTAGGACTCCGACCCAGAAACTGGCGCGCGGTAACCGCTACACAAACATCTGCTAAACGAATGCATGTTCGCAGAGGGTGAGCTGCGGCCTCCCTGGCATCTCCCACCTGCGTTGTGTCACCTGCACCATCCCCTCCACTTGGGATGCTTTCTCCCCTCTGTCTCCTCCTGTCCAATTTCCAACCCACCGGTTTACAAACCTTAATGAAAACAAGAAGTAACTAGGGCACTTGCTGCAGATGCAGATTCCTGGGCCTCGCCCTAGCATTGCCGATCTAGTCCATCTTGGGGGGACCCAGGAACCTGCATTCTGAAGAGCAGGCGCTAAGGGTGACTGTGACGGGGGCTCGGCACGGTGGGCCTGCTCCCGCGTGCGTCCCCATCGCCCGCACGTGGCCGGCGCCCGGGGCTCCTTCTCAGGAGCTCTCACTCCCCGCTGCGTCCCAGGAGCAGCTCATGCACGCTCTGTCGAGGCTCTGTTCACAGGGACTGTCTCCGCTGGACTCTAAGTAAACCAGAGACCCTCGGAGTCCGGAGTTTGGCCTCCAGCACAGCTTCCTTTCTGCAGTCACTCAAACCCCCACGGCCGCAGTGCCAGCAAGGAATCAATACCCGCTCCTGTTCCAGAGCGAGCTTGCCAACGAGCAGCGTCGCGAAGCGGGTTTCTAACGTGGTATCTGCCTGCATCTCCGCCAGGAGGCTGTGCTCCTGTGGCCCGACCCTCCCGCCCTCATGCTGGGACCCCGGGCCGTGCCAGCCTTTGATCCCGGCTACAGAGAGGGCCTTTGATCGTGAGGCTCGGACGCTCAGGACAACCTGTCGCTCTGCCTGCGGACATTTCAGCCCATCTTCCCGCTGGCCATCTACTCTCCAACGGAACTCAGTGAAAGCCTGCGACATTTCAGGCCCTGGGCTGCTGATGGTTGGTTTACGCGTTTACAGATCAGTCAGTGTTCCTCTCCAGAGGGTTCTGTGCCTGGTGGGAAACTCCGACGAGCTTACAAAGAGCCAGAGTGCAAACCGTAAGGGTAGGACAGACCTTACAGCGACTGCTACTACTGATAGTTTATAAGAGCAACCATACAGCCAAAGCTACGCTCAAGGGCTGAGAATGTGCTTTACATACCTTTAGGAACACTTAGATATAAACAGATCCTTTAAGATGCTAGACAACTGTAGGTGCATTCAGCAAAGGTCTAATATTGCTGTAACTCGGAGGAAAAATAATAATAATCTGTTAAGTGGAAAACCTGCAGTATTCCCACTCTTCACTTACTTACCTGGTTGCTAGAATCAGGTTTCAAGAATGAACGCGACCAAACAGAAAACAAAATCAAGGCTGGTCTTCAAGATGGTGGAAAAAATGACACCTGCAACGCTTCCAGGGAAGGTTTTGTCATGAAGGACCCAGGCGGGATGGCTTTGTGCTTTCTGATTTATATAGACTCCGCACCGCTCCTGTCCTACAGCAAGCCTTCCTCAGCACAGAAATTTCAGTAAAAACCAGCACTGCCACCATCGCTTCCGGAATCTCTGTGTAAGAACTAAGCTGCTTCCTTGAAACTGGCAGTCAGATGAACATGAGATCCAAAGCGAAAAGCACACACACTCCATCCTTCTCAGTTTACAATTAAAAATATCACAAAAGATTCCCTTCACTGAAAAAACCTTCAAGGCCAGAGAAAATCACACACACACGCCCCCAGAAAACCTGAAGGCAAGGACCAGCTCCTCCTGCCCTGGACCGGGGTGTGGCCTTCCTCTGACTTGGGCAGAGGATGGGTGACCTTGGACCCGCAGGTCACTGACTGCCCGGGGCACAGACTGAAACCAGCCTGGTCTGTTCCCAAGGGTTTCCACCAACATGGAAAACTGCTCTGTTCTTACGAGTGTTTTCGATGCTACGCTGCCTACTTGTAAGTAACAGCCCAAAGTCTTACGTTGGCACATATGCAGGACAGTGATCCGTTAGCTCCGGCCATGGAGGACGGAGGCTTCCTCATGGTCAGCTCACGGGCAGGCCCTTCTCCAGCAGCATCAGCGGGAGTGAGGCCGTGTCAGGATCACCTCTCATCCCGCACCTCACACCCCTGCGCCTCTCGGGGTCCCAGCACTAGGGGGACACTCGGTGCCGATTTCCTGTGATGCCTTCAGAAGGGAGGGGCCCTGCAGAGATACACCAGCCTCGGGACCGGGCCAACCTGCCCAAGGTCATCAATCAACACAGAGAGTCACCACTTCTTCTCTGAACCCGTCGCTAGAATTACTCAACTTATGAGTGAAGTTTTGTAACCACAAGTTCAATCTAACTGCACTGATCACGTGTGACATGAAAACACACTTAAAATAGCCAAAGCTTCCTCCTATTTCCTTCTGAGGCACCTTAGACCATTGTAGGCATTTCATTTCTCTCGTGTAAATCCAGAGAGAACACTGAATACACCCAGGGTGTGCTGGTCAGTGAGTTAACGCGTACACGCCTCACCGAAAACTCAGATCTCCAAACACCTGAGGGCACAGGCCAGGTGCGGCGCCCTGAGCGTGACTGACTGACTGTTGTAAGCGACGCATCTCCGGAACCCGAGACGCAATCGGTTCTAGGGGCAAACCAGCTCTGGGTGGAAACAAGTTCCTAAAAGTCACCGTCACTTTCCTGGTACCTTTTCCTCACATTGTTTAACAACAGCAGCTCTGTAAAGCATGAGAGAACAAGAGACGTTTGAGAAACACGAACCAAAAAAAATCCTTAAATTTACAGCAGTTTCAGGGGTAAATTTAGTGACCTCGACATTTTCTGTATTTTTTTGTATCAAATAACTTTCGATATCGTTTGTATCAGATGACCTTTTAAAAATCATACAAATCCCTTAAAGAGAGAGAGCGACAGTCTGCTTTCTTCCCCCGAAAGAGTAAGAGTGGCCCGGCCTCTTCAGAAACAAACCGCTCACATCAGAGTCAGCACGTGTGCCTCACACAACCAGAAACACAAAATGAGGCAAAGGGAATCCAAAGGAAGTTCGTACCTTTGAACGGGGTCAGTCCATGCAAGTTTCCTTTGATCTGAGTCACTTTCAGTTCCATGTGTCGGGACCGACCTCCTACTCACGTGCTTTAGAAAATGCAAAGCAAGGGTTCCACTAACGTCATCCCTAAAGCGACGAAATCACAAGAAAGTAAAGCTTTACGGTCGTCGGTGTGGATGGAATCACAGACACTCTGGGGTTGGTGTGACTGTGGACCCCAGGCACCAATGCGCTGTCTATGCTGTTCACTCACAAAGGCAAGTCCGCCTTAAAGAGCTGCGTGGGTACACAGGGAGCACGAGGTGGCCTGTGGGCTCAGGCTACTTGGTGAAAGCGGAGCAGCTCCTACACGAAGCCAATCGCTCCAGTACTGTCCAAAGTCATGAAAAGAGCAATTTCTACACGTGAAAATATCACATTTATAAAGTCACTCACATACCCCCTGAAATGTATGGTTATATCTTAGTCACTAATAACCCCAAATCATTCAGGATACAGTGAAATTAGTTGTAAATCACGTATAAGTTGGCATTCTCGGGCATAAATAGATGAACATTCTGGCTCGCAGATCTCAGGGGAGACAACAGATCACATGCATGTATAATGTATAAATACATTATACATGCATGTATAAACACAGATGCACATGCATGTATGTAATGCATGTCATGAGATGATATCTGCTTATTTTTCAATGTAATGAAGTACAGTAGGGTCATTTTTTTTTTTTTTTTTTTACTTTGCCTCATTCTTTAAATTTTAAAAAATTATGGGGTAGCCCACAAAATAATTATATAGTTTATTTTAATTGGTAACTTTACACTGACCAGGCATGGTTTAAGTTACATGAGCTTTATACAAATGGCTGTAAGTACACAGCAGCAGGGCCGACTGGGAAGAAAAAACACAGACCGAATCTGTGTTGAATCCCAGCCCCGCCCCTCCCAGCTGCAGGAACGTGCACGGCGGTTTCATGTTTTTGGGATCCCGTGTCCTTGTCTGTAAAATGGGCGTCTGTCTCCTGTGTTGTTTCAGATGTTACTGAAAGAACATGTGGAGAATGATGTTGAACCTCCCCGGGAGCCCAGGACGTGCCTCATACAGGGCCGGGCCCCGGACTCCCTCCTGAGGCCCCTCGTCCCCTCTCCGACACAAATACAAAGCTGTTTTGGGAGATCTATCTAAATCAGGAAGCGCCGGGCACAGGCTGGCGGCTGGCATCTGCCATGATGCTGCCTTGTGCTACTTCCCTAAGAACTGGTCACGGTCACCAAAGAGGAAGGAGGATCCGGACCAGCCCGGGACAATGTCAGGGGCACGTGCTCCGGCAGCTGAGATGCTGAGACCCTGGGCCCTCCCGACCCCCAAACGCCGTCTAAACTAAGACTGGCCAACGGGCCCAGGTGGTGAGGGCCGCAGACCTAAGAGGAAGGAACAGAGAGCTCCTAATCATGGTTCCAGCACCCCTGGCACGTGCCCTTAGAAAGGGCGTTCAGTTTCCAGCTAAACTTAAGGTCAGGATGTAAAACGTGGGGCTCAGGCTTTGGCACCGTGAGGATTAAAGGAACATTTGCAGGACCCACAGCAGCCAGCCAGACCCAGGGTGACACCCCTAGCAGAGGCCGGCTCACCTCCCACCCTCCCCCCCAGATCCGCCCCGGCCTCAGCGCGGGAGGATCGCCTTCCAGAGATTTCCGTTCCCTCCTGGTTAAGCAAATGGGCTCCTGGACTTCAGCCTAATTGAAACTGTCCCCCGCAGGAATCTGGCAGAACCCTACACACAGGGCTCCAGGCCAGAGAGGGGAGGCCTGGGAAACGGCCAGCCTGCGTGTTGAGCAAAAGGAAGAGGAACGCTGGGCCCTGACGCCCAGCCAGGCGCAGGCTCTGAGGACAGCCTTTCCCACACAGCTGCCGCCCCTCTGGGCAGCGCTCGTCTATTTCAGAGCATCCCTGGCCAAGTGGAGGGAAGAGGGAAGTCAGGGATACAGACGGAAGCAAAGGGGCAGTGGTGGGGAAACACGGCCCAAGTGAGCTCGTGAAACCAGGGCTGCGGAAGTCCATCTAGGAAACGCTTTCCCACTCACTCTCCCATCAAGACGGGGCCAAAGGGACCCGGTGGGGGTGAACCAGATGCCTAAGCTGACCTCCAGGACGTGTCCCCTTCATGCCGCCTGAGGGTCCTCTCACCCTCTGGCACCTGTTCCCGTCCGATTCTGGGACATTCCTCCTTTATACTCAGCCCATCCTTTACTCAATCAAACACTCACTGAGGCTCGGCCCCGGGCACAAAGACGCAAGCACGCAAGGTCTAAGTTCTCAAGGAGCTTGTGTCCTAGAGCAGGATTCAGGGGCCAGGATGCCAGTTCCCTGTGTGGGGTTCTGAGAAGGGGAGCCCAGAGCTTGCGCGGGTGGGGACAGAGGGAACATCCCACGCTGCAGGGTCTGCCCTGGAGGCGGCAGTGGGCACAGGGGAGGGGGGGTGGGGGCTGCAGGACGGCAAAGACCCACACGTCTACTGCATCCTCCAGGTGTGAAGCCAGCGTGATGCTGGCGACGCACCGCCGTGGGGCCTTGGGGGCAGCACGGCTAGGAGGTCCCAGGCCCCCTCCCGTCACACTAGGGTCCTGCAAGTAAGTCCCTGCCCTCCCCACATGAGAAAACGAACGGGTCCTGTCTTCCCACAAGGGCCTTACTGTGTCAAGGGCAGTCAATACGGAATGAATGTTTCCATCACCCCAAACCCATATATTGACTCCCAACCCCCAGTGTGACAGTGTCAAGAGGGGGGCCTTTGGGAGGTGAGAGGTCATGGGGGTGGGGCCCCCAGATGGGATCAGTGCTCTCATAACAGAGACCCCAGGGAGCCCCCAGCCCTTCGCCCACGTGGGGACACAGGGAGAAGACGTCTGTGAACCAGGAAGGGGCCTCACCAGGCACCACATCTGATCCTGGATGTCCAGCCTCCAGAACTGGGAGAAATAAAGTTGTCTATGAGCCGCCTGGCCTGTGGTGTTTTGTTACAGCAACGCAAATGGACCAAGACCGGGGTCAACGTGGTGAAGAAGCCATCCGGGCACGAGCGTGAAGGGAGACGCGTCCGAGGCCGCAGGGGCGGTGCCGGGAGCACCCCCATGAAAGGCAGCGTGGGGCGTTCAGAGGTGGCGAGTGTCAGGGTGCAGAATGAGAGAAGGAGAAACAGATAACTTAGGGGGTGCAGGGGGAGGCCTGGGGACCTGACTCTTGGTCCTGGAACCGGCGGGCGGGCGGTGGCCAGGTGTCCGCGAGCCAGAACCAGGACGGAGGTGAGAGGACGAGCTCAGAGGAAGCCGAGGAGATGCCCCCGGGGCAGGTGCAGCCAGGGACAGAGCGGAGGGGTCCGCGGAGACTCCAGGGAAGGAGACTGAGGAAGGGCCTCGGGACTGGCCTGAGCATCGCAGACCACAGACAGGAAGCCGCGCGGGTGACAGAGACATAGGAGGAGAAGCCTGCGTCACACGGGACGGCGGGAGCGGGGCAGGGGCCCAGGGGACCTCCTGGCCGGGGCCCGGCTCAGCCGCCGTCCCCTCCTTCCGAGCAGGTGGCCTCGCTCTCAGCCCGGCCTCTTTGCTACCAGGTTCCCAGCCACCCACCCCCGGGGCAGGGAAGCCCCACCCGGGGCCCAACACGAGGACACAGTGCCTGTGCTGAGGAGGCCCCCAGGCCTGCGGGGCGGAGCCCACCTTTAAATGCTCAAGGGCTTTACAAGTCGGCAGTTAAACAGCCATTCTTAAAAACTAAATTCTGTAAACTTGCAGTCGAATAACTCATATTAAAGCGAAGGTGGTAACCGCTCACATTCACCCTAATTACCTGACTACGTTTTCCTGCCCCTACACTCTCGAGGCCCTTGGCTTCCGTTCTGCCCACGAGACGGATGCCCTCCAGCAGAGTGTTGGCCGACAGCGCGCCTGGGCTTGGAGCCGCACTGCTGGCGGGAGCGTCCCCACCACGGGGACCGTGAGGGCAGGGCTTTCCCTCGGGAGCCGCTGCTCACCTCAGGCTTTAAGGGGCCAGAAGCCTCTGAGGAGCAGGCAGCTGGGAGGGTGCTGGGAGAGACTCCTGAATTAACAATAGCTGCAACATTCAACTTCTACGACCTAGAAAATTAAGGCCTGACAGGATTTCCTACTGTCCACACACAGAACCCCAGCACGTTCTAAGGCTGCTGGAAAAAGCCTCCCGGCCCTGCAGGCCCCATGGTCGGTGACACTTTCTTCCCTCTCAGCTCATTTCAGGCGCTAAGGGGATGCGGCCAGATGTGGTAGGACTCACAGTTGCCTAGCAACCTGCCTACACTGCATCCAGACCTGCTCCCTGAAATATCCTCCTGCAACAGAGCTTTTTTGGAAAGTTCCAGGGAACATTTTTAGAATGAGCTTCCTGAGGTTGACAATAGCAGGGGTGCAGGAGGCTGTAAGGACCCCTGGCAGTCTGCCCTGGAAAAGGCCCCAGGCCACACCCTCCCTCCTAGTCCCATGCTGCAGGGAGCCTGGACAGTTCAGAGGCGAGGACGCAGGTGCTCAATGCCCCCGGGAGGATGGGGCATCAGGATGCCCTGAGGACGGTTCACCTGCATGTGTATTAGTTCTCTGGTTTGACCCCCATGTGCTGGAAGGCTCACTGAGCTGGGCAGAGGGGATGCTTGGGACGCAGGGCGTGGCCAGCCTGCCCCATGGGAACCCACGGGGAGCCGCACATATGGCTGACGGGGCCACTGCTGGGACGTGAGCGGGTGTGTGAGCTGCACAGCCAGGGGGCTCACGGGCCAGGGCATGGGGGCCAGTGGGAAAAGGCAGATCTAACTGAGGAGGGCCAGGGAGGAACCCGGGAGACAGTGGACACAGGCCCGGGGGTCTGAGATGTGCGGGTCTCAGGGGTCCCCAAAATCTCGCAAAGAGTCTGAGGCGGTGGTGAAGTTTGCACCTGAGAAACACCACGCGCCACTGGCCAAACGAGGCTGTTCCCTTGCGAAGGCTGCTTGTGAGCAAACTCGACGGGTTTTGCCATTCTCCTTCCCATTTAAGAAAGCCATCTGGATAATTCTGAAAGGTTGGCAAATTTCCCCTAAATGTAATGAAAATGCTTCTCTCTTAACCATCCTATCAAGAGAGAGACTGAACAGGAGTGAGAATCCTGAGCCTTCGTGAAAAGGAAATTGTTCTCTGAGGCTCAGAATCTGGGCTCCATTTCAACAGGTGATGGAGATCCTTCCTGATTTCCTTGCAGAGACATCTGGGGATGAAGGAAGTGGAGGGGACAGAGATGAAGATGAAGAATTATTAATATTATTACTGTGGGGTTTGAGTGTGTAGGAGGAGAGCTTCCGGGAGAAAAAGAATCCGCTGCCAGACCTAGTGCCCCGGGGGTGGGATGCTCTGAGGACAGGCTGGTGTCCGAGTGCCAGGGTGGAGAGGACCACAGGGAGAGCCGTCTGAGTGCCGGCCCGGTGGACTTGAATGCCCTCCTTCCAAGCAGGAGCCCCTGGGACGTGCCCGGGATCCGCCAGCGGGAACCCGCAGCTGGGAGCCGGGCCCATGACACAGGTGTCCCCCTGCCCTGGCCCGTCTACCGGCACGAGGGCTCTGGGCCCAGGGGACGGGGGGCGAGGACTTCCGCATGAACTTCCCCAGCGGGCGGCTGTCCGCCTCCGGTACAACATTGGCAGCACAGCTGAGACAATTTAACGCTGGAGCTTCCTGGTTACAGATCACGGCGAGAAGGTGCAGGGGGGGCTTCTCGGCTGTGTCCCTCGAAAGGGGAGGGGGTTGTCGGCCCCGAGACAGACACTGGCAGCGGGCGGGGGGAGAGGGTAGGAGGAGTGGGGAGGCTGGCTGTGGACGCACCAGAGGGGACGTGAGGGACCAGAAAGACAGCGGGATGCACGTGCGGACGTGGGAGCCACCAGCAGGGAAGCCACGATGACAACGTGGCCTGGTAGCAGGGGCAGCGGCAGAGGGAGCCCCACAGGGCCACCTGCATTCGGGGGCCAGAGCCCAGGAGCATCCTCGCCCGGGTCCCTCCGCCTCAGGGCAGAGCCCGAGCTGGGGACAAGCTCTGGCCAGAAGGTAAGTGACACTTCCAGGGGCCCCGGCCACTCAGGTCTGGCCGCTGGGCTGTGAACAGGGACGGCGTGTGGCCTGTGAAAGCCTCTGTGTCCAGATGAAGGGTGCACCTTCGGGATGTGGACGCAGTGGCCACACCTCAGGCCACCTCCCAGCCGTCCAGACCTCAGGGACGAGGGGCCCTCCCAGGGCCGTGGGGCCCTCGTCAACTACCCCACTCACACACACACCCGGGCCCCCAGACGGGTCTGTGTGCATGTGTGTGTGAACAAAGCCTTGGGCCTGAGGACACCGTTAAATGGGCTCTTAACACGGCCGGCTGGGACTCACCACCGACTCGACTTAGCTCGTGTATTAGCTTAGTCATCCGGACATCTGACAGCCCACCAACTAGCGAGCGTGAGTTACTATTTCTATCCCCTGGAATAGACGGAACTGACATCAAAGCTGCCAAAGACAGGTGGACGCCCCCAGTAAATGCTCCCAGTCGGGGAATAAATGCCAGGGTCCTGGGCGGACACACCTGGGGGAATCCAGGCACCTGGCCCTCAGCAAACACTTCCTGAAAGGTCCGTGTCACGCAGTCATACAAATTAGACACGGAACACGAGCGTGCATGAGCATGAACGCGTGTGTGCATGTGTGTGTCTGACAAGTCAGCTGTCAGACAGAGACCAGTGTGTCAGCTTAAATTCCCTCTGTACACACGGTCATCCAGGACCACGGGGGCTCAGGGCAGTCCCGACCTCAGCCTGCGGGCTCCTGCCCCTTGTTCTCTGGTCAGTAGCCTGGGGACATGTTGGGGCCCAGGAACAACAGAAACCACCAGAGAATTCACCTGGGCACAGCAGTGAGGTGAGAGTCTTTCCTCCAAAACAGAAACTAAATTCAGCTGAAAAACTGCTCCCTTTATACGAGGACGACTCCTTGAACTCAGAACGTCAGGGGACACGCAGACCCTGACATCGCGCGACACACACTTAATACACACTAGGGAACGGTCACAACAAAAACCAAATGCCACCCTCAGCCTTTCAGGTTCAATCCCCTGCCCACAGGGCAGCCGTCCATGCAGATGGGGCCACACATGTCCACTTAATCCTTCAGGGAAAGGTGAGAGACTGGTCTGTGTGATAAGATGTTTTCAGGTCTCCCGTCCTCCCTCACATGGTCTTAAATGTCCGACCCCCACTGAGCTTGTTCAATGTCTAGAAACGGCCACAGAGGCCAGAGGACGGTGTCCCACACGTGAACACCATGGACAGAGACGAATTCCCTGGCATCCCCCCACTGGCAACATGACCCAACCCTATACAAGGCACTCATCCTGCCCCGAAGTGCAAGCTTTTCAAAGACAGCGGAAACGTCAGTGCCCTCGGATGACCCCCCTGACGATAGGAAAGTTGTCTCCACTCTCAGCTGTCACGGCACAGGGTCAGCAAGCCTGTGTAGGGCATGCGTGCTGTAGCCCAGCTTGGGCCACCCCGATCGTGGGCCCAGAGCAGGGGAGGGACAGGGCCAGCTTCTCTTCAGACAGGACTCTGTTTACTCAACTTGTGTCCGGCAAGAACCATGTATCCTCAAGGTCCGGGGAAATAGTTCCTCAAATTAGACAAGACTGATTTTAATTAATTTATTTTTTAAAGATTTTTTTTTGATGTGGACCATTTTTAAAGTCTTTATTGAATTTGTTACAATATTGCTTCCGTTTTATGTTTTGGATTTTTTGTGGGTTTTTTTGTCCCCAAGGCATATGGGATCTTAGCTCCCCGGCCAGGGATCAAACTCCCAGCCCCTGCACTGGAAGGCAAAGTCTTAACCACTAGACGGCCAGGGAAGTCCCCTAGACAAGACTGATTTGAATTTCACGCACTGGCCCAATTCCTGAGTGCATTTAGCATCATGTGCCACACGGGGAGACGCCTGCCCTTAACTGCTTCCTTCTGTTCTTCCCAGGACATTTCCACTTCCTGTGCAAACCGCCTTCATTCAACCCACTGCCCCGAGCACACCTGTCCCTTCGTCTCCCACCTGCACCCTCTGCCGTCCGGCTCCTGTTCACACCTGGCTGTGTCCCATCAGAGGTGCGAGGGGAAAGCCAGCTGGACAGAAGCTCAGAGCATGACGTTTCCAGCCTTCCTGGGGGAGAAGCACGCTGTACTTTGGGGGCATCACTCTTCAGATGCAACAGGAAATAAAGCAAATTGGAAGGAAACTGATGTGAAGTAAGGGAAAGACTAGCCAGGGAGAGGAATTAGGCGTAAGCTTCGGAGTAAGAGATCGTGACTCGTTAGGAACAGCAAGAAGAAAAAGCCACATCACGAGGCTTGTTTCCTGAGGACCCTCTGAGTTCAGAACAAAATAAAGCAGAATGCCAGCTGAAACCCAAACTTCAAAAGTATCACTCAAAGACTCACTGAACTTGTCTTTGCCATAAATAGCCAGCGAGAGCCAGGACCCAAGATGAGCAGCCGCTGACGGCGCACCAGCTCCCATCGCACGCCCCGAGGGCAGTGAGGCTCCTTTGATGAGGGCTGCCCAAGGGAAGCACTGGAACTATGCTCTGGGGTCCACCCTGTCCACCTTCCCAGGTCAACGTCCTCTCCCACCACCCAAGTCAGCCTAGTGCCTAGTGACTGGTTTTCTCACACAAACAGCACATACTCAAAACTTAAATAACAAATGGCAAAATTTCATTCTTTTTTATGGCTGAGTACTATTCCATTGTGTGTGTGTATGTATATATATATATGTATGTATATATATATATATATATATATATATATATATATATATACCACATCTTCTTTATCCATTCATCTGCCGGACATTTCGGTTGCTTCTGTGTCTTGGCTATTGTAAACAGTGCTGCTATGAACATTGGGGTGCATGTATCTTTTCTAATTAGTATTTTTGTTTTTTTCAGATATCTACCCAGGAGTGGAACTGCTGGATCACATGGTAGTTCTATTTTTAGTGTTTTGAGAAACCTCCATACTGTTTTCCACAGTGGCTGCACCAATTTACATTCCCACCAAGAGTGTAGGAGGGTTCCCTTTTCTCCACACCCTCACTAACAGTCGTTATGTGTGTTCTTTTTGATGATACCAATTCTGACAGGTGCGAGGTGATATCTCATGGAATACTACGCAGCCATACAAAGGAATGAAATTTTGTCATTTGCAACAACATGGATGGGCTTGGAGGGTATTCTGATCAGTGAAATAAGTCAGACCAAGACAAATACTGTACAATATCACTTATATGCGGAAGCTGTCTTTTATCATCATCTGTCTCTTATCATAATCTGTCTTTTATCATGAGGTCTCAGCCAACTACTTAGAAGAGTAGAGGGTAAATTATTTTTCCTCCCCTACAAGAAAAAAAAAAGAATAGATATTTTCCTATTTTGCAAGAACCAGATCACAGAATACAATAAAAATCATTCAATTATTCACTGCTTCTGAGACTGTACTTCGTCCTATTTGAATATTTAATGTTGTTTCTTTGCGGTAAGATGATCCATTCAACCTGCGAGCTAAGTACCCAGCAAATGAATGGTATGTTCTAAGGGAAGAGCTGCGTCTACATCACAAGTGACATACGTTAAAAATAGTACGTTACATAATAAAAAGACAAAAGCCCAACTGGAAACATATCTCAAAAAATAACAGAAAATGTTAGTTGCAACGTTATACAAAAAATTCTTAGAAGACATTAAGAAAATCACTAACATTCCATTTGCTACGCAAAGTAGATAAAAGTCTGCAAATAAAACTTACAGAAGAAATGTAAATAGCTAGTAAATATTTGAACACACATTGTGCTCTCTAGGAAATAAAGGGATGAGAATTAAAACAAGATACAGCTGTCGCCTTTTAATTTGGGAAAGATGAAAACTGAACTGGGATTTCATTGTTACTGAGATGGGGGTGAGAAAAGTATTCATAAAATTCTCACAGAAATATAAATTTGTTCAATCAGAAAGGTAATTTGCCTTTATATATACCATGAGCCTTAAAAATGGTCCTAACATTTGATCTATAGTTTTACTTCTAATGTTTATTCTAATGAGATAATCAGAAATGAAGTCAAAGATTTGTGTAAAAAGAGGCTTATAGTGATAGCACTAATAGTAGTTGTTAAAACCTAGAACAACCCAAGTGTCTGGTAATAGGGACACAGTGAAGTTAATAAAAATCCAATCATAGTGAGATATAAACCAGTTATTATCTATGATGATTTGAAAAATATTAATGAAATATAAAATTGTTAACTACACAGTGCTGGATGAAAAAAGCTGAAAGCCAAGCCACACAGATGACCTGATACCCTCTGCATGTGTACATATGTGTGTGCATTTTACACACGTTTACAAACACCAGAAGAAAACAACGGAATTATATCAGACTGATAATGCTTATCTCAGAAAGTAATATTACACGTTTCTCATGTTCGTATTATTTTTAAACTCAGAAAAGCGTATCTGACAAAAAGGTGAGGTTTATATATTTAGAGTAAGGATACTGGGTTTGTTGGAGTCTCACATAACTTTTCGGACCCTGACGCGGATGGCGCACTTCCATTTCTTATAAAGCGTGACATTCCTGAATCTCGTGGTCCTTCCCCGACATCAGAGTGGCGTGTAAACTGAGCAGCACCCAGTCCTGTAGACGCGCATGGATGGACCGAGGGCGGCCCTTCCCTCCTCGGATTTTCAGAAAGCCACAGGAGGTGAACTGGGATAGGGAACAGCTCATCTCTGGCCCAAAGGGACTGTTAACTACAAGTGACAAGCCCCCAGAGCCCTGCATCGTAGCCGCGCACAGGTTGCACACGTGTGGGCAGGTACTCGCAAGTACAGCTGGAAGGCCCCAGCAAAGACGAAGAGAACGTAGTAAAAGAAGCTGAGACATAACAAGTAAGCAACGATACAACATGATGACCTCCCAGTAAAACACGGAAAGGGAAAGACGGGGGTGACATCACTAAAAAGCTAAAGGAAAATAACTGCCCACCTGCACGTCCATAGCCAGAGAACTCATTCTTAAAAAGGAAAAGGAAAATGAAGACAATTCCAGGCAAACCAAAAGGGAGGGAATTTGTTGCCAACGGACGCTCACTAAAGCCCAAACTGGGAGAGTTGTCAGAGAGAAGGAAAATGACCCCAGACAGAAACAAGGAAACAGGAGAGCTGGTGACAAGCTAGAAAGGTGAAGATCAATACCAACCACACAGACAACAAGAGTATGGTCTCGATGGCTTTACAAATACATGCTGAATTCACACATGGGCCAAAAGCAACACAAAGCAGGAGGGAAGAAAAGGAGATGAAGGTTTTAAGGTCTGGAAAGGGGTATGAATACTCCACTCATGTCAGTTTCCAATAACATAAGGGTGACTACGGTGATCCACAGCGAAGCTACTAAAGCAACAGCAGTGGAAGCTGCAAATGACAAGGCAGGAAAGGAGAAGATGGAATAATAAAAACAAATCTTGATTAATACAACAGGAGGCCAAAAAGGAAAAGCAAACAAAATATTAATAGATGTTACAAACAGAACTAGTAAGATGGGAGATTTGAACACAATTACATCAGGAATTACATTTAATAAAAATGGTCATACTGGACTAAAATAAAAGCAACTACCTGTGGGCTTCCCTGGTGGCGCAGTGGTTGAGAGTCCGCCTGCCGATGCAGGGGACACGGGCTCGTGCCCCGGTCCGGGAAGATCCCACATGCTGCAGAGTGGCTGGGCCCGTGAGCCATGGCCGCTGAGCCTGCGCGTCCAGAGCCTGTGCTCCGCAGCGGGAGAGGCCACAACAGTGAGAGGCCCGCGTACCGCAAAAAAAAAAAAAAAAAAAAAACTACCTGTGTAAAGAATACAACTTAAATATACGAACAGAGAAAGTTTGGAAGTAAAATGATTGAAGAAGATGATGAACTGCACAAATATTACCCCAAAGAAAGCTGATATATACTAACATCAGATGACACGGATTTTAAGGCCAAAATCAATGAAAGAGAGATTATTTCATAATGATACAAGGGTGAATTTTCTAGGAAGATATAACAACCTGATATATATGTGTCACTATATGACTTCAAAATATTAAGAAGCAGAAACTGGCAAACTGAAAAGAAAAAATAAATAAATCTAGATAAATTTGAAGGATTAAGCAGACAGATGAATCAGAAAGTATCAGTAAGGATTTGAAAGGCCTGAGCAAGAGGGCTAATAATCTTGAGTTACTGATTTGTACAGAAATCTGAACACAAAAATAAGATAATTTTGTTTTTATATGCACAGAACATCTGCCAAAATTAGCCATATGCTGAAATTTAAGGCAAATCCCAGCAAGTTTCATATGATGGAAAACATTCAGAAAACATATTCTCTGACTACAGTGGAATTGAACCTGAATTCAATAATGAAATAGATAACTAGTGAAGGACCAATTATTTCAAAACTAAGCAATAAACTTCTAAACATTCCTTGTCGAAAGAGAAATTAAATGGAAATTATAAAACATTTTGAACTAAAGGTCTTGCAAGTATTGCATATCAAAACTCACAGGATGCAGCTAAGATTGAACATAAGATCTGCAGCCTTAAATCCATGCATCGGAAAAGATAAAAGCTAAACATCAATGATTTAATACTACTATACATCACAGGAAGTCAGAATAAGATTAGGAAATGAAAACTGAATAAAAATAATAAAGATAAAATTAGAAATTCATTAAACAGAAAAAAAGGAACATAGTGTTGGGAAAAAAAGCAACAAAGCCAAAAAGTTGTCATTCTTTAAAGACTAATAAAATTCATAAACCCTTACTAAAGTTAATTAAGGAAATGAAACAAAAGGCCTAAAGCAATAATATCAGAAATGGAAAAGGAAAAATCATTACAGATTCTACAGACATGAAAAGATTTTAAGAGAATAAAAATGGTGATATGGGACATCCTTGTTTTGTTCCTGATCTTAGAGAAGCTTTTAGCTTTTCATCACTGAGTATGATATTAAGTGTGGGCTGTCATATATGGTCTTTATTATGATGAAGTATATTCCTTGTACACCCACTTTGTCAAGAATTTTTATCATAACTGGGTGTTAAATTTTGATAAATTCATTTTCTGCATCTACTGAGATGATCATACGCTTTTCCTCCTCCATTTTGTGTGTTATCACATTTATTGATTTGTAGATGTTGAACCACCCTTGCATCCTTGGGATAAATCCTACTTGATCAAGGTGTGTGACCCTCTAATGTATTATGGAATTTGGTTTGCTCCTACTCTGTTGAGGATTTTTGCATCCGTGTTCGTCAGGGATATCTGTCTGTAATTTTCTCTTTTGTGGTGACTTTGGTTTTCGAATCAGGGTGATGCTGGCCTTGTAAAATGAGTTTAGAAGCATTCTTTCCTTTTCAGCTTTTTGAAAAAAAGTGTGAACAACTTTATATCACAAATCTGTAAGTTAACAAAAATGGAAAAATTCTTTGAAAAACACAACTTATAATAACTATGACAAAAAGAAATTTAAAATCTCAGCAATCCTCTGACTAATGAGGAAAATCTGGAACCATAAGCTTTCACATGTAAGAATCACCAGGAGGAGATGGCTTCCCCAGAAATACTTCCAATGTTTTAGAGAATAAGTAATACTAATTACGCAGACTCTTCAGAGTTGAGAAAAAAGAACATTTCCCAAGTTTGTTTTGCCATCAGATTAATCTTAATTCCAAACCAAAAGGATTAATAAAAGAAATGCAATCTGTTGTAAATATACACAAAAAAGTACCCAATAAAATATTAGCAAATATTATGCAATATTTCAAAAGGATAAAAAAAAACACAAAAATATTGTGTTTATTTTGGGAAGGCAAATGTGGTTTATCATTCAAAAATCAATCAAGGGCTTCCGTGGTGGTGCAGTGGTTAAGAATCCGCCTGCCAATGCAGGGACACGGGTTCGAGCCCTGGTCTGGGAAGATCCCACATGCCACGGAGCAACTAAGCCCATGAGCCACAACTACTGAGCCTGTGCTCCAGAGCCCGCTAGCCACAACTCCTGAAGCCTGGGCGCCTAGAGCCCATGCTCCGCAACAAGAGAAGCCACCGCAATGAGAAGCCCGCGCACCACAATGAAGAGTAGCCCCCGCTCACCGCAAGTAGAGAAAGCCCGCACACAGCAACAAAGACCCAACGCAGCCAAAAATAAATAAATAAAATAAATAAATATATACCTTTAAAAAAATCAATCAATATAACACCATATAAAGAATAAAAATTATATAATCATCTTGATAGAAAAAGATTAGATAAAATTCAGTTTAGGGCTTCCCTGGCGGCGCAGTGGTTGAGGGTCCGCCTGCCGATGCAGGGGACACGGGTTCGTGCCCCGGTCTAGGAGGATCCCGCATGCCGCGGAGCAGCTGGGCCCATGAGCCATGGCCGCTGAGCCTGCGCGTCCGGAGCCTGTGCTCCGCAACGCGAGAGGCCACAGCAGTGAGAGGCCCGCGTACCACAAAAAAAAAAAGAAAAATTCAGTTTAAGCAGATAATTAGAAAGAAATTTTATCCTGATAAAGGTTATATATATGTCCTATAGTAAATATCATACTTAATACAGAAATATTAGAAATTTCCCACCCCTCACTGAATTTAGGAATATATTTGGATGCTCAATAGCCTCACTTCTATTCAACATGTCCTAGAGGTCCTGGCCTGTGCAATATAGCTGGAAAAATGAATCAGACAACTAGAGAAAAAAACAGCATTTGTATCCAACTTATTATGGATGTAGAAAGTCTAAAATACCTACAGAAAAAAACAATAAATTAGCAAATAAATACAGCGATTTTATCAGAACAAGTTTAATAAAACTATTATTTCTATTACTATTAAACTGTTAATATTTCTATTAACAGTTTACTACTGTTACTATTATAACAGTAGTAAACAATCAGAAAATTATGTTTAAACTATGTCTTCAATAAATTGCCAATCAAAGCCTAGTGAGTTATTCTTTGTAAAAACTAAGACAGTGATTCTAAATTTCACACGGGAATGCGAAGAGGCAGTACTATAAAGCCAATCTCGAGAAGGCAGGACTCAGTTGGAGGACTTAAATGCCAAGACACAGTAAAAACAGTAACCATGGCAGCATGGTACTGGCCCAGGTGAGACAAACCCCCAACCCTACGTGCGGGCAGTGCAGGAGAGGCGCATGAGTGTGGCTCCCTGGGCCGGAGCAAAGGCTGCAGTGCAGTGTGTGTGTATGGCGGGGTGGGGTATGCGGTGCCCTTTCCATAACTACTGCTGGTTGAAGGGCAGCAGAACATACAAACCCGAAACAAGCCACTCTGGCTTAAGATCACTTTTGAGCTGAAGGTAACTGAGAAGAAGCAGACACAGGAAAAGCTCTCTGCCCTCTCCCTGCTGCCGAAAAGCAGGACATGAACTTAAAAAGGTGCCCCCTGCCCTCTCCACCGGGAAAGACAGAAGCAATCACTGGAGACAACCCTGGACCCTCATCAGCCTGATGAGGCTGGAAACAAACCCAGCTGGAACCACCCTGTTTACCACCAGTTCCTATATATATGCCTTCCCACAACTTGCCACCCTAGAAACCCCAAGTCCCTTTCCTTTGTCTTGTCGCTTCCGTACGAATTCCCTGTTCTTTGTTCAGATGCCACACGAGCCCAAGTTCTAACCACCCTCTGAGCTCATCTCTCTGTGCTCCCATGAATATGCGAGATGCACGTGTTAATAAACGCCTGTGTGTTTTTCTCTTTTGAATCTGCTGTCAGTCTAACCTGCGGCCCCGTCAGAGGGTAGAAGGAAAAAGAACTGTTTCCTCCTTGCACATCTGCCTGGTCCTATGTTACATGTCACTGAGCTGGAAAACAGATCCGCACAGCAGCTGTGCCAGCGTGTCCTCAGTGATGGGCCAGGGGATGGGCACTTGACAGGGTGTGGACCGGTCGCAGCAGAGCGCAGACGGGCTGGAAAGAACAAAGTGCAAGAGGAAGGCACAGAGGAATTCAGAGTGACCGGGGTACAGGGTGCATCAGCAAAGCGGAGGAATGGGGGTGAAGAGGTAGCACAGGCTGCAGTCTGGGCCGTTTTAGATGCTGAGGAACTGCCATGTCCCAGGCAGAATGGAGAACCCAGGACTCAGATTATTAATGACATTTAATTTGGGGGATTTTGCTGAAATCAACTGCATACTTAGGTTCTTTTTCCAATTTCGTAATCATGGTTGCTCTAGACAATGTTTGTGTCCTGTCAAATGCATGTGTTGAATCCTAACCCCCATGTGATGGGGGGGCAGTATGGGAGGTGATGAGGACATGAGGGTGGAGCCCCCATGAATGGGATCAGTGCCCTCATAACCGAGACCCCAGAGAGCCCCCAGCCCTTCCTCCATGTGAGGACACAGACAGAAGACGCCCTCTGTGAACCAGGAAGCCCTCACCAGATGCAGGATCTGCTGGCGCCTTGATCTTGGACTTTCTGCCTCCAGAATGGTGAGAAACAGATGTGTGTTGTTTAAGCCCCCAGCCTACAGCATTCTGTTATAGCAGCCAAACAAACCGAGGTAACAGTGCTGTAAGAACTCCGTAAACATCCCTTCTATGGCTTTCGGAAAAGAAACTGTGAAGCAAACAAGTGAGAGTTTGAGAATGATACTCAGTGAAAGGAATCAGAGCGGCGAAATAATAAATTTAAAATGTTAACGCAGAGTTTCGGGAGAACGTTTTCATTACAGCCCATGTCACAGAGAAATCCTGCTCAGGGTGGCCCTGTTTTGTGTATGATTCACATCAGTTTATAGAACCTTTCTGTCCTTTCAGGCACTTTTAAGTGTGCTTTCAGTTTATCCTCAGAATAACTTTGTACAGAGAACAGGAGAGCTTATTTTCCACAAACGAGAGAGCTTTGGCCCAGAAAGTGGTGATCTGACTCCAGTCAAAGGGCCGAGTGGTGACAAGGTCTTGCCTGCAGGATCCCAGGCTCCCCTGGCAGGACCTCTGCTGATTGCCTCAGGTCCCGCAGGTTTGTTTTGAACCAAACCTCCAGAAAACAGGGCTTCCCTGGTGGTGCAGTGGTTGAGAATCTGCCTGCCAATGCAGGGGACACGGGTTCGAGCCCTGGTCTGGGAAGATCCCACATGCCGCGGAGCAACTGGGCCCGTGAGCCACAGCTACTGAGCCTGCACGTCTGGAGCCTGTGCTCCACAACAAGAGAGGCCGCGATAGTGAGAGGCCCGCGCACCACGATGAAGAGTGGCCCCCACTTGCCGCAACTAGAGAAAGCCCTCGCACAGAAACGAAGACCCAACACAGCCAAAAACAAATAAATTAATTAAAAAAAAATCTCCAGAAAACAGACCCTCATTCTTATACATTACCACTCTTCTCTGAGGGAAACTCTTAGAGAGAAACAGCTTGGAACAGAAGCAACGGGCCCGCGGTGCAGGGTGGCTCCCCGCTGACCACCTTCCCCTTTTTAGTCCCGGGCACCTTCACGCACAGGTCTGGGCCTCCACACTTTTCCACTTCCTGTCTCCTATCTCCCTACACACATCCTCCTCTGCCTAGAAACTCCCCAACTCTAACTGCACAGATAGGAAAGTTCTAAGGCCCCTTCCAGCTCTGGTGAAAGCAATTCCAACGGCCAAGGGAACGGCCCTTATGCATTTTCTACTTGAATGGCTGCACTTCCCCCAGAAGCCCTTTTACACCAGGTCTCTAAGGAAAAAAGCATCTTATAATATTTGCCCTTTTCAGTTCTTACAAGCAGAAATGCCATGCTTCAGCTTCCTTTAGAACTTTTACAAAAGATGTTCTTCTACGCTATCCCAAATAATTCATAAATACCACCTATCAAAGTCCTGAGAGATGCCGGCTTTCCTTCTGATATCTCTCTATATTTGGACACTTGATCTACTTGCTTTCTTATCCATCTCTAGGTCGAGGGATTGCTGAATAAACCTACTGACTCATTTTTTATTAGATTTTAAATTACGTGGCATATACTGCTCAGGACTCACGGCTTATTTATTGCACATTTTTTCTTCAGGAAAGAAAGAAAACCTTATATAACCTTTCAATTCACTGATGAACCACCTTATAAGTCTTAATTTTCTTATCCAGTTAATACACACAAAAATCTCTATAGCAACGCCCCAGAACTTCAAAGATCCTCAGCTCCTTAAATAAAAAAAGCAAAGCTACTATTCCAAACTTTTGAAAAGATTCCTTGTGAAAGACTATGGTCTACATTGTGATACCACTGCAAAAGAATTACGTATGTAGGCAGCAAATAAAAATTTCTACATCCCCTAGGAAATAGCAAATACTTTGAGATATATTTTTCAAATCTTTCCTTAAATAAATGAAAATAGGGCTTCCCTGGTGGCGCAGTGGTTGGGAGTCCGCCTGCCGATGCAGGAGACGTGGGTTCGTGCCCCGGTCCGGGAGGATCCCACATGCCGCGGAACAGCTGGGCCCGTGAGCCATGGCTGCTGAGCCTGCGTGTCCGGAGCCTGTGCTCTGCAGCGGGAGAGGTCACAGCAGTGAGAGGCCCGCGTACCGCAAAAAAATAAATAAATGAAAATAAACTAATTGTTTATAAATTCTTCTATATGTAATTTTTATAGAATGCTTACTAGTTATAAACTGAATATGAATTCTTTTTGGAAAATTTGGGGAATATTTTTAAAAAGAATAAAGAAACAAAGAAATGATCTAAAATCCAAACAAAAATATCAGTCTTTTGTATTATTATTTATATTCAGCCCTGAAGCACGTATCTTTCAGTTATCTTTATATCTTAAGCATTTAAAATAGATTATTTAAAATATAATTGTGGGTGCCAGGCTTTGGTACATGACTCATTTTATCATTCTTCTATTTTAGAATTTTAAGGTTATTTCCAAACTCTTGCTAATATGTATATAATGTGTCCATGTTGATCATATCCACAGAAAAAATATTCTAGAATTGGTAAATTCTCTTACAAAGGTCAGAGCTAACTGGATTCCCATTAATCATATAAGAAAGATCCCATCTGACCATATCACTGATAATTTGTATTGATCTTTCCTTTCTTTTTCTAATATTACAGACTTTCTTCTAAAGACCAGCATGCTTTGAATCTGTGAGCTCTGACTCGTGTGTCCATGTACCAATCTTTATAAACTATAAAAGAAATCAGGTCTGATTGGATTTTTTCAGCTGAAATTCAGTTTTGCTGAGAAATTCAGTTGTGAGATTTAAAAATGATTTAATTAAAAATATACAGTTGTCGCTCAGTATCTGAGATGGGTTCCAGGACTCCCTTCAGATACCAAAATCCATGGGTGCTCAAGCCCCTTATACAAAAGGGCGTAGCATGTGCACATAACTTGTGTACATCCTCCTGTGCACTTAAATCATCAATGACTTCTGTAACCTAATACAATGTAGATGCTATGTAAAGAGTTGCCACTACAGTTTCGCTTTGTGGAAATTTCTGGAATTTTATTTTTCCAGATATGTTCAGTCCTCGGTTGGAACCTGCAGGTATAGAGGTTCCGCTGTGTTCAGTTTGCAAGGCCCATTAAAATGAACATCCCTTCGGGCTTCCCTCGTGGCGCAGTGGTTGAGAGTCCGATGCAGGGGATGTGGGTTCGTGCCCCGGTCCGGGAAGATCCCACATGCCACGGAGCGGCTGGGCCCGTGAGCCATGGCTGCTGAGCCTGCGCGTCAGGAGCCTGTGCTCCGCAGCGGGAGAGGCCACAGCAGTGAGAAGCCTGCGTACCACCAAAAAAAAAAAAAAAAAAGAACATCCCTTCCCTCATCCCAAGTCCCGCTCCCTCCCTCCTAGTCACTCCTGGTCCACGCTGGGGCCCCTCACACCATATTTATGGTCATCGACCACCCCCAAGATAACTGCCTCTCTCCAGGTACAGCCACAACCCCATCACCCATTAACAACTGCCCGCTGTGATAACGGGGAGCTTCTGCTCCAGGGCATGGTGTGGGCCAGGCAGCTTCATGTGACTGTCCCTAGACCACCCACACGGCCACGAGACGGTGGGGCAGGCCGCACTCATTGATGTGGCCCCACCAGTAATGAGACACTCTGGTCCTTGCTCACTTTTATGGTTTGGTGGGTGCCGTGGACTGAAATGCATCCCTCGAAACTCATGTGTAGAAGCCCTCCCCCCAGTATGACCATGTGTGGAGATGGGGTCTTTAGGAAGAAGATCAAGGTTAGATTAGGTCACAGGGTGGGACCCAGTCTGATAGGTCTATTGTCCTTATAAGGAGAGGGACAGACGCCAGAGATGCAGGACACAGGGAGGACCCTGCGAGGACAGCTGTGCCTGGAGGCTGCAGCCCCGTCTATCTCACCAGCCCCTGCCCCTAACAGTGCGTCATGTGACACCTGACTTAGGACTGTCCTTTCATAGCTGGAGACAGTGCAGATTTTTAAGAGCTTGAGGTGTAGTAGCTAGTAAGTGGGGGTCCAGGCACTGAGACCATCCCTGCAGAAGTCCCAGGCCAGGTCGGAGGGCAGCAGGACCCAGAGGGTCTTTGGGGGTGGTAGCTACTGCTCACAAGTGAGCCCTCCCCTGGGAGAGGATGGGAGAGGGTCCTCAGATCACAGCAGTGGGACTTTGTTAGCAGATTGGGGAACGTTGGTTCTGAGCCCAGAAAAGGGATGAGACTTCTCACTTGAATGAGGTTTGATTCTGGAGGGTCATCGGTTCCACGTGTAGGTGGCAACAGGCAAACAGTAAAACAGCTTCAGTTCAATTTCTTACCTTCCAAGAATGGTCGCTTGTGATGAAAGGACCCACCTCTTCCGCCCTGACTCTCACCAAGCCCGGCACTGGTTCATAGTTTCACCTGCACTGACATCTCCGCAAGAGGACTAAACTTGTGAGTGGACGTGGCCGTTTCCCGAGCCTGGACTCATGTACCCACCCTGAGGTTTGGCTTTTGAACCAAAGGCTCATGATCTCACAAGCAGCTCCTGGAAAGGACGCTCTCCAAGCTTCTCTGTGCTTCTGTCACATTCCAATGGGAGGAAGAAATCACAGCACCAGAGCATCTCGGGGTTTTGCACTTCAAAGCAGACTCCTGTTCTTTTTTAGAGTCTCACACTTCTCAACAAATGGGCTGAAAAACATACCCCTTCCATAATCCGAGGTGAGGAATTTACAAGGAACTATCTCTTCAAGCCTCCCAGAAACCACTTCAGACTCTCCATCTATTCACGCTGACGGCTGTTAACGTTGTTCAGGGCTCACCTTCTCTTCACGTAACTGAGTTCTGTAGCTGCCTTTTAATCCTTGCAATTGGTTTTGGGCCTGAAGGTTTTACTTAGATACCCCAGAAAACGCTGACTTCAACCTGCTCATTCAAAAACCAAACCAAAGCAAAAAAACAACTTCTTTACCAAGCGGGAGTGCCTACACTCAATTTTTTCCAGCTATATTGACAAATACAATTGTACGTATTAGAGTGTCCAACACGATGATTTAGTATGTACGTACACCGTGAGACAGTCACCACAATCAAGTTAACTAACACCCCATCGATTCACAGAGTTACTTTGTTTTTCTTTCTTTTTTTGGTGTGGTGCTTACACTTAAGACCGACTCTTCTAGCAGCTTTCAAGTACATAAGTCAGGGTTGCTAACTAGTCACCACACTGTACGTTAGGTCCCAGAACTTATTCATCTTCTAACTGGAGATTTGTGCCCTTTGACCGACATCTTCCCCCAGCCCCCAGCCCCCAGCCGCTGGTAACCGCCATCCTACTCTCTGGTTCTGAGTTCAGCTTTTCTAGATTCCACATGTAAGGAGATCTTACAGCCTTTGTCTTTCTCTGACATCTCACTCAGCATAATGCCCTCAAGGTCGTCCACACTGTAGCAAATGTCAGGGCTTCCTCCTTTCTCATGGCTGAATAGTATCACACTATGCGTCTATACCACATGCCTATGCTTTTATGTGCCCAATACCAGGAATAAAACTGTAAAAGGATCCAAGGAAGCTATACATGTGAAGGTGCGAAAGACATTGGGGAGGGATACTTTTCAGTGACTGGATTGGAGAAAATGGATGGTTTTTTTCCAATTAAAATGAAGGGTAATAAAATCATTTTACCAGAAGGCTCTTTGGTCCTGAAAATCATAATCAAAGTTCAATCAAATAGAGTGCTTTCGTTTCCTTTGATTTAAAATCCTATTTTAGATTACTTTAAATTACCTTGTTCACTTGAATGTGGTTAACATTAATGTAAATTTGTGATGCCAGCTGAACTAGAGTTTTGATGCTGGAATAAAATCTGATACAAACCACATGACTTGTAGTCAAATGAGTGGGTCCAGGCCCTTCTTAAACCCAAATCAGCTTTATAATTTGAGAAAGACAGTCACAATCCCAAAAATCTATTTTTGATAAAGTTGGACTTCGTTTTTCCAGAAAATAAATATCTATAAGGTGTCATCTTCAATCTCTTCTAAAGGAAAAAAAAAAAAAACAACATGATTTTTTTGGCTTACGCGTGTATATCTCTCAGGATGATTTATCCTCCCAATAACCTACAGAATGTTATAATCCCCTAGTTTAGCTTTCTGGTTTTACAGAAAGATGAATTTTCTTTATAATCTTCTAAGCACAGTTTTCTACAGAGAGCTATACACATATCTGTTACAGTAAACAAATGTGTTGCCAAGAAAAACCAGCACATCAGTGCTGACTGCTGAGGCCCAGAGGGGTTTGTTTGCTTGGTAATTAACCCTGGACCCCTCCTTTAATCCCCAGGACGGTCAAATCACCTGGTATAACACAACAAGAATCAAGAATTCCACTGGCCTTGCTGGTCTCTTGTTCACCCACCGGGGCTCCACACAATGGTTTGTAAGGTGGAGTTTGGGGCCTGGGCTACGTGTAAGCTGATTATATAAGAGACTGTGTGATAAAAACTACCAAAAGGAAAATAAAGACTCTACGGAATGTAAAAGTCAATTGCCAAAAGCATCCCTTTGTGTTTCTACAGTTTACCTCTTTCAGAAACGGCAGCATCTTTCTACTCCAAGGCAAAGAGCCTTCACTTGTTGATTTTGCAATAAACACATATAATGAAAAAGTTGTCATTCATTTCAAGAGATCACTGCACCACCCTTCCAACATTTTCTGGGAACATTCACGCTCTTCTTGTTTTAGTCTATGTTGACAGTTAAATACAACTGGCATTCTTTAATATTTGGCCAAGCTTAAGATACAGCTGATACTCTCAGATTCATAACAATCTGGCTTCTGAACAAATATGCAAAAATTCTGAGTAAAATATTCATCCATCAAATCCAGTGGGGTATTAAAAGAACATCATAATCAAGTAGGGTCTGTCCCAGAAGCACATGAATGACTTGGTATTATACAGTGTAACAGCATAATTAGGGGTGAAAATGTAATTCTTATACTAGATGTCCCCCAAGCAGCATGACACTCAAAATGTATTCCAGATAAAAACTCTCTACAACCTAGAAATCAAATGTCTTTAAAATAAGGACATCTTACCAGAACCTCACAGCAAGCATGATATTTAATGTAAAATGCTGGCAGCTCATTCTCATGAAAGCCACAGGCTTTCCTGGACACGTACACACACATACACGCGCGCACCACCCCTGGCTTACAGCAATGGTTGCAGAGAGGGCCTCTGAGACCCAGGGGAAGTAGGTAAAAGATTCTAGTTTTCCCCTCCAAGTCTGGATCACTGCTTTTATTCTTTTATAATATGAATGCACTTTATACTTCTTAGGTGATTCAGCATAAATATGAAAATTTTCTCAAAATTAAGGAAAAGAGTGCACCTCCTTTTTAAGAAAATCAAGTGCCCAAGTAAACGTGTGGGGGGTGAAGGTCCTTCCAAGTTCAGATTTACTCCGGCTCCAGGGCAGCCTGGGGGCGCTTCCAGGATTCACAGTCCATCGAATGCGCCCTGACAGCCCCACTACTGAGGGAGGGGCCCCTGCGGGATGCACACAGACCCTCCCCATGGAAAGTCCACCTCCAGCCTCCAGGCTGGACCTCCACAGAGTCCAGGTGCCTCCCTGCCTCCCCCCAGGACGGCTGCACTTTGATGCGACGCCCTCAGCCTCTCGGACACCCGCCAGGGAGGAGAGCCTGGCAGCTGACTGCTGTGGTTACGAGGTGCTGATGCACCGTCTGGCCCTGCAGCACTTCATGGCTCCTGGGGAAAACCCAGTGGGGACGCCCCTCCTCAGACCCGGGGGTGGCTGCTCCCTACAAGCCCAGCACCTGCTCTTATCGAACGAACACCATCGATCCTGGGACTGACCCTCTGCCCGTTTCATCTGGCTGCTCACACCTGGATCGAGACGCTCAGCCGTCACAAGCCACCACAGCGTTTCATGTTGTTAAGTCAGGTCCCTTCCGTTCCCTTATCTTTCCAATTCTGCCTCCCTTTGAACGTGAACGCCTATCGCTGAGTTGCCTTTTATCATCTTTTTTGAATTAGGACTGATTAAAAAATAAGTAAACACGTACAGCCACACGTGCATAGAAACACAAGAGAACATTAAAATTGTCATCACCTGAAAACTTCTCCAAATCACTCTATTTAAATCAGAGAGAGGTGGGTACTGGTCGATTACAAATATTAGTCACAGCTCATTAACTGAAGGGTTACTGTGTGCCAAGCGCGCACCCTGGGTCACCTCCCTGAGTTCACGGGAGCACTGAGACATGTCAGCTGTGACTATCACGGGAGACCCTGTGAATGGGCATTATCACCTCACTTAACACCTGCAGGGTCTGGGGCTCACAGGGCTCGTGGTGGGTTGATGTCAGGGTCACTTATGGTCTGTCGACTTTCAACCATAAATCTAGACTGTTCCAGTGAAGCATGTCTTTCTGCCACAAAGAATGCCTCTTTCCTATCAAAATAGGCAGGATTATTGTTATCATGTTAAAAAGTGTACACACACACACACACACACACACACACACACACACACACACACACACGGGAAACACAAAGCATGCCAAAAATCAAATCTAACTGTATTCACAGTTACAAACACAACAGTTCAGCTAATTTGAGGTGATGAAGTAAAAATGAAATCAACAGAACAGGTGTCTGTCTACCTCTGAGCTTGCTCGGTGAAGGGACACTCCCCAGTGAAAATATTAATGAGATATTTCCCCCCAACATTTTATGGAATTTCATTAGACTTATAGCAGTAAATGTTAGTGACGCTACCTTCCTGAGTTCTAAAAAAGCATACTGTTGCCTTTAATTTTTAACCCATTTTACCTTTTTAAGACCGTCTTAATTAAACACGACTCCAATTTTCACGTCCATACACAAAGACAAGACAGGTCCACGAGCTGGAATTCTAAGTTTGCTGTGATCTGCTGATACTGAAAACCCTTTCCTGTCAGTGGCCCAAGCATTTAGAATTGCGGGGGAGGTGTCAGCGGTGCTGACCCTGCACACGTGGGCCAGCCTGACTCATAGTATCTGATATTTTTGTCCGAGTATAATGTGCATTATGCTTTCAGAATTTATTTCCAATATTGATTCATCAAAACTACTAAAGGGAGATTTCCAATTCTCTGAAAACAATTAGCTCTTAATACTCTCTTATCAGGGGATGATTTGGGCGTGTTACATAATTTAGGACATTGGAAAAAGTTACTAAATTCTAGTATTTCAAGATTCAATACATGCTCCTAAGTGTGGAAAACAGCTAGTCTCTAAATATTAAATTTTTTGGCTATTGCTTTTTAAAAAGGCAAAAACATCAAAACAAACTTATTTTTAATGGGAGAATGATGCTATTTTAAAATATTTTGTATGCTTTCTTTATTACTAAAAGATCCAGGGAAGAATGCACATCTTTGACTCAGCTCAGATTCTCTGTAAGCCCCCTGGAACTGTCAACCTACCAGCCACACCTGAACGGATGAGTCAGGGGACGTCCACGTGGGCCTGGCTTGAAAATGCCGGGCTCTGAAACTGCAGGACGCCCGTGGACACGGAGATGTGGGTTCTGAATGGGGCTGTGATGTGCTGTGGGTTTTGTTGTCTTAATCCAGCAGCAGGTGTGAGGACGGTGTCCTGACCTCGTGTGAGAACGTCAGGACATACCTAGGGGCAGGACTGCGAGACAGAGCTCGGGGCCGGAGGTGGCATCCTTGCAGCCCGTGCACGTGAGCATCCTCACCCCCTGCAGGCCTGTACGCCTTAGAGCCAAACACAAACACATGCTTCCACGTGGGGACAACTTCCAGAGACCTTCATATTTTAAAAACCAATGTATCTCTGAGCATGAAAGGCACATAGTGTTGGAAATTCATAGCCAGGCAGGCACAAGCGGCCGCCCATCCGTCTAAGGCAGAATCTACCATACCCTTGCAGTCCAAGGACTCGCCAACTTGGTGAGTAAAAGACCAACGTTGTACTCATTGTTTCTTGGCTTTAAGGCATGTGAAATAAAACCGCAGCCTGTTAGAGCTGGCAAAGTCCACGGAGTGAGCAGAGCATTTACAGGAGGGAGCAGCGGAGACAGGATGCTCAGTGCCCACGCGGTGCCTGACTGTCCTGCTTCACCTCCCGCATCCCTCCCTGTACGTCCTGCCCCGCCCGCCCCAGCCTCAGCCCAGGCCACGCAGCCCAACCACGGTGCAGCCTCAGCCCCTCAGCCCGGGCCACCTAGCCCGACCACGGTGCAGTATGCGTTCCTCTGCAATGTTTTGCTTTCAAATTTCCAAACACCTTCTATTTCATAAGTTACGTATGAGTCAAAACATGCAGGTCTAAAAATGCACAAATAAATCAAATTGCATGTGTACTAAAATAGCCATTCTTTTACGATCTCTAATAAAACATAAACATAAATCAACAGCTTTCATACTAGATTTGAATCCGACTAGACAGCAAGAGGGAACAGCCCCTATTTTCAAGAGCCGAGTGGGCTTCATCCGTACGATGTAATTGGAAATAAGTGGTTACACTGAATTCAAACAAAATCTAGGGCTGTTTATTATTACATAGTTCCTAGTATATGGAGACAAACAACTGTTACACCTAGAATTAGTTTGAAAATAAGTGTGATGCTATTATAGGAAATTCCATTTCAGGTAATGGAAGAAACTCAATTTTCCGTGAGAAAACATTTGCTCAAGAGCTGAGTATTCATCAGGGGTGTAGTGGAATTTCAATTCCAAAGCTCTCACATAACATTTGGGAGCCTTGCCGTCCCAGGTGGAGAAGGACATTCATGTACCTTTCTGGGGGTTTTGTAAACCAGATACCAGTAACAGATGATGCTCCCGGGAAGCTGTCAGTAGCTCCTCTGTCACATATGAGGTCATGAGGCCGGGAGCCACTTACAGTCCATCTTGGGAGAATGGGCCCAGCCTGACAGAACTCAGACACTGAGTGGTTTGGGAAACTGGAATATAGATCAGAAACTGAGAGGTGCTGAAAGGATTAATGATAAGAAATGGTCCTTCGGCAGGACTGTCAGAGGGCAAAGAAACGGCAGCTGTAACCGAGAATTAAATCTGGAAGTCAGGGGCCCCATTCCTAAGCGGCCGACCTCACGTCAGAAAATGAGAGGATGTGAGCAATAAAAGGAAAATCTGACCTGGGGGGCTGCACGTGGACATTCAGATGAAACCAATGACACCCACGAGATACTATCCATATTTCAAAAATAATGCAAACCACATGCTCACTGACGGCAACAGCACAAATTAGCTCAAATGATAGGTCGGTGAAGGTTCTGTGGGGTTTTCATCAGCTCTGGGCGGTGACACAGTGAGATGAATGGTCAGAACATCCACCCCACAGTGATACGTGACAAATGATGAGAAGGAGAAACATACCAAAAATTGCTGAATCAATGCAGCTCGCTTAACAGGCCTAACTTTTTCAAATAGGTGGGAGACCCCTATCTCCCCAGAACCTGGGGAGTTCCTCAGTAACCAGGACTGACCCATCTCTGCCGCCCGTGGGCACGCCCCACCCGAGCCTCCTGTCATCGGCTGTGGTCCCGGAATGAAAATGTCCCCAGTTTGTGCGAAGGATCAGAGGGCGCACTGGGGACAGCCAGCCGACAGGTGTGCCCCGGGGTCAGCACTCAGACAAGGGTCAGATGAGGGTCAGGAACCTTTCCTCCCTCTGGCGATACTGACTGATTTCTCAGCAGCCAGAGGAGACTCAGAGCTGATTTTTTTTTTTTTTTCCAACGTCATGGTCCCTCACTCCAAAAACAAGACAAGACAAACAGTATCTTCTCTGCTCTAACGAATGGCTTGGGAGCATATGGTTAGTCATTACACATCCTTTGTTTCAGAGGAAAGAAGTCTCTTGTAAAAAAAATTCATTTTATACAAGTGGGAGAGAACAGAGCCTGTATACAGAGGAACAGGTGATGTTAACCCTTATCGTTGCTACCAGTGAAGGTTAATAAATTTAGAAAGTATTGAAGAGAAATTCATTTTACGTTGTATTCAAAAGGAGTGTGGGTGGGGAGGAGAGAGCCAAAGCGAGACAGAGACAGAGAGACAGAAAGAGAAATGGACTGAGGGGTGAGGGGAGGAGAGAAAGAGAATGAATATTGTACTACTTCCATTATCCTTTTCTTTAGGGGACAAACGAAAGACTATTTACAAATTATCTGAAAGGCCCCCTCAGGTTTATGATGTACAGTTTTTCCAGGTTTTAGTCCAAATATATAACACTTCAGTGTTTTTCTTCTAGAATCACCAAAGATGACAGGCATCTCCCATGTGTGCGCGCTTGGAAACCACCCTGGGTCTGTTCACCAAGCCCTGGGGACCTGCTCTGACTGCAGGACGCTTACCCTGAAGTCCCAGGTGTGGCTTCAGGAAGCTCAATTCTATCACCCGCCCCAGGGGAGCAAACATAAAAGAACCACCGTGAGAGAGTCAGAGTCATGGAAAGCACTGTTCTTTGCTCTTTCTTTATGCTTCGGGACACAAATGACACTTTGAATTGAAATTGCTGTAAAAGTAGATTAACGGGGATGCCTTTTGGTTCATAACTCACACAGCGGTCAGAAGTGCTCGTTCCAAGATCCCAAGCTGATGCCGTTTTTCTGTGTGGTGAGGTGGTCTAGACTGAGAAGCGTGCACAGTTATCCCAAGAGGTCTGGAAGTTCGCGGGTCCCGACCAGGTTAGGCTGTGTGAGAGCCTCTCAGGCAGACAGTGAGTTAACGATCCCTCTGACCACACTACCTTGCTGAGCACGTAACAACCCCAGGTGAACAGAATTCTTGAGAGGTGCCGTCACGCTCAGCCTGGGGCTCGTCCTGTTCAATTCGGAGCCCGAGAAACCTCTGCTATCAAATGTGAGGGAAACCGCCGGTCAGGGGAACGAAATGCTGTTTTCAAGACTGAATTTAAAAATAAGGTTCCTTTAAAAAAAAAAAAAAAAAAAAAGAGGAAAGAAGGAAGGGGAGCTTCCACTGTATTTATCTACTAAAAATTCTCCAAAGACAAGTGTCAACTTGGTGAACACGAAGCAGGTAAAACGCACGTGAATGTATTCACCATCGAAGAGCGTGTTTACTGCGATAAAACCATTTCAGATAAGGAGGAAAACTTCTTCACTGCAATCAAATAAACAATGTTTTATGGGATGGGGCTACAGTCTCTCTGCGTGATAGACCATAGGGGAAGATGGGTCCATTCTGGGGAGAACAATCACCTAACGGATGGCATCTATGTCACCAGTGACCCCAGGGTTTTGCTGCCCAGTCCACAGAATTCCATCTGTAACCTGGGAGGAGAGCCCAGAATGTCATATTCTGCGGTCAGAATTTCTCCGAGGAGGCACCCACGTCCTCTCTTTGTGGAGAACGGCTGGCCTGTGTCTGTCTTCAGCTCACACGTGCATGAAAAAGGCATGAGGCAGGTTTCCCGATGTCCTCGAGGCCAATCCAGGTTGTCATGGGAATAACTCACTCCCCCTCGAAGCCACGCTGACGTGGTTACAGGAAGAGCCGAGCGTCTCAGTGCAGCTCTGTGGCCTTGCTGGAGGGAGGGAGGCAGGGATGGGTCCATCCACTGACGTCTCCCTTGATGCTCTCCGGAACTTGAAGGCAGCGACCCTCCAGCCACATGCAGATCTATAGCCGGTGTTGGCACAGAGCGTGGCGATGACCCCAGGGAGCCGGGGTTCTGGCCCCAAGTGGGAGGAGGGCCAGGAGGGGAGCAGCATCCCACCCCCGGAGGCTGTGTCTGGTTTCAGCACAATTCAGGGCCCACGCCACTACGATGGTTCGGGGGGACGCCCACCGTGTCCCCTCGGCCACTTGGATGCCTCCTCATAGAGGAGCCCCTTCCTCCCACCAAGGAAGGCTTCCCTCCCTCGTCTGGCTCCGGGGACCCGCGTAGCTACAGAGCCGCTGAGGACGGCGGTGCTGGACCAGGACAGCAGTGACCCCTCCCAGGTCAGCCCCAGCTCTCCCAGCGCCCAGTTACCACTTCAGTGTGTTCTGTTAAAATCTTGGGGCCCAGCACCCTCTTCAGCAGAAGGTCCAACAGCAGCTTCTAACACTGTGCTGAACACAGAGGCCGCTGCCTTTCACCCTCGAGAGAGTCTCCCCTGGGGTGTAGAAAACGGGTGTGATGGCATCGGGGAGACTTGAATTCAAAGGTCAGTCACCAAGCCTCTCATGTACGTATTGATATAATATCACGGGGGCCCCCAGACCGGAGCTGCGACCCGGCCGCAAACCCGCCGCTCCAGCCCCGGGGCAGCGGGCCGGCCGCGTCCCGCCCACGAGGAGGTGGGGCCGAGGTCAGCACGGGTTTACTAACCACTGAAGACCCGAGGGGCACACGACCCAAGAAACACCTGGAACAAACTGCACACCCTCAGCACACCTGGGCCCAGGCGCATCCGGCCCGGCCGCAGGGCACGGGGTAGGGGCGGTGGGGGAGGTGGAAGATTCTTTTTAGTCAAACACTCTTTTTTTTTTTTGCTGGTACGCGGGCCTCTCACTGTTGTGGCCTCTCCCATTGCGGAGCACAGGCTCCGGACACGCAAGCCCAGCGGCCATGGCTCACGGGCCCAGCCGCTCCGCGGCATGTGGGATCTTCCCGGACCGGGGCATGAACCCGCGTCCCCTGCATCGGCAGGCGGACTCTCAACCACTGCGCCACCAGGGAAGGCCGAGTCAAACACTCTTGATACTAAAATACTGTGCAGATGAACAAGGAACTTACGTGATTTCAGTAACTGCGGCCTGAAATAAAACCATTTCTACCAAAGATCAGAAACCCACCTAAAATGTATGTCACGCTCTACAAATTGGATACCTCAGTACAGAAAGGACACGGCATTTATGCCGTTAGTGCAAAATAACATAGATCAAAGTTATTTGTAATTTACCAATCCGTACTTAAATGAAAAAAATCACACATTTTTTAACATGGAACCAATTATAAATGGTCAGGAAAACAGCTCCTGGTAGAGTCGCCCATTACATAAGAACGCCTAAGCGAGGTCGTCCGCACTCATGTTGACACAAAACGATTAACCCACTCAATTATCCTATGCAGATGTAACTCTACTCACAAAATAAAACTCACCTGTTCCTCCAAGTCTGAAGTTTCTGGGGGTGTCAGTGGCATCTCACGGGCACGGATTATTCTGAAGATTTGGTTATTCAAGGAAGTGGCGCCATGATGGACCCCCCGAGGACCAGCTGTCTTCCATTCGGCACAGTTTAAGTTCAAAACGGGCGTCGCTACATAGTCCACGTACATGCACCTCAGAACTCCTTCGGTCCCCAGAGAGACAGACGGTTCTGAAGGATGCTCCACGTAACGGCCGCCAAACCGCATCCTGTTCAGCTGCCCTTTCGCAATTCCCGTAGGTTCTGCTGGGACTCAGACCCACTTACACCAAGGAGCAGAAGAGGCCGCGATGCCAAGGGCACGGTTTAGTGCCTCTTCCTGACGCTGCTCTCGGGCTGTAGGGAAGCCGTGTGTCCGGGCAAGAGTTTGCCCTGAGATGACTTAGGCTCTTCTGGATCCTGAGGGAACATCTGAGCCGGGTGAGGGGTGCACGCTCTCCAGACGGAGCCCGAGAGGGGGGACCACGTGCACGCCGCTCCTGGAAGCCCTCACCCCAGGGCTGACACCCTACCTTGTGTCCCGAGCTCCGGCCGGCGCTGCTGGCCGCCCACTGGCCTGAGCGCTCTCTTCTTCAGAACACACTCGCACAGCCTACGTGACCTGAGCGCAGGAGAGGACACGGCCCAATGCCTCGGAACTGCAGCTCAGCTCCCGAGCCGGCGGCCCCTCGCTCCCCGGAACCTAACAGCGCTGACGAGCTGAGATAACAGCGCTCGCGTCAAAACCACCGAAGACCTAATTAATCCATAAACTTGTCCAGGTAATCACGATTAGAGAATCCGCTTTATCATTTCATCAGGTCTATTCCACCTGGAAAAGGGCACATACCCACTCATCTTTAAAATGCTCTGTCCATGCTTGCGTTGTTGATATCGATGTCTGCTTTTCTAAAAATTAACTTGAGAATCTGTGAACAGTCGCGGCTCAGTGGGGAGCCTGGGAGGCTCTGAGCCCGAACTGACCTCATGTAACAATGATGAACACCTGGCCGCCCACAGGTGTTCTGCCTCAGGCGCTAGGCCACGCCCGGCCTCGCTCAGCACCGCCCCCCCCCCCCCCCCCCCCCCCCCGAGGATTCCACGTGTCATCCGGGTTCACGCTCTGCCTACTGGCCTCCATCCAGAGAACACGCCCCTTCGCTCCTTACTTACCCCTCTTTACTCCTCCCCCTCCCCCCTCCCCACCCACGCCCAGCCGCCTCGTGCTCTGGACCTGACAGGTGATCTTCCCAGATTTATTACTAGCTTCCCACGTCTGGCCTCACTCCAGAGGGCGCACAGTTTACAGTAACCGCACCTCCTGTGGTGGTACCTCCCCAATCAGGATATTTTCACATCTCTGCTCAAGATAACGCCAACAGCTTCAGAAATGGGGGTGCTCAGGCAGCCCCCCTGTGCTACGGTCTGTGCTTTGCCCTCAGGCCTCCGTCACAGGTCAGCTCTAAGAGACGATGCTGGGTTTTCTAGACCCTTAACGATAAGGGTCCGGGAGGTAAACTGGTTGTGGGGAACGTTTAAAGCCCCTCCCCACCCCGACCTTTCCGACTCTGCAGAGCAGCTCTGGGTTTATTTGGGAACCGTACAGCAGGTTTACCTTTCAGCTTCATTTTGGCAGAAGAAACCCTGGGATTTCCCTTCCGCCTATTCCACCGGAAGCTGTGGGCCGCTGCTGACTTTTTGCTTTGGTTTCTGCATCTTCCCAGCGAGCGGCTGATTTTTATTCAGTTCCCACCACGTCCCACATGTTGTACTGGACGTACTCAAGTGCATTATCTGCCCAGTTCTCACTGCGGGGGGTGCGTACCATCACCCCACTTTACAGAGAAAGACGCTGAAGGAACACGGAAGCGGCCCCGCCTTCTGGAAGGCTGCACGGCCCCCACGGCGTAGGATTTTTAAACTCACACCCAGGCTTTCTGACTCTACGTCGTCGCCCCAAACTGAAGCTGACGAGGATGATATTCCAGATTCCACAAGAATGAGAGCGCGTGGGGCGTGCAGGCGAGGCTGCCCGACAGCTGACCCTCGTGGGCGCCCAGGGCTGTGGGCACCCAGGGCCACACACACGTCACGCACGTCCGCGTGCGAACCCCCATCCCCCAGACCTCAGGAAGCAAGGTCACCTCTCCTGTCCTTCCACTCCAACCCGTGGAGCCACAGAGGAGACGGAGGGAGGCCCGCGGGATTCAGCCATCATTTAGTCATTCGACAGCTCCCTAGACCCAACGCACAGCACCGACTGGACCCAGAACAGGAGGGTCTCCTCCCTCATGAGTCCAGGCCCAGGCAGGGTCCATGGGCTGACATCAGTCACAGCCGCTGAGTAACAGACACCCACTTGAGGCCATGCTCTCCGACTCCACAGAGCCCTCCCAGGGCTGCAGCCCAGGCTCCCAGGAACCTCCGTGGGCCCCACACACTCCTTGGGGGGCGAGTCTGTCACTGGGCGGAATGGCCCCCGAGGGAGGCCCACAGTGACGGCTTCCTGGGACTGGGGCCCGAGAATGACACCCCCCCACGTCTTCTGGGGAACTGGGGCTCGTCGCATCCTGTCACTGAGCACTCAGACAGGTTCAGCACACCTGTACCAACCCCCGCAGGTGATGGGGCTGAACAAGGGACCAGAAAAGGAGCAGAGCTCGGACCCTCTAAGCAGAACAACGGGGGCGTGTGTCGTTTTTGTATCTGGAGATGACGGAGGTGGACCACTGGTTTGAATTCCTGTACAAACAGCACCGGCCCCGATTTTAGGGGAGCCAGTGGTCTCACTGTGGGGGGATTCTCGGCGGCACAAACATTCCATCATTGCAACTTCATTTTCTTGATTATTTGGATCTTACCATTGAGTAGAAGACGGATTCCTAAGAATTCCTTTGTAGTTATGCCGTTTAAGAAACTCTTATAGCCTCTGTAACACGTTAGGTGCTGTCTTAGCACTTTACAAATAGAAACCCCTTCAACCCTCATAACCGCCTTATAAGGTAACGTCTTAGTCTGTCGAGGCTGCAGTAACGAAGTGCCACACGCTGGGTGACTCATGAATTTATTCTCCCGGTTCTGGAGCCGAAGCCTGGGATCAGGCCACCAGCAGAGCACCTGTTCTGGGCTCAGGTGTCTCACTGTGTCCTCACGTGGAGAAAGGGGCTGAGAGCTCTGTGGGTCTCTCTTGTAAGGACACTGATCCCATCATGGGGGCCTCACCCTCACGGCCTAATCACCTCCCAAAGTCCCCCCTCCTGACACCATCACCCAGGGGATTAGTGTTCAAGGTGAATGTTGGAGGGACACATTCAGTCCATTGCAGGCAGTGAGTTAGCACTTTTACCCCCATTTTCAGATGAAAAGTCTGCATCACGCAGAGGTTAAGGAGGTTGCCCAGCTCACACAGGAGGAAACTGTGACCCCCCCCAGGGGCGTGGCCAAGAATCCCAGCCTTCGTTCCACACTGTGCTGTTTCTCCAGAGAACAGACGGAACAGGTTTCCGTTACCATCCTGGGGAAGCTGATGGGCACGCGGACAATCGGACACGGAGGGAATCCAGGCGCCAGCCCCCTCCGGCTCTTTGCCCTTCGATTTTTCCAGGATGCAGTCACTTCTGCATCTGGAGCGCCTGTGATGAATGTGCTGGGCTCTGGTGCACAGGCTGGGGGGGCCCCCCGCCCCAGGGGCTCGCCCTCCAGAAGGTATCAGACATCCAAGCCCGTGTCCAAAGCAAAACACACTCTGCTGCCTTTCTTCCTCTCAGACCAGTTTCCCTGCAGACCAGGAAAATCCTCACCTGGACTCATTTGGGAGCTGCTCTCTGGAAAGTCTGCAAACACATGCAAGGACGACACAGGATAGATATCTCAGCAAAGTCGTTGCCTGAGAACTCTTCCAGCCCCTTCCTCATACCCAGGACCTGACTCTGCACACGGCTGTCATTTATGTCCTTTCCCCACATTTTCTTATTGTAGTAAAATGCACACAACAAAATAAATAAATAAAATTTAAAAATTTAAAAAATAAATGCACACAACATAAAATTCCATCTGCACCACGGTTAAGTGCACAGTTCAGGAGCACCAAGGACATTCTCGATGTTGTGTGACCATCACCTCCAGGGCTTTCTCATCCTCCCAGTGAGAATAGGGGGCTCTGTCCCCATTAACCCCTGACTCCTCCCCCCTCCCCCAGCCCCTGACACCCGCCACCTACTTTCTCTCCCTGTGGATCTGAGTCCTCCAGGGACCTCCTACATCACGTGGCCTTCTGGGCCTGGATGATTTCAGGGCCACAACGTCCTCAGGTCCATCCATGCTGGAGCATGTGTGTCCGAATGCCTTCCTTCCCCGGGCTGAGCAGCATCCACTGTGCGGATGGACCACATTGGTTCATCCACGATCTGCAGTGGAGCCTCCGCGGCTTCCGTGTTCTGGCTGCCGGGAACGTGGCTGAAACTTACATCCTTCTCTACCCGTTGAAACAAAGCCGTGAAAATAGGATGGTTTCCTCAAAAGACAACAATAAAAAGCACACACAAGCCGAGCTGGGGTTTACGACCCTCTTCAGAAAAGTCTCAGGATGAGCCCGGCATCCGCGTTTAGGGGAGAGCTGAGGCCGCTTTAACTGCAGCAGGACAACCAGGGGGGCTGGGCTTTATACAAGCAGGGCAGGTGGCCCTGCGGGCTACACCTGAGCCCCTCGGGGCTGCCTGTCCTCATGCAGGCCCGCCCGGGAGGGGGCTTCCCCCAGAGCCCAGCGGGGTGGAGGACAGGAGGTGCTGCCACTTGAGCAGGAGGGGAGCGGTGTCCTCGGCACAATTAAAGTGAATTTGTGAACGTGTATAAGCAGGCTCTATGGGGGGAGCGAAAAGGAAGAGCAGAACCAGAACCCCCCAGAGGCTGTGCAGAGGACCACATAGCACAGAAGGCCCCCGGCTGGCAGGTCCCACCTTGGGATTCCGCCCCAGCTAAGGGGGCAGGAGGGGTACCGCAGGCCAGAAGCACCGCCCTCCCCGCCCTGAGCTGCGGCCCTCCAGTGACCCCCGTCCAGGTGTGACCCACAGGGGACACGACCAGCCACCCAGCGGGCCTTCCATGGGACAACCTGGGGGTTCAGCCACTCTGGTGAGCTGAGTGCACCTCTGCCCGAAGACCCGCACCGGCCGCCTGCTGGGCCCCCCAGGGCACGTGTCCCCAGGGGCATGCGTCCAGTGGGCCCTCCCCCAGTGCAGGGGCTCCAGGCTCAGCACCTATCCTGTGCCCCGTCCGCCGACCGGTTGCCAGGAAGCCCTCTGGGGATCCCCCCAACTCAACTCACGAATGCACAGTCAGCCTCCAACCAAAGCCACAGAGCAAGTAAGCGGCCCAGCCCTGCTCCCTCCACGGCACCCCCTGTAAACATGCCCCCAGTTTGTATTTTTGATGCATGTGTGGTAATTTCCCAACCTGACCAGCACAAAAGTCCACATTTTATTAGGATGGAAAGTGCATTTAACGCTGCCTTCTCCACGCAGTAAACAGATTTGGTTTAATAGACTGTCTGCCCTTGTTCTGCTCATTTGCTAGGACTCTTCCCACAAGAAAACGTGCCTGAGACGTTGAAGAAAATCTGCTTCGAGGGCCCTGAGCAGCCCGTTCACTAGAGAGCACAAATGGCTGAATGACTCTCCTTTAAATTTCCCCTGACGCGGCTCTCCGCAAGGCCCTCCGGCGGCTGGAAGAGCCCCTTCGACGGGAGAAGCTCAGCCGCAGGGATGCCTGCCTGTGGCTCACACGTACCTTCTGCCCAACAACCAGCACGACGCTCAAAATCGGCCTCAGCAGCTTTGCTCTTTCCAGAGCCCCACAAACAGCAACGGAACAGAAGCTCCCCAGCGGACAGGACAACGGTCTTCACGCAAACACCGTGAAGACGCCAGGCGTCTGTCCCTCTGTCCTCACCCTGGAGGACGCCCGCCCGGCAGCCACCGGAGCTCCTGTAAAACCGCCAGCTCATCGCACGTTACAAGGTCCCAAGCGTTATTGTTCTGAGGTCCCTGACCCTCGGGGGGTGACTTGATTCACTAGGTCATTTTCAATGAAGTCCTATTCTCTATGTAGAGAAAACTTCCCTTAATCCCATCAAGAGTTGGGGGGACCGTCCTCTCCCAGAGCCACGCAGGGACACGGGGGCCACTCAGGCTGCACCGTGGCCACGAGGACGGCTCCCCCCGCCGAGCAGCAGCTGGGAGCCATGCGAAGCCACAGGCCAGATCTGTTACACGACGGCGCCGAGCCCTCACAACGGTGCAAGGTGCCCCTGAGCGCCCATGGATGTGGTGGCTGGTCTGTCCGTGGCAACGCTGAGCTGGGGCCCCGGGAATGCCCGGTGGTCTTGGCAGGCGGTGACCAGGATCAGGGTCTCCTGGTTCCAGACCTGCATCTGGGGTGGGGGTGGGGGGAGACTAAAGCGGCCCAGTGCCCGTGGAAGCACGAACACACTGAGGCCTGTGCTGTGACCACAACACTGCTGCCGCGGTACTTCAGTTAGTAAATGCAGGCCGGCACCATGAAAAACACGGGGAACGGCATTTACCAGACCAACTACCCGCTCACCGGATTCACGTGGCCACGAGCGGCTCCTGCAGCCCTGCAGCCCAGCCCCGTCCTGACTGGCCCAGGACGCCCTCCTGCCCTGTGCTGTGCTTCTGGGACCACGAAGCACCGGTACCCGCTCTGTGTCCAGCCGGAGCAGGTCCCTGTGCGGCAGGACCCCCGCTCAGCACACACGGCGCCCCAGGCCCCTGCTCTGATTGCAGGCTTTGCTCCAAGCACAATGGTTCACTTATGAGCAGCTGGGGTTCCTCCAGTGAGTGGCCTGTGCTGGTGAGCCTCGGGGTTCAGCACCAGCGAGGGCCCGAGTGTGGCCCTGGGGACACTGCCCCGCTGTCACCACCCCACCCCGCTGCAGGTGCGCTGGCAGCGGGAACCCTCTGGGCTGCTGTCGGAGACCACCGATGAGGCAACGTCCTGACGTCACGCCAGCCTCCCTGGTGGGGATGCAGCCAGCTCACGGTGATGAACCCGGCGGCAGGCGCTGGTGGTCCTGAGGCCACCCCACCACCAGGCTGGGGTGGCACAGTAGCCGCGTGGACCTCTGACCCCACCCAACCCCGGGCTCTCTTCCTCTGCAGGTGGGCGTGGGTGTCCCCCACGAGGTCTCCGGGACTAACTGAGCCCGGCAGAGCCGTGCATCCGCCACTGGGCTCACTCAGCCCTGGGCACCGGCCCCTGCTGCACGTCCGTGGCTCGTGTCCCTGATCAAGTGTCTCTGCACAGCAGCCCACGGGGCTGGGGTCTGGAGGGCATCATCCAGTCTACAATATTCGTTCCTGGTCCCGCTTCCGCACAGGCCCTCCCGAGGCCGCGGTGGACTGGGAGCCGGGCTGTCCTGCTGGGAACCACCCAGCTGCCTCGGGCATTGGCCCCATCACTGGGCTTTGGCCTGGCCGCACAGTGTGGCCCCGGGACAGGCCGGGACATTGTGTCCTAGGGTTCAGCCCTGGCCCTGAGCAGACCAGCTGCTCACGTTCTGCCCCCGTGAAACACAGACTCCCATCCCCCTCCCCCAGCACCCACCATCTACTTCCCGTCCCCGTGAATCTGACAAGTCCAGGGACCTCACAGAAGTGGACTCACACAGGATTTGTCCTTCTGTGACTGGATATCTCCTGAGCACAGTGTCCTCAAGGTCCATCCGTGTCAGAATTTCCCTCCTTTTCAGGGCTGAGTAACATTCCACTGACATCAAGACTGGCGTCTAACCCCCACTGACAGGCATGGCTACGTTGTTTTCTTTCCCAGTAAATGAGAACCCACTTTGAAAGTCACTGACATTACATTTCAGTAAAAATCCTTTCAAGAGGCTTTAAGAGGAGGCAGAGTCTTAAGGATTCACCCTCAGGGATTTCTTGCTAAACGAAGAGCTTTCCCACTTAATTATTCAGCAAGTACAGAAGCACAAAGCTCCCCAGGTTCCCTGTGCCTGTGGACGACTCTGCACATCCAGTCCTGTTAGGTAACGCATGCAATACCCGCCCTACCCCCCAGCAGCGCAGTCGTGCACATGGGCTCAGGATTCCAGTTCACTTAACGTCTACACTGCGCCCTCGTATCAGGGCAGCCCCACGTTAGGGACGTGCAGGCAGCACATGGCTCTCGGGGGCCCGACACCCACACACAGACCGGCACAGAAAACTGTCACACCAGCCCCGTCACCGGAAATGACACAGGTAAAATAAAACATAACTTGTGTTGCTTAATTTTAAAGCATGTTTGACATGGACAGCTATCGAGCATCTGGAATGCTTCGGTTAAAATGGGTTGCTTGGGGAAGTTGATTTTTAACCGCAATCACCTGTAAGAAATTTAAAACCACTTTTCAAATTCAGTCTATTTCTGCAGAGTGCCTCTTCCCAGTTCCATCCTCCTGACACCACCACACGTGGACAGGGGATGGGGTCAGGGCCCAGACACAGAGCCCACCAAGACGGGATTCCCCACACTTGGTGTCTGAGAACTGTTCTCCTGACTTACTGCTTCACCTTCATTTTCTTATAAAAGCCTACAACAGAGTATGAGCAATGTTGCTACTGAAATAAGGGTCTTCAATGCACATCTATATGTATTAAGAAGGAATCATGTAAGTGTGAGTGAATTACCTTCAGAACGCCAAAAATTGGGTAAACATATGTGCTACTTTTTACTTTTTTAAAGATTTAATTTTATTTAGTTTTGGCTGCGTTGGGTCTTCATTGTGTCAGTGCGCAGGCTTCTCATTGGGTGGCTTCTCTTGTTGCGGAGCACGGGCTCTAGGCCCGCGGGCTTCAGTAGTTGTGGCACACGAGCTCAGTAGTTGTGGCGCACGGGCTTAGTTGCTCGGCAGCATGTGGGATCTTCCCGGACCAGGGCTCGAACCCATGTCCCCTGCATTGGCAGGTGGATTCTTAACCACTGCACCACCAGGGAAGCCCTCAAGACCTGTGCTACTTCTAAATACTGTACCCACCAATTACGAATGTCTAAATGTCAGACCACTTTTGGCGAGTCTACCAGTTGACTTCAAACAAGCTGTCTGCTGAGTTACTGTGGGAAGCCCAGTGGCAGATTCCCCTTCAACACTACACATGGAGATGGTTCTTCCTCAACCTTCTGGATTCGTCTGCCAGAGTGAAGCCGCGTCGCTGTGGCCACTGGACCGTAAGCTGAGTCAGCCTGGATCTGCTCCCAGGTCACCTCCCAGGGGCTCAGAGGCAGACAAACCGTTTTAGAAACGATCAACCCCTCATGCTGGCATCTCCACAGAGCACACAAATTACTCCTTGCTTTCTTTCTATTGTTGTAAAGTTTCTCGAGCTGCTAACAGAAAATATTAATTCCCAGAAGCACTCTGGAAGAATTCATACCTGTTTGTATGAGTTCTAAAAAGCAAGAGCAAATCCAGTGAAATTTCAAGGCACATAAGAGCTTTAGAAAGCTAGATGCCTGGAATGTAAGCAGTGCTGAGAACTTAGGTTTTTCTTTCACTTTTTGCCTTCAAAGAATCTCTTTAAAATGTCATAATAATCGTACTTCCTGGGACTTCCCTGGTGGCGCAGTGCTTAAGAATCCGCCTGCCAATGCAGGGGACACAGGTTCAAGCCCTGGTCCGGGAAGATCCCACATACCGCGGAGCAACTAAGCCCGTGCGCCACAACTACTGAGCCTGCACGCCTAAAGCCTGTGCTCGGCAACTAGAGAAGCCACCGCAGTGAGAAGCCCGAGCACCGGAACGAACAGTAGCCCCCGCTCGCCGCAACTAGAGAAAGCCCGCACGCAGCAACAAAGACCCAACACAGGCAAAATTATATAAATAAATAAATACATTTATTGAAAAAAAAAATAGTACTTTCTAAATGGACATTAGCCCCAGAGGAGATGGCCCTGAAACGTTCCCCAGCCCCAAACGAAACAGCTGTTGAGATGCACACCTCTCCCACCTAGAAGGCACATACAATCAACAGTAACACATTAAAATTCATGATTTCTGTAACGTCCAAAGCAAGAGAAAAGGAAAAAAGGGCCACATCCAGGGACTGGTGGCAGATCGCGGCCTCTGTAGGCAAGTGTCTCAGTGTCTTGGGCCAGTTTCCCAGAATGGCCAGCAAACAGCTTGGCCGCGTCCCAGATGGCGCCTGTGCCTTGGCAGGAACCCTCACGTTTGCCCACAAGGTTGTGAGGGTCCTTGCATGAGCCGCCCTTTGAGAAGGAAGGTTAATCCACAGCCGTCTAGAGGCGGAGGCCAGTGAACGTCCTGTGGGCGTCTTATTTACTATCTCACGTCTGATGTGATTCATTTCCAACTGAGTCTCCAAATTTAAAGTCTACTTTCAGAAACAAATGGGCGTGAGGACGAGTTTCCGTGATGTAAGCGCAGAGAGCTCTGAATTTGGCCGTCCTCCGGAGCCGTGTGCCCCGGGGAGGGAGGTGCACCTAGAAAGTCCCCCACAGGACGGTCAGCTTACGAGAGAGCTGAGCTCCGTCCCCAAGTGAAGCTACTCCCCTGAGGGCCTCTTCCGATCCGCATGGTGAACATGCTGAGGGCGGCAGGGGTGGGAAGCGAGCACAGGGGCAGCCCGGAGGCCATTGCTCGCTCAGGGCCCAGCAGATCTGCACGTCGCGAGTGTCTGCTCTGCTGGAAGGATGCTCTCCAGGACGAGGCCGGTGGGCGTTTGGACTGTCCAGCACGGTGTTGCCCAAAGTCCCTCAGGATAAGCATTCACTCCAAGTTTCTGGGGAAGAAGTGTGAGCCGGGGCTTAGCAATCTTTTAATCTTTTAACAAGGGTCCCGGGTGCTTCTTGCGATAGGAGTTTGGGAAATAATCAGTCTCTCTGGCAACTGAGGAAAGTCGGCCGTAAGGCAGGGTGCAGACACGGGTCCAATTTTAATCCAGACGTGCCTACGGCACGTTTTGCATGTTTACGCTCTTGTAATTAGGAAAAAGATTCAGGGCGACATTGTTTGAAAACAAACCTGTTTTGTTAAATGTTTACTTTAAGTCTTTTTTTCATTTAACAGCTAGACCTTGATCGCTGAAAAGTAAACTTTGTTTTTCAAGCTATGCAAAGTTCCCTAAAATCGTTCGGTGTTCTTGGTGTCAAATTCATCTGGAGCGCTCTCTCCAGGGAAAGGCAAGCAAATGTGTACACAGCTGACACTTCTTAGGCATCTCATGCTTAAGATCCACACTGAAAAATGAATTAGCTCTTATTAATGTGTGCAATTGCTTTATTGCCCTTTCACTTTGGATTCTAGAATCAAAGCGGTTTTTTCCGACACTGGAAGAGGAAAAGATGATGTAAGCGCAAAGCCTCCTGAGTGTTTCCCTCCTCAGCTCAGGACCGTTTTGCCCCAAGACCCGATACAGGTGGTGACAAAACCAGCGACTACCGGTCACTGCGTACGTACTATGTGGCTAAGCGTGTTACATGGGGTTGCTTTCCACTTCTGACCTTCGCGACTATCTTGAAAGGTGGCCACTCATATCCCATTATTAAAGTTAAATAAGACTCCTGGAAGTAACAAGAAATAAGCTCCAAATGGTTTCTTATTCTATATCCCCTGTGCTGACCACAGGGACCTGGAACAGTCCTCACCCAAGACCAGCAGCCCCAGTGGAGAGCCTGGTGGGCGCCCCGCAGCCCGAGGTGCTGGAGTGGTGAGCACGGGGTCTGGGCAGGAGAGGGGGCCTGTACACTAGTTAGTGACGGGCCACCTGTCGGTGAGTCCAGCAAGGGCTGACAGAGGACGTGTGTGGCCCCCTCCACGTGGGGACACACTCTGGCAAGACTGTCCCTTCCTAAATTTGGTCCAAAATCATCCCAGCCTCCGTTCCTCTGCTTTTGTGCCCATCATCTTAAAAATGCCGAGAAAAGGACGACTAAAAGATCCCATCTTTCTGCTGAATGGATGCTAAGGTTATCACTGAAGACTGAGTGTCTGTGTTCCCCCCACCAAAATCCACATGTGGAACCCTAGCCCCAGTGGGATGGTGGGGGGGCAGTATGGAAGGTGATGAGGTCGTGAGGGTGGGGCCCCCATGAACGGGATCAGTGTCCTCATAACAGAGACCCCAGAGAGCCCCCAGCCCTTCCTCCACGCGAGGACACAGACAGAAGATGCCGTCTGTGAGGCAGGAGGGGCTTACCCGACATTGAATCAGCCAGCACCCTGATCCTGGAGGTGCAGCCTCCAGCACTGGGAGAAGTAAGTGTCTGTTGTTTATAGCGACCCAGGCCATGATTTTTTGTCACAGCGGCCCAAGTGGACTAACTTGGTCATCTACAGACACCCTAAGGGAAGATGATTCCAGATCGGAGCAGACTGGCCCCCAGAACCTCACCAGAGTCATGACAGAAGAGAGATTCTATTTTCTCTTCTACTCCTTCCCGAGTCAGCTCTTCCCACACAAAACAAAAACAAAGCCCACACAAAACAACATGGAAAACAAACACAAAAGAAACAGTCGTTGGCAGGGTCAGAACCTCAGGTTGGATGACCCTCTGTCCACTGTCTGTCACGCCCACCCTCCTGAAGTAGGCAGCTGTGTGGTGTTCCGTGAGTGCTGGGAGAGCAGACAGGTGGCTCCTCCGTGGAGAACACGTGTGCAGACACGGACTCTCAGGTCATCCGACACGCAGTAAACATAAACCGGAGAGTGGTTCTGAAGGCTTTGGATAAACCCCTAACAGAGTCTCATATTGTGATGAACCAAAGAACTCAAGTTGCAGTTCATTGGTGTCTCCATAGAAACAAGACATACTGCAAGACAGGATATTGCCAAAGGACTGAAAAATTTAAGGCTCAGCAGAAAACAGAGAAACGTACTTGAAGGATTTTTTTTCCCTGGAAAAACAAAATTAATTATTCATTCTCTGTACCGGAAGCATTTGGTTTCACGGTAAATACTTGATTCTCCGTCCCTGGGATTTACTGTGGACCCTCCTGACAACCTTCAAACACTGTTAGTGGACCCGGAAGGCAACATTTTTACAGCATAATTAAAGTTAAAATGCCTGAAATTACTCAGCCTCCAGTTGAGCAAGGCTTTCATCATGTTGAAGATGCTTCCCCTCCTGGCTCACACTGAGTTTCTGCCCCTGAGACCCTGGGCTGAGGCCGACCTGCCCCATCAGGACCGCGTCCCCAGATGGGTCCCTTGGTGGGGAGACCAGGCTGCCCCCCTACCCGCCTCCTTGGAGCTCAGACCTGTCCACTGGCACCTGTGGATGGAGAGGAACAGGCTGTGGGCCCCCTTCCCCGGCATCAGCGTGGCCCTCAGCTGATGCAGTGTCCACCTTAGGCACCACCGGGCTGCGAGCTCACTGAGGCCCGCATGTCCAGGAAGCAGAGAAAGCGCCTGCCTGGGTAGCTGACTGTACATGTCAGCTTGGCTGGGCTGTGGTACCAGACATTTGGTCAAACGCTAGTCTACATGGTGTAGTGAAGGTATTCTTAGACGGGCATTGCACTGAAGTTGGTAGACCCTAAGTCAAGCAGACTGCCCTCCACAGAGGGGCAGGCCTCTTCCAATCAGCTGAAGGTCGTGGTAGAAAAAGGGTGAGGTCCCCGAGGAAGAGGGAACTCTGCCTCGACTGTCTGTGAACTTCAGCAGCAGCAGAAGCTCTCCCCGGGGCCTCCAGCCATCCGTCTGCCCTGCAGATTTCAGAACTGCCAGCCCCACAATTCCTTCAAGTAAGTCCCTTAAGATAAATCTCTCTCCGTGTCTGTCTGTCTGTCTGTACACACACCCCCGTTCCAGTCCCGCTCTGCCCGCGCTGCATAGTGAGTGGCCCATTTGGCCGCACCCCTCCAGGAGGACACCAAACGCACACTGGTGGGCAAATGGCACTGCTGGGCTCCTTGCTCGAAGATAGCTGAGAATTTCAGATGACAGCAGAGCCCCAAGCCAAGGGCAGGGCCCTTGGGCGACTGCCCAGCACAGGTGACCTGACAGAGGTCAAGTGGGCACAAAGGGACACGTGTGTCGGGGCAACACCAGCCCACTCACAGCAGCTTGTCTCTGATGGAGCCGGCTGTGCGCATCCCCAGGGAGAGAGACGCTGGAGTGCGGGCGGGCACAGTGCCTTGGAGACAGACCTGGGAAGGGAGGTCCCCTGGGGCAGCCAGGGCTGGTCTTGGTCTCCCATGGCCATTGGAGGCAAGAACACGGAGAACAAGGGAGTACGGGGGAAGGGAGAAGGCGGAGGGGCTCAGAGCTGAGCCGGCGGGGCTGGGGAGGGGCACATCCAAGGAAGACACCCAACCTCAGGGCCCTGGACAAGAGTGGCTGGCAAACCACGACTCCGGGGTCTCCTTCCAACACGGAAGATCACAGTGCTGACATCAAAGAGAAACCCTAAACAACGGCAAAATGCCAAGATTTTTGTTAAAAGGTAAGTGTGTGGACATACGTGTGCATACGAAGACCAGATCAGAACGTTAGCGGCCTGGGGGGTGGAATTATGGATGGATGATTTTTCTTTCCTTTTCCTATGAGTTTCATTATTAGTTACATTTTTAATAATTAGCTTGTGATTACAATCAAGAAAAGGAACAAGGCCTCTTCCCTTAAAAAAACAAGCTTTTCCCATTCCCTCCAAAAACTCCAAGTTTGGTGGATACACGTGATAACGCCTGTGTGCTCGTTTCTGACTCTGTGTTCATAGGTTTGGCCCCCCCGAGCCCCACCACCAAGCACGTGCTCTGACCCCAGTGGGCCCGGGCTCTGGTCTGGTGCCCTCGCTGTCTGCAGAGGGGATGCATGCTGGCTCACAGGGGAGGTCCGGGCCCCATTTCTTCCCTGCCAGCCCTTTCTCAGAGGACTGAGCCCCGGCCCCAAGCTCCCTGGCACAGGCTGAGTCTGAGAGGCCAAGCAAAGCCAGTTGAAGGCCAGTCCTTGAGGATGAAATCAGAGCCTGGGATTCTGGTAAACGGAGCCTGGGATTCCGGGGAGAAACACTGTTCTGAAGCAGCTGGTTTAGGGCAGGACCCCGCCACCAGATGACTCATTCTAAACTGACATCCATCGCAACAACGATGGAAATGATTTCGGCAGGAGTGTGAACAGATCCCGCCCCAAATCCCCGTCAGCACGAGCCCTCAGTGAAGGGACTTGTGTTCCTTACTGGCTTTTGCACCAAAAAAAGTCAATAAGCCTCTATTAGGGCAAAAAACTGGAAACACAAACCCCAAATTCCCAGCCTCCGGGGGTACCCCGTGTGCCCTGTCTCCCTGTGCCAGGCCCCCGCCTGACCCCTCCCGGGTACACTGACTGGGGATTCTTCAACCCTGTTCCAGGCCACCGGGCCTCCACCAGACACCGGGCAGCTGGTACAGAGAAGGATGGTCCCAGAAAAAGCAAAGGCAGATGTGGGGGGAGACCCCCTCCCTTCAGGGGCCAGAACACCTCTCCCCCCATCCTCCCAGCTTCTGCCACCTTGGCCACTAGGATCGCCCCTCGCCATGGGGTCGGGCAAGGACCCCAAGCCTGGCAGACGGTCGGGGCTCAACGACGATGTGGGATGAATGAAGATCTGGCTTGTCGTAGGTGTTTCTCCAACGTGCTCCACAGGGAAACACCGCTCAGGTTTCGTTTTGGTTTGGTTTGGGGGATTTTGGGGGAAACTATTCTTTTAATTGGCCATGAAAAATGATACAATCCGAGACGCAGCCCAGTCCTCTTCTGGGTCCTCTCTCCTCCTCATTAGATTAGCTAGTTCAGGGTAAATAAGAACAGCACTACCTGGCCTGGAAATTGGTACAAACCTATGACTCTTCAGCACATTTGCAAAATACCCAGTTCCAACCCACATGGTGAGCCGAGGCCGTGGGTGCTCCGGGCTGCACCCAGTGGGGAGGGCACACAGAGGCTGCAGAAACCTTCCCCGAGGCCTGGGTGGTCAGGGGGCGGAACGTGGAGAAGCCGCAGCCGGCACACAGGTAACAGTCAGGGCAGCCTCCCCAGAGACAAGGCGTGGGCCGCGCCGCAAGGGAACAGGACACGCGTGTTCTCACCACGAGGTGTGACGCAGGCCGCCCGGTGCAGATTCGGAGGAGAGAACGAGCGGGGAAGACAAAGGGGACCAGGGGACCTTGAGAAGCTCCTCCATTTTGAGTGAAAGAGGAGGACGCGCCCACAGGTGACTTGATGCCTAAAGGACACGCCCGAGATTGTCCATGACGTGGCCGAACCCCGCAGGAGTCACACAGAATTAGATGGTGGGCGCAGCCCCTGAGAAGCAGCTGCAGGCTGACGTGTAAGGGGGACGGGGTCCGGCAACGCCCCCCGAGGGGGGAAGGTAGAGGGCTCAGCACATCTGTACGTTGAGAGAAGAGAGTGGGAACCGCAAAGATGGAGAACGTGGGACCCAGATCTGGATGAGGCAGGACAGAAAGACACGTGCGCCAGCGGGTGGGGGGTTGGCGGGGATGCACCCGGTCCTTCAAATAGCCTCGTATTCACGGTACCGTCAGTGAGACCCACACATCACATGCTGGAAACCAGAGAGACTTTCATGAAGGAGAAATGCTGCTTTACTTTACAACTAAATAAGATGCCTTCACCATGTGCTAAAATCATGACTCGTGAGACCGGGAGACAGACCTCTCGAGCCTCAGGATGTTGCATTTTGCCAGGAGCTCACTCCTTTATAAGAGACGGTGAGTCACTTTCTATTTTAGGAAAAAATTCATTGTGGTGCAAATTAAGACTTTCTTTTTTGTGTGAAGGTACATTCATAGTTCTGACTTCTAACTTTCAGAACCCGGTGTAATCGCTGAGTGGGGACCGGTGCTTGCACAGGAAATTAACGCTCTTAAATTCTCTTTTTAATGATCTGCTTTAGAAACGTGTGCCCTAACAAAAGACTAATAATTATCACATCAATTGTCCCAGTTCAGTCAACCATTAAGATCTGATTCTCAAAGATTCATGATACCAGTTAGTACAATTATGAGGAAAAGGGCCATTTCTAAATTCATACTTAAAATATTCATAGAACATTAATATATGTATACTTTATGGAATGACTGAGCTCAATAAAAAATATTTAGAATATGGGCTTCCCTGGTGGCGCAGTGGTTAAAAATCTGCCTGCCAATGCAGGGGACACACGGGTTCAAGCCCTGGTCCGGGAAGATCCCACATGCCGCGGAGCAACTGGGCCCGTGAGTCACAACTACTGAGCCTGCGCATCTGGAGCCTGTGCTCCGCAACAAGAGAGGCCGCGACAGTGAGAGGCCCGCGCACCGCGATGAAGGGTGGCCCCCGCTTGCCACAACTGGAGAAAGCCCCCGCACAGAAACGAAGACCCAACACAGCCAAAAATAAAAAAATTAATTAATTAAAAAAAAAATTTAGAATATAAATTTGGGTAATGAAGTCAATATAAGCTTAAACTTCATAAAAGAGCAAAATCAACTTCAAAATCCCCCATAATAGCTGGTGTTTGCAAAAATCAAATAAGAAATAAAGAATCAAATAAATCAGAAATAAAGGGGCTGAGAAGACTCATCACTGAAAGCAGAGGCCATGTCTCGGGGTCACTGGGGGGGGGAACGGGTGTGAGCAGATGGGGGGGGACTGGAGTCCAGTCTCCAGTGTCCTCTGCGGAAAACTCCTTTTAAAATTTCACATCCTCCTCTGCCTCATTTGAGGAAGAGTTTTCTATAATTGACCACATTTCTTGTCGCCTTGACCACAGTAAACCAGGAGTGAAACCTCATAACTAAGATCAACTGTAGCCAACATTCTTCCTCTTCCTTTTCTATGAATTTCGACAGGTATTTTGAGAGGTACATTTCGATATAATTTATTTATAAGCCCATAATAGACCCTTTTAAGAAGAAGTTTTATTTTTAAAGTTGTAAATGCATAAGACTAGGAAATGATACCTGAATTCACTTACCCCGTCTTGATTTTAAATGGTTTCAGGAAGAGCCTGTTTTGAGTTCTCCTTTTCCCAGATCCAATTAGTCACCACTGATGATCTCCACAGAGTGCCACTTGGTTCCTACCAGGTGTTGTAGTCCAGGTAAAATCTTACAGAAAGGAAAGAGCGTACAGGTGCCTCTCACATGATGAATACCACTGGTTACCTGGCAGCCCTCAGACAAGCCACTCTGATCTTTCTCTAGGAGACAGCCCACGGACGGGGCACAGCTGTGCCGAGCCCGGCTTGTACCAAATGTGGATTCCTTGGCAAGTGTGCCGCACACGTGCTTCTCCTTCTGAGTTGAATCGTCCAGGAGTGTGCTATTAGGCTACCTCTGAGAGCTACGGCGCCCTCCGTGCGGATGCAATATCTGCTCCACTGGTACCCCAGATTTGCTGTTCCCACCCTTAACCAGAGCCAGACACTACAATTACCCTCCAAACACAGTATTTAAAAAACACAGAGAGTGTGTAGGAATGCAAAAACCAAAAAGAGTCAAATAAGGAAAGGAAAAAATAGTCTGAAAAATGTTTTTGTTTTTTGCAAAAAGTCCATGAAATTGTTTTTGAATTATCAACACAACATACTTTAAGTATAGTTAGCAACCTACTACTTGAGTTCTGTCTCCAAAAGATTAAAATAAAAAGTATCAGGAAGATGTCTATGTCAACAGCAGGCACCGTCCCATGTAGAGGAAGGGGACTCACATCTCTGCCTGCAGGGAGCCCTGACCTTGCACAGAAGAAAGAAGGTCTCCCTTCTCCTCCTTCCTTTGGGGCATTCCTCTTCTGATTCAACCCAGAGGTTAGGGGACATTTTCACATCACCCTGATTAGGGCTGAAAAGACCAGGGAGACACCAGCATCAGCTCAGAAGCCACTCACTGCTGCAGAGATGGGAACATTTTGCCTCCGCTCTCTGACACTGCAGATGACGTGAAGTTCAGAACACGTGACAGTGTTTCCAGTTTTACCAAGTTCCTGGTTCAGGGGGCGACCTGCACTCAGGGAAGACTCAACCAACCATGAAAGAGCAGAACTGAACCAGAAAGAAAAGAAACACATTGTTGATACGTTTCTCCTAAAATATCTTAGTTAGCCCATTACTAATCAGACATTTAGTAACAACAATAGCAATAGCTATGCATGATCCATGTGCGGGAACCTGTTAGGGGTACATGTGGGTTAGCATTTTAACATTACCTAAACTCTAGGAGGTAGATGTTATTGTTATTATTACTACTCTGGCTGTTACTGTTATTATTATTTCAGGAACTAGCAAACATTAAGAAATGCAGCAGGTTTAAACATTATTATCCGGTTGTTTATCCGGAACAATGTGTGATGCAAATTTAATTCGATTTTGCAATCATCTCCAGAATAAAGCCTTATTTTAAATTTTAGTATACCAAACATAATACCTGTGTATGCAAATGAGGTAATATACATATAATTTCATACTGTTAAACTATCAAGATCTCCATGGCTTCTCCATGTTCAAAAACATTCTGGATCTACGTATAGAATTCCAGGCACTATTTTACCCTCTTAAAGCAACGTTTAACACAATCCATTTCCAGTACAACGGAGTCAAAAGGACAACTCCTCAGAGCGGCATGTGAGTGGACGTGACCTAGTATGGACTTACCACTGATGAGTTTTTTTTTTAACTTGATAATATGAACATCTGTGACTCATAACTGGGGCTGAGGAAACTGGTTCCTGGTTCCTTTGTGACCACTTAGAGGGGCAAGATCAAGCATGTGCGTCGGGACCTCAGCTGAGCCACGGGGCACTCAGCACCACGGACAGAGCTCATGGGCGCGCTCCCTCCTCTCTGTCTCTCTCCCTCTCTCTGTCTCTCTCCCTCTCTGTCTGTCTCTCCCTGTCTCTCTCCCTCTCTGTCTCTCTCCCTCTCCCTCTCTGTCTCTCTCCTTGTCTCTCTCCCTCTCTGTCTCTCTCTGACGTTCCATCTTTCTCTCCTTGTCTCTCTGTCTTTCTGTCTCCCTCCTTCTCTGTCTCTCTCTCTGTCTCTCTCTGACTCTCTGTCTCTCCCTCTGTCTCTCTCCCTCTCTGTCTCTCTCCCTCTCTGACTCTCCATCTCTCCTTGACTCCCTGTCTCTGTCTCTCTCCCTCTCTGTCTCTGACTCTCCGTCTCTCTCTCCCTCTCTCTCTCCCCCTCTGTCTCTCTCCCTGTCTCTCTCCCTCTCTGACTCTCCATCTCTCCTTGTCTCTCCCTCTCTGTCTCTCTCCCTGTCTGTCTCTATATGACTCTCTGTCTCTCTCTCCTTGTCTCTCTGTCTCTCTCTGTCCCCCAGCCCCTCTCCTTTGTAACAAAACAAGTTGACTTCCTTACTGTTGACCGCACTCTGCTCAAGCCTGAGAGCAGAGGCTGCTTTCCCAGGCATGACTAGTTACCTTCACAACGCACACCTTGCACGAGGCCCCCAGGCTCCACCAGGGCGGAGGAGACCAGCCCCAGAGGAAGGAGGCCCTGCCCACTCTGTGCCTGACAGCAAGCTCGGCATTCAGCGGGAGAGAAAGCCACAAAAAGTTCTAATGTGGAGGTACACACATAGCGCCAGCCCACATGGAAACCCGCGGGCCACTCGGGGTCAGGCCCGCCCCACACTCAAGTCCAAGATGCAGGTTCTCACCCAGGCTCTGTCTCCCACCGGCCCCGTTCGCCCCGTCTATAGAACCGGGACCGTCACAGCGTCACAACACTAGCAACACACCAGGAAGGATGATGCAGACCACGCGAGGGGGCAGTTAGAGATGACAGGCATTTGAGCACGTGTCCAACCGTCCCCTTAACCACATCCCAGCCCTTCATGACACCCGGCAGCTGCCAGACGCTGCCCCACTGTCTGTCGGCTGGAAATGACTTCTTCGCATTCTGGTATAAACATCCCAGCTGCACTCCAAAGTCCAATCCAAACCTACTCCCTCTGTAAAGCTGTCACTGATCCTTCAAACGCAAATTAAACTGGCTTCTTATCCGAGGTCCCCACAGCACTGTGTCCACGACTTCTCAGGAAAGCTGTCTCGTCTGCCCTGTGTTGATGCTATTTCTGCCGGTGACCATCTTCCCAACTGGATTATAACCTCATTCAATATATGAATCATGTTTTAATTGTCTCTGTATCTCCAGATCCTACGAGCCTTCCTATTCGTGGTTCACAGTCTGTACATGTTCATAAAACAAATGCATGACTATAGAACCCACACCCTTGCTGGGGAACCTAGCTATACGAGTAAAGCTGCAAAAGACAGAGTGAGGTAGCAAGTAGAGGTGAAAGGAGCGCTCAGCACACCATCTGCTAGTCAGCAGGCCGTAAACAACTGCTGCTAAACCGATTTAAAATTGCGTTGAAACAGTCTCAACAAAAAAATCCAGGAGAAATGAAAGCATTACTACTTCAGAAGAGATACGTTACTTAAAAAGATACACCTATGTACCCATATGTATACATATATGTTTACCATATATTAAAAGAGTGCTTAAGAATGAAAAGGCAAGTCAGACTGAGAAAAATTACCTGCGAAGCACATATCGGATAAAAGACAACAGGTACACAAAGAATTCTTAAACTCAATGAGAAATAAACAGCCCAATCAACAATGTGCAAAAGACTTGAACAGACACCTCACCAAAGAATGTATACAGACAGCAAATAAGCACATGAAGAGACGCCAACATCACACATACAGCTGCTCTGGGACACGGCCCGGCAACTTCTTGCAAAGCTAGACACTCTTACCATACAGCCCAGCCATCACACTCCTTGGTGTTCACCCAAATGAGCTGAAAACTTATGTCCACATAAAAACCTGCACTCAAATGTTTATAGCAGCTTTATTCACAATTGTCAAAACTTGGAAGGCATCAAAATGCTCCTGAGTAGGTGTGTGGGTAAGTAGGTGTGTGGGTAAGTAGGTGTGTGGGTAAATACACTGTGGTCCATTCAGACAACGGAATATTATTCAGCTAAAAAGAAAGGAGCTATCAAGCCATGAAAAGACGTGGAAGAACCTTATAACTACATGAAAGAAGCCAATCTGAAAAGGCTACAGAGTGTATGATTCCAACTGTATGACATTCTGGAAAAGGCAGAACTATGGAGACGGTAAAAAGATCAGTGGTTGCCAGGGGGTGCGGGGAGGGTGGGGTGAACAGACAGAACATGGAGGATTTTTAAGGCAGTGAAGCTACTCTGCTTGCTATTACAATGACGGATATAAGTCACTATACTTTTGTCCAAACCCACAGAATGGACAACACAGAGAGTGCATCCTTAAGTAAACTATGGAATTTAGTCAATAATCATATGCCAATACTGGTTCATCCATTGTAACAAACGCAACCACAATGCAAGGTGTTAAAATAAGGGAAGGTTCCTGTGGTGGAGGGGGGTACTTTCTGCCCCATCTTTCTGTAAACCTACAACTGCTCTTAAAGTCTAGTAATTTTAAAAGGATGGCTCTAGCGGCTGTTCTTTCTTCACTATTAATATTATTCTAGACAAATGGATGTTCTGAACTAGGGGAAAATCCTCCGGGGAGCCCGCGAGTGGAGGGAGCCGGGAAGGGTGGGAATCCAGGATCGGTCCCATTTCAAAACGGGAGACGGTGGAGCCAGGACAGGAGCCGGGGGGCGGTGCTGGGGAACAGGGACACCCAGCCCCCCTCAAGGCGGCCCACCCCCTCCATCTACAGAAGGACCAGGACGCAGGCCCAGCCTTTCTATCCACTTGAAGGTTTTCAAGAGAACTCTTTTCTTAAACACCTCTTCTATCACTCGCTATTTATAGGAATCACTTTTTCTCTCTGAAAGGCACACTTCACATCTGTCCTCAAACCACTCTCTGTGGATGAGGTCACGTTGAGCACTCGATCCAGACTCTGGTCCTGGCTACTTTGACACAGACCGTCCAGAGCCACGGGCGCTGCCTGCACAGCGCCTGACTGGAGAGAAGCTCTGTGCCCGGTGACCGACTTCACGTGCAAAGGCCGCAGACCACGGCCGCAGTGCACCTGCATCTACTGCTGTCCTTGCGCTCGGTCTGTGCGCAGAGCTTCTGGTGTTTAAATGGCTCCTGTCCCCTCCCCACCGAGGAGAGGACTGGGCAGGGACACGTGCAGGTCGCTGTGCACGCGTCCGCCCGTCGACACCTGGTTCTGCCCTCGAACCATCCGTCTGGAGGCTCCCCTCCCACGAGTACGGACGCAGAGTCCACCTTTAAAAGGCAGCTTGACGGGTAAGCCGGGCGCAAGACACCCCCAAAGCTTTGCACAGCCCCACTTGTTAGAAAAGGAAGAGCTTTCCACTTGGCCCAAACAGGACCTTCCCTGGGTATAAAAAACCAAGAGGGGGAGAGAGAGACAGAGGGGGAGGGGAAGGGGAAGGGGAAGAGGAAGGAAGGAAGGAGGGAGGGAGACAGACAGGAGGTGTCCTCAAATCAATCCCTGGACTATCGTCTTCCGGGCCCAGCGAGGAAGCACGGCCTCTGCAGAAACCAGCCCTCCTGACCCCTGGGTCTCATCCTCAAGGATGACCTGACCTCTCTCAGGCCTGAGGCACCATCAGAGGTGGGAGGAGGGTTCACCTGACCTGGCTGTCGTGGGAGCCGTGGCCTGTGTGGTCAGCGCTCACCCAACTGCTCCGAAGGCTTCGGTATCGCACACCCGTCCAGTCGCTGGGACCAAGCACGGCCCTGCTGTGCTGAGTTCAGGCAGGACCCTGCTGGTGGGACCAGTGTCCACTGGATGCTTTGCTAAGTGGTGTTGAATTTTCTTGGGTAGAACTGCATTGGGTTTATACAGCCCCAAAGGATAGATCAGATGACGTCTCAAAAGTCACCCCATATCTTAATCGTCTGATTATGGGAAAGATGAGTGGTGGGGACACCTCTTTCCCTTTCCCCAAAGTTTAACACCCGTGGCCACAGGAATTAAGACACTAAGGCAGTTTCTCTCACCAGAAAACAAACAAAAATATCTTTTGAAAAGTGAGGGTAATAATATACGTTATTTATTTGGGGCCAGTTGTGTCATGTTTAAAATTCTGAGCACATAGGCTGGTTTTCATTCTTTGCTGAGTTACACATGCCCATCTATAAGTTTAACACTGATATACAAATATTTTTATTATAGAAATTTCTACAGACAAAGGTCTGATACGCTCATGGCCATTAGAGAGAAGGACACTCTCAGTGGCTATTTCTCCCTGGTTCCAGCTACAAAACTTCCTAGTTCCGGGCTATTTAATGGCTGTTTTTGCTATATTTTAAAACTTTAGTATTTATGGTAAATTTACAAAGGGAATGTGAACTGATGCACTCCAAAGGCAGGAGAGAAAACGACCTCAGATGTTTTTGTGGAGTTTCTATTCAAGAATCGTTTTGGAAGGTGGAAGACCCACTCGCCTCCCAACCATGCCCAGGGGTGGGCATCAGGGCGGACCTTTCCTCTTTCAGTAAAGGAAGTGTCTTTCTTAACGATCCCGGTGACATCAGGGCAGAGGTGCAGTGGGGAGATAATTAGTGGGTTACAATTAAAAATCACAACGTGTCACATGGGAACTCCCTGATTAAGTGAATATGGTGACAGCGGCTTCCCTCGGAAATCATCACAATCTAGTCAGCAGGGAAAACTTCCAAGTCAGCACGTGGGCAGCATCCAGGTTTTCAAGAATATCCTTATGTTTGAGGACGGGAAGATTTCAACAGATCGAGTGCACACTCACGAGACACTCAGCGCGACAGTGATGAACCACACAGGTGAGGCACTAACGGGCGGAAGCTCTTTTCTTACGCGAATTACAGCACAACCTCTAGCGGTCAGGACGGAAGCGGAAGCAGGCGGAGGAAGGGCAGGCAAACGCGTGATGGGGCCCCCACCCCCGTGTCCCTAACGTCCTGCTCTTGACACTCACCTGCCCACCAGCCCTGCTCCGAGAGCCCCACCCCCCCGGACAGAGATGCAGCTCCAGGCCAGGTCCGCGCCACCCCCACGTCCGCACGCACGGGGCTCCTAGAACCTCACCAGACATGCACACTGCGTCCTTGAAGAATTCCTTCTTTGAGTCAATAAGTGGGTGATAGAGGATATTCATTTCACCCACACACATACACACACACACACACATATATGAAAAGTAAATTAAATAAAAATAAATCTAAACCACACGCACGCACACATACACCTGGAAGCTGCGTGCCCAGACGGTCCCCGTGAGTTGGACGCTACCACAAATGCTTTAAAGAGAGATGAATTTTAGAAACTAGAGTGAGTGAAAACCAGGAGGGATGAGGAAACTGGAAAGTCGGGCACAGAAAGAGGCGACTGAAGGGCAGCAGGATGCCTGTATTTTGCAAGAGGTGTGTGTAATGGAACATCTGCACGGTGGCCTCCCCTCGGATGCCCCAAGGCCAAGGTTTTGCTGAATCGGGTCCCAGGAGAGCTGTGCAGCCCTCCCCCCTTCATCCCCGCAGGACCCGAGGGTCGGCCCTCCCCCCTCCATCCCCACAGGACCCGAGGGTCAGCCCTCCCCCCTCCATCCCCACAGGACCGGGGGTCAGCCCTCCCCCCTCCATCCCCACAGGACCGGGGGTCAGCCCTCCCCCCTCCATCCCCACAGGACCCGAGGGTCGGCCCTCCCCCCTCCATCCCCACAGGACCCGGGGGTCAGCCCTCCCCCCTCCATCCCCACAGGACCCGAGGGTCAGCCCTCCCCCCTCCATCCCCACAGGACTTGGGGTCAGCCCTCCCCCCTCCATCCCCACAGGACCCGAGGGTCAGCCCTCCCCTCTCCATCCCCGCAGGACCCGGGGGTCTGCCCTAGAGCCGGACGGGGTGAGGCCCAGGTCAGAGCCGTCCAGTCTTCCTCAGATGGAGGTAGATGCATGTCCTAGCTTAGCAACCGAACCACAGGAAATGGCAGTGCAGGGAGGCAGCAGGGCCTGGGCCTGACGCAGAAGGATGGCGCCCGTGGCGTGGAACAGAGCAAGCCTGCAGGCCCCACGGGCTTTCCGAGTGATGACCGGGACACAGCTCATCCAGGTCCAGCCGGGACCTGTCGGGTGACAAGTGACCCAGACCAGCTGAGCCAGCCTTCCTGGCTGCGGCGACCAAACATGCCATGTATGCAGCCCAAGGAGACGGAGGGCGCGGGAGGGTGCGTGTCCTGTAACCTCCACCCTCACGAGGGGTCCCTGTGAGCACAGCTGCGCTGACACCCCAGAGGCCACTGTCCCTTGGGGCCTCTGGGGCATGACCTGGGTAGGGTGCCCTTGCCCCTCTCACTGGCTGAGGAGGTGAGTGACAGCCCACGAAGCCCAGCAGCTCGGGAAGGCCCTCCGGGGCCTCTGGGTCCAGCTCTCCAGGTGGACCGGCCTATGGGACTCTCTGGGGACATTAGCGATTCAGATCCTCTGTCCGTGAGCTGCCCACTACGCAACCACACACGTAGATGGGAGAAGCAGAGACGCAGGCCCCAGGGCTGTAGGGACCCTAAGGTGTGTCCTAAGAACCCAGTGAAGAGAAGGGGAATCAGACCCCTCCCGACCCCGTGGGAGAGGCAGATGCCGGCCTCTGCTGAGTCTCTGTCTTCAGTGAGAGGAGCCTCCTGAGGGTCAGCAGAAGCCCAGAAGCTTTCCAGAAGCCCCACTCCTCACCCACCAGGTTTAGAAGCCAAACACTTGGTGCTGTGTGCTACGTGACGGAAACGAAAGATTCCCACCCAAATACGTCACTTTCGGCCCCGCTGAACGCGGCACATTTTTCACAAGTACGTGTGGACAGGAAAAGCAGTTTCACAATAACTCTTCTCTAAATAGAAATGTTCTGACTTTTTCCCCCTGATGCCAGTCAGAGGAAGAATGCTAATTTTACTACCAGTTATTATCGGGAAACAGTCACGAATAAAATAAGGACCTGATGATCAAATTTCTAGCAGCTGCTATGTCTTTGGAAATAACGTACCGAGTCAGAGTTGAGACACCAGCCTCCCAGTGTGGGTCCCCTGTGCACAGTCGCCTGGAGGGGGATTTGTGTTCAAATGGGGATGAAGGCCATCACAACGAGCGTGGGGGGGGTGTGTGTTCAGAAATAAACCGCACACGTTGTGCACCGGGTTACAAGCACACAGAGCGGGGGCGTCTGGTCCCATCTGGAGACCCACGCTCCGAGGAGGCTGTACATGCACAGCAGCCGTCAGACGCCCTTCCTGTGCCTCCCGTGACGAGGGCCCTGAGCGCATGCACTCGGCCTCTGCCTCCTTAAAAGGGTCTCTGCTAAACCAGGGAGGGTGTGTGTGTGTGTGTGTGTGTGTGTGTGTGTGTGTGTGTGTGTGTGATGGGGCAGGGGCGTGTGTGTGTGATGCGGCAGGGGTGTGTATGTGTGTGTTACAAGGCAAGTGTGTGCGTGTGTGTGTGTGTGTCTGTGTGTGTGTGTGTTTGATGGGGCAGGGGTGTGTGTGTGTGATGGGGCAGGGGCGTGTGTGTGTGATGCGGCAGGGGTGTGTATGTGTGTGTTACAAGGCAAGTGTGTGCGTGTGTGTGTGTGTGTGTCTGTGTGTGTGTGTGTGTGTGTGTGATGGGGCAGGGGTGTATGTGTGTGATGGGGGCAGGGGTGTGTGTATGTGTGTGTTACAAGGCAAGTGTGTGCGTGTGTGCGTGTGTGTGTGTGTGTATGGTCATTTTCCTCTTCCTAATCAGCACTGAGGTCAGTGCAGCATGCAGTGGACTCAAAAGGAGAAAGGAAACAGTCTCAAACGCTCCTCGTACCAGGCAGAGCCCAGCGTGTGGACAGTCCCCATTCAGCCTGCGTTGAGTCTGTGTTTTTTAGAGGATGTCAGTCTGATCTGCTACTGTAAAAACTCGCTCGTTTAGAAAAAGGAAGCTATCAAATTAAACAGTATTTAAATAAAAGCGATGTTGCTTTAGAAAACAAAAAAGCGCTTTGAAGTTACGAATGCCGGTTTGATCAAACCAGAGCAGAGAGCTAGCGTTTACCCGCCAAACGCACGCCAGCCTCCGAGGGCATCTCTGGTTTGATTGTAGAAGGTCTGCTGTCTGTCATGTTCAAAGAACCGGGTGTGCGTCCTGCAGTTACAGTTTTCCAAGCTGAACAGTGTTACTATACAGACGTATTCTGAGGCTATTCGTTATTGTTCTGGCCATAAACAGATTGAAATGAGTTGCTAAAAAATATATGCGATACTCATTACTTGCCAACACTTATTGTTGAATTAGGGCTGCAAACCCAGGCTGATGTCAACTGCTCTCCGGGTGGGCGTCTGCTCACACCTGTGCCCAGACCTCCCCACACATGCAGTTGGTCTAAATCAAACTCTCTGCATGGCCCCAAATCCCACCAAGGCGCCTGCTCCCTAACTGCCCCTCTGGGGACCGTGTAGGGCCCCGCTTCCATGAGTGACATGCGTGATCAGTGATCCTGAGCCAGCACTTGTTGCTGAGAAAAAAGCATGATTCACAAGCCAGAGAAAGTCCACTGACTCGTTCTGCTTCCTGGATGAGCTAAAGGCCACAAAATACTCCATGGTGACACGGAGCCTGTGCGTGGAAATGCACCTGAGCTCTGGGGACAAAATTATGAATGAAACAGTCAATATTCATCTAAATATGGGCAAATCAGTAACTGCTTCTTATTGGACGTGCCGGCTTCTGCACAGAGTATAACATCTACATAAAAGGCATCTTGGTCGTTGATAGCAGGAACTTGTAAAACCAGATCCCTAGATGCCTGAGTGGATAATAACCTCCCTAATCGACAGCCACTCCCGTTAGGAAGAGGCGGCTGCTACTATTTAGAGGGGGGCATATTTCTGCACAAGGTAAAGCAAAACAAAAATGTCAGCAGAGCTGGGCAAGAAGCACAAGAAGAAACACCCTCAGCTCACTGCTCAAGGCTCGCCGGGCACCTGCCACCATGCCCCTGCCCACTGCCCTCCAGGGACCCGGCTCGCAGGGACCCTCAGCAAAGCATGTCGCTCTGAAGCCCCAGCGATTCCCTTCACAGCCCAGCACCGCCACCTCTGCCAGGGCAGAGGACGGCTGCTCGGTCGGCACCACACACCGAAACCTCCTGCTTCTGAAGGGGTTTACGGCTTTCATGGCATAAACACAAGGCAGCGCATCCCAGCATCTCAAAGATCTTCCCCCTTTTCTTTCATCCTATTTAATGCAGCTGCAGGGAGCACGGAGGCTCTGGCTACAGCAGGCATTACAAAGGAAGCTGTCTTCACAGGCTCTTCTCCCCACAGCTTGCATAAAAAACACGGGTTTTAATAACTGCAGGTCCCTGGACTTACTCGTTCCCAAAGGGATGCTGAAGCCAGCAGCCCAGCTGCTGCATCTTTGCTTTAACGAACGGAGAGAGAGCCAGAATAGTTCTCGCCTTACCCATCGCTCGGGCGTTCAGTGATTATGGGAATCAGGGTTAATTGGAGAATGAACTTGTCTTCTCAGAATGACAGCGATGTCGTTCTAGACCGCCGTGCCAGTCCTCTCCCCCAAACCCTCCACAGCAATTAAGATGCTCCCCGGCGGCTACCGTGTCTATGGAGAGATGAGTATTTTACTTATAAAGGCAGAGCAACGTACGGTGGGAGGGAGGACGGTGAGAAAACCTGGTGCAAAGTGCCGAGGGCAAGCTGCTCGCAGAGACTAACGAGTCGGGTGCTAATCGCTCCTGGCTGCCTGCCTGCTGCCACCGCACTAGTGGAAGTACATCTGAGCCGGGGAAAGTAAGAGACGAGTCATCCTGGACTTACCGAGGCAAGACTCCCGCCGTGCTGCCTGCAGCGTCCAAATGCCAAGAGCAGGAGGCTTGTCAGCAAACAGGGGGACGTGCGCTGGGAGGAAGGTTCAAAATCACTGCGAGAGAGCAAGGCCAGAGGCCACCCAGCGTGTATCTGGGGCCGGGCAGTCGCGGCGTGGACCAGGCGGCCACGGGGCTCCACCAGACAAGTGCACTGCAGCAGGGTGGCGGGCATGGGATTGCGATGCATGTCCCATATATTCAAGCATAATAGAAAACACGGATCTGGAGTCGACTCCATGTGGATGCGGGGGCCGCCCAGCAACGAGCAGGAAAGGGAGGCTCCCCGCTCGTAATGGAATCAGCCACGGGGGTGGACACCTTCATTATGGTGCAGCCCGAGCCCCCGGGATATCGATTCCAGAAAGCAGGTGCCCGTGCGTCCTGTTTTTTTCAAAGAAACGTCTATAATCTCATTTCACAAATGATCCCTATTTAGACAGGAGCCACCTCTTGTGATGATATCATTTTAGCCATAAATGGGCAACTTCCTGGGGGTGTCACAGCACTGACGACACGGCCTCTGGAAAGTGAGTGGGCAGGGCGGAGGCCCCGCCAGCCGGGGCAGCTCCCACTGCCCGGCAGGGCTCCCTGAGGTCTGAAAAGTTACAGCCCAGGAAAGCCTTTCACCCAGAGGGCTCCGGACAACTCCTCCTCCCGGGGAGGGGCCCCCTCTGGGCGGGAGGTGGAGGTCGGCCAGGGAGCGCCACACCGGCCTCGGCCACAGGACCCCTCCACCTGCCTCGTCAGGCAGCCCGCTCAGAGGACCTCGGAAATGCTTTCTGCTCACAGCGGAGGTTGGGGGGCTTGGCGCCGCTGTTCCTTAAAGAGCTGAGACCCCACGCCTGCTTCACCCACACCTGCAGTACTCTCTCCAAGACACGCGGTCGGAGGATGGAGGCAGAGCTGGGATGTCCGGGAGGCTGGGTCCCCGGCATCTGTGCAGACAGCCTTGCCACCAAACCTCGGTCCTCTGTACGGGAACACCGGAGTAGCCAGGGAGCTGGGATCTATTTATATCCACCTCTGTCCCATCATCATCTGTACCCAAAGGAGAGGGGACGGTGAGGCTCCAGGACAAGAGAAAGAGGCCGCAGCTGAGTCACCACGTGAAGATTGTAAGAGAGGAGCCCAGGCAGCTTCTCATAACAAACCCTCTGAACTTTCCCTTCCGCCACCCCGGTGACCCAGATGCCCGCGTGGGAGAGGCAGCTTCCCACGGACCCGTTCACCACGGCTGAGCCTGGTGAGTGCCCGAGGACGTCGGCTTTACTAAACGACGCCAGGACCCACTGGAAAAGTACTTGAGTCAGTCACGGAGGCTCTGGGGCGCCGCGTGTTTCTATGGGCTCGAGTTTTCATCTGACAAATTCCCAGCCAGGGCGCCAGCTGAAGGGGAGAAGCCTGTCCTGCTGGGTGTTCACTCGAGTCCTAGGGGACGGGGGCCGAGGACGGTGGCAGCGAGAACATGAAATCCACACATAATGCACGATGCCGCATTCAGGACACAAAGTCATAACGGGTCCAAATGGATGGGGACTCAAGGTGCGTGACATCACAGGGAGGGGGCCCATGGGATTCGCCTTGAGGACACACATTGGGCTGCTTCCAGGAGTGTCCTCTGGCCCGGTCTCAGGTGGCTTATGGAGGCCCTGACGGGAACCTCGCAGACCCCGCTCAGGGAGGAAGGCGCCTGTCACAGCTGAGATGAACACGGTGCATCATGTGTGGGGAAGGCATGTCATCACCAGTGGGTTGAACTGTGTCCCCAAACTTACATCCACCTGGAACCTCAGAATGTGACCTTATTTGGAAACAGATGTAATTAATTAAGGATCTTGAGCTACAGTGATCGTGGATTTATGGGGCCCCAAGTCCAAGGACAGGCATCCAGGGACCTCCAGGGCCTGCCGGCCACGCCGAGGCCGGGAGAGAGCATGGCCGGACTGTGCCTCGAGGCTCCGAAAGGAACCTGCCCTGCTGACACCACGCTCGACTTCCGCCTCCAGGCTGGGGCCAGCACGTTTCTGCTCTTTCACGCCCCCCGGTCGGTGGTCCTTGGCTTTGGGGCCGCAGGAGACACGTGACCCTCCTGTCTGTCCTGGAACATTCCCAGACTCGATTCAGGGGTTCGGCTCCCCTGGGACATTTCACACAGCCGTCACAAGGAACTCAAGGTGCAGATCTGCGTCCCTGAGATCCTCTTGCCCGGCTCAGCGAGCTTCCCCAGCATCACTGCTTTGCTGTCTGGACATCTTCTCTAGGGTTTCCTGGAACCCCAGAGCCTAGAAGCTCCTTGCAATCACCAGCATTTTAATACGTGTGATTTATACTATTGGTAACGATTAGAATAATAATTCACGTCGTTGCTGCATTCTTGGTCTCCTCGCCTTCCCATTCTATTCCCGCTGCCTGAAATGCCTTCCATGGGCTGCGTCACCTTATTCTGGTGTTTTCTGCGACCCTGGACAGAACAAGATGCCCGTCCCTGCCTTGGCCGAGTGGGAGGAGGAGAGGACACAGCGGGTGAGGAACCGTGGCCACTCCAGGGCCCCCACCACTATGAGCCTGCCCGCTCCATCCTCCTGCAGCCTGCGACCCGCTTCACGGGGGAGGGACTGAGGCGCAGAAATCACCAGAGCCCAGCGATGCGCCCGCACGGCCTGGCTCGCGAACGCAGCCCCAGAAGCCAGGCTCCTGGCGGATGCAGCAGGCCTCCCAAGGGCACAGCTCGGAGAGGCCAGGAAGAAGCCACTGGGAGCCTGGGGACGCTACGGCCAAAGCGGGGACAGGCTTCTCCAGTGAAGGATGTGACGGGGATGGAGGAGGGGGGGAGGCCTGGGCAACTCACGGGTTCAAGGTCCTGCCGGGGCACAGAGACCGGCGGCCGTGGTGGAGGCCCCTGACTGCTCCCTGGAACAGGGTCTGCGTGTGTCTTCTCAGAAGGAGGGACTGCTTGGTACGTGCCCCGCAGATGACAGACAGAGCTTCGCTGAGCTGGATTCACACTTTCCAAGCTCTGAACGCCGGCTTTATTAGGTTTTTTCTAGGTGGGGTGGGGTATAGACACAGGCAGGCACTCTCACTGGGGAAACAGGCCCAGAGGTGTGAGGTCATCTGCCTGCATCACGTCAGAGCACCTCTGCGTCCCACCCTGTGCTCCGAGGACCCGGCCTTGGGCCACGTCTAAGACCAGCACCGACTTCCCCCAGAGGTGCCCGAGGGGGACTCTAGTCCGGCAACCACATCCAGGATACGTCCACCCCTGGTGACCACCACAACCTGGGCTTCAACAAACCCTAACACGCCTGCCTCCTCCACGCCACCTCCTTTCGTCAACACCGATGTCTGGGTTGTCGCAACTCCACCCGAGGCGTGAGAGGTGCTGCACGAATGGAAATGAACAGCCACTCGGAACATCCCCGTGCACTGATTGGTTAGCTCGCAACTCAGAACTCAATGCCCGATCGTGCTGCACGACTCTCTGGACAACTGCAGCCACGCGGCCCGGCCCTGGCAGGCGGTCAGCCTGGGTTCCCCGGAGAAACAGAACCGAGAGAGGATGGATACAGATACGGATACGGACGAGAGGAGATTCATTATGACGAGCGGTCTCGCGTGATTATCGCGGGACTTCTCGGGAGGCCGAGAAGTCCCGCGATCTGCAGCGCGCAGAGCCAGGACGGCCGGTGGAGCAGTTGGGTCTGGGTCTGGCGGCTGAGAAACAGGAGGGTCAGGAGAAGGTGGACGTCTCAGCTCAGGCAGGAAGGGCGCGCCTTCTCTACCTACCTGGGCCCTCAACGGCTGCCCGCGTTGGGAAGGGTGGGTCTGCTTCACTCCGTCCACAGATTCAGACACTAACCTCCTCTGGAAACACCCTCGCTGACACACCCGGAAACACTGTTTTACCAGCTACAGGGGCCTCCCAGTCAAACTGACACATAAAGTTAACCGTCACGTGTCCAAATGGGAATTCAGCCTTCTTCCCACAGCACAAAGCAAGCAACAACCTACATGCGACGCAGCATCTCAGTCCCAAAAGGAGGAATTTCAGCAAAATGGCAAAAATGAGACCCTTTGTGAGTAAATCAGACCAAATGCCCAAGAGAAGTCCATCCCTGAACCCACGGGCTCCACCTCACCCCAACGTGGAGACATGGAAAAGCCACGTAACACCCATCCTTCTGGAAGCAGCTACGTGTACCGAAACCACGCTCTTGCTAGTGGGTTGGTTTTCTTTTCTTTCTTTTTTTCTTTTTTTTTTTTTAAATCCTAGATTCACGCAGAGCCACAAATCTAAAAAAACAAGTTCTCACGTTGTATGCAGATTTATGCTGGAATCCTAAGAGGTGAAGGATGTAAGAATTGGTAAATAGCTGAGCAGTAGCTCAGCACTTTTTTTATATCTCCAGTCTTAAGCATCAAAGCTTCAAGTACTTTGTTTTCCGTCATTAAATGAAAGATTATCTTTCCTTCTCTTTTCTTGGCCACACATTTTAACCTCCAGTGTTGGTATCAACGAACAGAGTCACAATTCTTAACGATGAAAGGCCACAAGCTGTTCACAAATAAATCTCATTCAGAGAAAATCACCTCAGAGGCTCTCTTGTCTGCATGGTCTCTGTTCATAACCTCCGGAAGGATTTCGCAGGTGTTTAGAAAAGAGATCCCTAATCTTTCAGAGGTAGATGTAAGAAATGAAGAGAAAGTCCAGCTAGTAAGTTATAGGAACAATAAATAAACTGCAGAATTCTTAACAGTAATGCCATTTATATCTCTAGAAGGGAAACATAATTAGTTGCCTGAAGATTATGCCCTTGCTGACACAACTACCACAGTGGAAAATAATTCAGCGAAATTGAAAATACATGCAGTACTTGAATCTCTGGATTAACCTGAACTCTATGTCATCCAAATTTGCCTGTGTTAGAATGTATTTTAATTTGCTCATGTTGCCTAATAACCTAAATTAATACAAACTACTAACTTCAATTTATCATAACTGCATGCCTATCTAATAAGGACTCCATGTCAAAATTATTCTCGAGTTGAAGACTTTCAGACCTTAAAGATGAAACTTTGTAGGAATCACTTTACAACTCAAAGTCATTTTCCTGGGGTGAAATGTCCCATCAAACCAGGGTCTGACTATTCCCACTGGCCCTTAAGTTCTCAGGCTGGACAAACAGTGTCTTTAGTTCTTCAAGGAGATCTGTCCTTACGAACATGTATAGACATACAGAGGTCTATATATGCTGGTTGCATTCGCTGGAAAATGAAGGCAGGAGGGATTAAGAGCAGATTACTTCTTACTGAGCTGCCTACCAGGCACTATCAGAAGTTGCATGGGTGTAATTGCATGTATTCACTACGGCTTGTTTGGCGTAGGTGGTGGTGTCTCCAATCTACAACTGAAGACACTCAGGTCTGTTCAGAAAGTGACTTCTGGGGAGGCTCTCTGGCCCGGTCAGAGTGCTCATCTCGCCCTGTCCCTCAAGTCCTGTCCTTGATGTCGCTAACAGGACTCCTTCTGTTAAACCACACCTGCCCTGAGTCCACCTGTCTGTGTGCACCCTCCCTCCTGGAGACGCTGGGATCCCTGAGTCGGGGTCCTGCTGGCTCGGGGGAATGCAATTCTTCTTTACTAGTCCAACAGCAACCAAGAGAATAAAGAATAAGTCCTTGAAATGCACATCCCAAACCAGAAAAGCCCTAAAATAAAACCCCAAACAATAAGTACCCCAGGAAAAAGAGGAGAGCCTAATGGGAGGGAGCCGAAGGGATCAGAGCACAGAGACAGGCAGAGCGATGAGAACCTGTCCTTCCCCATGTGCACAGACTCCAGCAGTGAAACAGAACTCTGAAACAAACAGGCTTTAAGAAGCTGTGCGTGCTCTCACGTCGTAAGTAGATGACCCAGTGGCCAGGCCTCTCAGAAAACGATTCCACATTAGGCACCCGACCGAGACCCTTTCATCAAAAGTTGTCGCAAGAAACAGACTGGGTCGGTTTTCCTAAAACATGAATCATAATTTTTTAAAACCCTCTAATATTATGATGAGTTGCCTTAGCAACATGACAGAGGGCTGGCCTTGCGATGAAACGTGGTCCTGACACCATTCCACCTGGAAGACAGAGAGCTCGCCCGCCATCCACGCCCACTGTCCACACCGGCTCCCCTCCACCACCCACCACGATTCACCACTTCTTGTGTCTCAGCAGCACCTTCACCAAGATTACACCAGCTCCAGCCTGTCCTACGACTCTCTTCTGTGCTCAAACAGGTATTATTGAGAAGCTGAGGCTTACAGAGATTAAATATTTTGCCCAAATCTATGAAGTAAGAATCCGGGTCCAAACCCAGTTCTGTCAGACTCACACCGACAATTTCCTCAGTGCAACCAGCTGTCATTCATCTCCACGTCGGAGCCTTGCTGGAGTCTGACTCCTGGTGCAGCCAGATGGGGGCCGAGCAAAGGGAGAGCAACCGAAAGGGCAGTTTCCACTGTCGTAGAAGGGTCCTTAGCATTGAGGAAGGACAGGCATTTGGCTGTAGGTGTTTAATGGGAAATGTTTCCCAACAGGACTATTCAAAAATGCATAAGGGCATCTAAGTAATAAGTACAGAGTTTAAGTGGGAAAAGATATTTATTATCTGACTCAGATATTAAACCCGATAAAGCCCTAACACACCCATGGGTGGAGAGCCTGGATCATTTATCACATTAATACTCAGAGCAGAAGGAGGAGACTTGAAAAGTCTGGATGATTCTAAATCATTGTCCTTAAGGTTTAAAACAAAAAATAAAAATCAATTTGCCAGTTTAATAAGTGGAAGCTAAAGTCCTTAATGAACTCACCTTCTTTCACATCCCCTAAAACAGATCTTACCAGTCCAGATCTACTACGAAACCACTTTATGTTTTGAGATTGTCATAGTTTCATCACATAATTAGACACGTAAGAAGGTGTCTCCTCTACCAGAATGTCTGTGCCGTAGATGTGACTTCTCACTAAAATGTTTTGGGAAGTTGATCCTTACAAACATCTGAAACACATGTATAATTCATACATGTGTAACTGTTTTTCTGAGCCAGCGATCCCTCACGCGTACTCCTGTAGGGGCAAACTATTTAATTTTGTGTGTGCGACTTAATGCTCAGCGAAGAAAAAGTTAGTTTTGTGTGTCATGGGCTAAAAGGGCTGTTATTATTTCGTTAAAAAAAAAAGCATTGAGATTTGAACTTTGTTCTCCTGTCTTCTCCTTGGCTGCCTTGTAAATAGGCCCTATCTTCGCTACAAACCTCGGATGTCTCAGCGTTTTAGCTTGCTGTGTTTCTGACAAAGGGAACCTGGCACGGATAAACCGCCCAGCCAAGAAAAATCCAACATACCAGTCAGATTTCTACCACAGTTGTCTACACTGTGTGGCTGAGAGGGTCTTGGTGCTCCGGCCGGGTGTCGGGCCTCAGCCTCTGAGGTGGGAGAGCCGAGTTCAGGACACTGGACCTCCTGTCCTCATGTAATATCAATCGGTGAGAGCTCTCGCAGAGATCTCCGTCTCAACACTAAGATCCAGTTCCACTCAACGACCAAAAAGCCCCAGTGTTGGACACCTCATGCCAAACAACTAGCAAGACAGGAACACAACCCCACCCATTAGCAGAGAGGCTGCCTAAAATCATACTAAGTTCACAGACACCCCAAAACACACCACCGGATGTGGTCCTGGCCACCAGAAAGACAAGATCCAGCCTCATCCACCAGAACACAGGCACTAGTCCCCTCCACCAGGAAGCCTACACAACCCACAGAACTAACCTTAGCCACTAGGGGCAGATACCAAAAACAACGGGAACTATGAACCTGCAGCCTGCAAAAAGGAGACCCCAAACACAGTAAGTTAAGCAAAATGTGAAGACAGAAGACCAGACAGCAGATGAAGGAGCAAGGTAAAAACCCACCAGAACAAACAAATGAAAACGAAGTAGGCTGTCTACCTGAAAAAGAATTTAGAGTAATGATAGTAAACATGATCCAAAATCTTGGAAATAGAATGGAGAAAATATAGGAAACATTTAACAAGGACCTAGAAGAACTAAAGAGCAAACAAACAATGATGACCAACACAAAAAATGAAATTAAAAATTCTCTAGAAGGAATCAATAGCAGAATAACTGAAGCAGAAGAACGGATAAGTGACCTGGAAGATAAAAGAGTGGAAATAACTACTGCAGAGCAGAATAAAGAAAAGAGAATGAAAAGAAGTGAGGACAGTCTCAGAGACCTCTGGGAAAACATTAAACGCACCAACATTCGAATTATAGGGGTCCCAGAAGAAGAGAAAATGAAAGGGACTGAGAAAATATTTGAAGAGATTATAGTTGAAAACTTCCCTAATATGAGAAAGGAAATAGTCAGTGAAATCCAAGAAGCACGAAGAGTCCCATACAGGATAAATCCAAGGAGAAACATGCCAAGACACATATTAATCAAACTATCAAAAATTAGATACAAAGAAAAATTATTAAAAGCAGCAAGGGAAAAGCAACAAATAACATACAAGGGAATCCCCATAAGGTTAACAGCTGATCTTTCAGCAGAAACTGTAAGCCAGAAGGGAGCAGCAGGACATATTGAAAGTGATGAAAGGGAAAAACCTACCACCATGATTACTCTACCCAGCAAGGATCTCATTCAGATTTGACAGAGAAATTAAAAGCTTTACAGACAAGCAAAAGCTAAGAGAATTCAGCACCACCAAACCAGCTTTACAACAAATGCTAAAGAAACTTCTCTAGGCAGGAAACACAAGAGAAGGAAAAGACCTACGATAACAAACCCAAAACAATTAAGAAAATGGTAATATGAACATACATATTGATAATTACCTTACATGTAAATGGATAAAATACTCGAACTAAAAGACACAGACTGGCTGAATGGATACAAAACAAGACCCATATATATGCTGTCTCCAAGAGACCCACTTCAGACCTAGGGACACATACAGACTGAAAGTGAGGAGATGGAAAAAGATATTCCATGCAAATGAAAATCAAAAGAAAGATGGAGTAGCAATTCTCATATCAGACAAAATAGACTTTAGTATAGACTATTACAAGAGACAAAGAAGGACACTACATAATGATCAAGGGATCAATCCAAGAAGAAGATATAACAATTGTAAATATTTATGCACACAACATAGGAGCACCTCAATACAGAAGGCAAATGCTAACAGCCATAAAAGGGGAAATCAACAGTAACACAATCATAGTAGGGGACTTTAACACCCCACTTTCACCAGTGGATAGATCAACCAAAGTGTAAATAAATAAGGAAACACAAGCTTTAAATGATACATTAAACAAGATGGGCTTAATTGACATTTATAGGACATTCCATCCAAAAACAACAGAATACACTTTCTTCTCAAGTGCTCATGGAACATTCTCCAAGATGGACCATATCTTGGGTCACAAATCAAGCCTTGGTAAATTTAAGAAAACTGAAATCGTATCAAGTATCTTTTCTTTTTTCTTTTTTTTTTTTTTGCGGTATGTGGGCCTCTTACTGTTGTGGCCCCTCCTGTTGCGGAGCACAGGCTCCAGACGCGCAGGCTCAGAGGCCATGGCTCACGGGCCCAGCTGCTCCACGGCATGTGGGATCTTCCCGGACTGGGGCACGAACCTGTGTCCCCTGCATTGGCAGGCAGACTCTCAACAACTGGGCCACCAGGGAAGCCCCCAAGTATCTTTTCTGACCACAGCGTTATGCAACTAGATATCAATTACAGGAAAAAAACTGTAAAAAATACAAACACATTGAGGCTAAACAATATGCTACTAAATAACCAAGAGATCACTGAAGAAATCAAAGAGGAAATGAAAAAATACCTAGAAATCAGAGAGGAAATGAAAAAATACCTAGAAACAAATGATGATGAAAACATGATGGCCCGAAACATATAGGATGCAGCAAAAGCAGTTCTAAGAGGGAATTTTATAGCAATACAATCCTACCTGAAGAAGAAAAATCTCAAAGAAACAACCTAACCTTACACCTAAAGCAATTAGAGAAAGAAGAACAAAAAAACCCCCACAGTTAGTAGAAGGAAAGAAATCATAAAGATCAGATGAGAAATAAATGAAAAAGAAATGAAGGAAATGATAGCAAAGATCAATAAAACTAAAAGCTGGTTCATTGAGAAGATAAACAAAATTGACAAACCATTAGACAGACTCATCAAGAAAAAAAGGGAGAGGACTCAAATCAAGAGAATTAGAAATGGAAAAGGAGAAGTAACAACTGACACTGCAGAAATACAGTGGATCATGAGAGATTACTACAAGCAACTATATGCCAATAAAATTGACAACCTGGAAGAAATGGACAAATTCTTAGAAAAGCACAACCTTCCAAGACTGAACCAGGAAGAAATAGAAAATATGAACAGACCAATCACAAGCACTGAAATCGAAACTGTGATTAAAAATCTTCCAACAGACAAAAGCCCAGAACAAGACGGATTTGCAGGTGAATTCCATCAAACATTTAGAGGAAAGCTAACACCTATCCGTCTCAAATTCTCCCAAAATACAGCAGAGGGAGGAACACTCCCAAACTCATTCTACAAGGCCACCATCACCCTGATACCAAAACCAGACAAGGATGTTGCAAAAACAGAAAACTACAGGCCAATATCACTGATGAACATAGATGCAAAAATCCTCAACAAAATACTAGCAAACAGAATCCACCAGCACATTAAAAGGATCATACACCATGATCAAGTGGGGTTTATCGTAGGAATGCAAGGATTCTTCAATATACACAAATCAATCACTGTGATACACCATATTAAAAAACTGAAGGAGAAAAACCATACAATCATCTCAGTAGATGCAGAAATTTTCAGAATTTTGACAAAATTCAACACCCAATTATGATAAAAACTCTCCAGAAAGTAGGCATAGAGGGAACTTACCTCAACATAATAAAGGCCATATATGACAAACCCACACCCAACATCGTTCTCAATGGTGAAAAACTGAAACCATTTCCACTAAGATCAGGAACAAGACAAGGTTGCCCACTCTCACCACTATTATTCAACATAATTTTGGAAGTTTTGGCCACAGCAATCAGAGACGAAAAAGAAATAAAAGGAATTCAAATCGGAAAGAAGTAAAACTGTCACTGTTTGCAGATGACATAGTACTATACATAGAGAATCCTAAAGATGCTACCAGAAAACTACTAGAGCTAATCAATGAATTTGGTGAAGTAGCAGGATACAAAATTAATGCACAGAAATCTCCTGCATTCCTATACACTAACGAAAAAAAATCTGAAAGAGAAATTAAGGAAACACTCCCATTTACCATCGCAACAAAGAGAATAAAACACCTAGGAATAAACCTACCTAAGGAGACAAAAGACCTGTATGCAGAAAACTATAAGACACTGATGAAAGAAATTAAAGATGATACAAACAGATGGAGAGATATACCATGTCCTTGGATTGGAAGAATCAACGTTATGAAAATGACTATACTACCCAAAGCAGTCTACAGATTCAGTGCAATCCCTATCAAACTACCAATGGCATTTTTCACTGAACTAGAACAAAAAATTTCACCATTTGTATGGAAACACAAAAGACCCCGAATAGCCAAAGCAATCTTTAGAAAGAAAAACGGAGCTAGAGGAATCAGGCTCCTGGACTTCAGACTATACTGCAAAGCTACAGTAGTCAAGACAGTATGGTACTGGCACAAAAACAGAAATATAGATCAATGGAACAGGATAGAAAGCCCACAGATAAACCCACACACATATGGTCAACTTATCTTTGACAAAGGAGGCAAGAATATACAATGGAGAAAAGACAGCCTCTACAAGGAGTGGTGGTGGCAAAACTGGACAGCTACATGTAAAAGAATGAAGTTAGAACACTCCCTAACACCATACACAAAAATAAACTCAAAATGGATTAAAGACCTAAATGTAAGGCCAGACATTATAAAACTCATAGAGGAAAACACAGGCAGAACACTCAGTGACATAAATCACAGCAAGATCCTTTTTGACCCACTTCCTAGAGAAATGGAAATAAAAACAAAAATAAACAAATGGGACCTAATGAAACTTAAAAGCTTTTGCATAGCAAAGGAAACCATAAATAAGACGAAAAGACAACCCTCAGAATAGGAGAAAATATTTGCAAAAGAAGCAACTGACAAAGGATTAGTCTCCAAAATATACAAGCAGCTCATGCAGCTCAATATCAAAAAAAACAAACAACCAAACCAAAAATGGGCAGAAGACCTAAATAGACATTTCTCCAAAGAAGACATACAGATTGCCAACAAACACATGAAAGGATGCTCAACATCACTAGTCAGTAGAGAAATGGAAATCAAAACTACAATGAGGTATCACTTCACACCGGTCAGAATGGCCATCATCAAAAAATCTACAAACAGTAAATGCTGGAGAGGGTGTGGAGAAAAGGAACCCTCTTGCACTGTTGGTGGGAATGTAAGTTGATACAGTCACTATGGAGAACAGTATGGAGGTTCCTTAAAAAACTAAAAATAGAACTACCATACAACCAGCAATCCCACTACTGTGCATGTACCCTAAGAAAACCATAATTCAAAAAGAGTCATGTACCACAATGTTCATTGAAGCACTATTTATAATAGCCAGGACATGGAAGCAACATAAGTGTCCATTGACAGATGAATGGATAAAGAAGTTGTGGCAAATATATACAATGGAATATTACTCAGCCATAAAAAGAAATGAAATTGAGTTATGTGTAGTGAGGTGGATGGCCCTAGAGTCTGTCATACAGAGCTAAGTAAGTCAGAAAGAGAAAAACAAATACCGTATGCTAACACATATATATGAAATCTAAAGAAAAAAAAAAAGGTTCTGAAGAACCTAGGGGCAGGACAGGAATAAAGACACAGACGTAGAGAATGGACTTGAGGACAGGGGGAGGGGGAAGGGTAAGCTGGGATGAAGTGAGAGAGTTGCATGGACATATATACACTACCAAATGTAAAACAGATGGCTAGTGGGAAGCAGCCGGATAGCACAGGGAGATCAGCTCGGTGATTTGTGACCACCTAGGGGGATGGGATAGGGAGCGTGGGAGGAAGACGCAAAAGGGAGGGGATATGGGGATATATGTATGCATATAGCTGATTCACTTTGTTATACAGCAGAAACACACCATTGTAAAGCAATTATACTCCAATAAAGATGTTAAAAAAAAAAAGCATTAATGAAAACATTTGATAATGAAAAATCTTTCTACATAACTTATGGCTTTTCTTTACAATTTAATTATTTGGGGGAGTTTGTTCTCAGTCCACAAAAGAGTTTTAAATCTTGACAAATATAATAGCACAAAACTAGCACAATGCAAAATGGTAAATCTAAATGTTCTAAATAATCTTAGTTTCTGCTGAGAAATTAATTTCCGCTGTTTTGTTTTATTTAAATCAAGCAGTTGTTCATTTTCTGACAACTCCTTTGCATTCAATCTAAGGGGGAATGACAAATTACTGTGCTTGTTTTATTTAATTTTTATATTGTTAGGGAATTCCATGGAAAATGTAAGTATTTGCAGAAATATAATGTATTGTAATATACAGTGAGTTAGACTATCTTAATGATACTGTGATCCAAGGATTTATGTGTATATGATGGTAAAACCAGCCCCCAAATCCTAGCAGTAAAATCACTAACTACAAACTCAAGATTTTTGCCTACGAACCAAGCTCAGTCGTTTAATACAGACACTAAAACAGCATCACCTAATTTTTTAATACTGTGTTTGAATACATACATGACTACTGGGGTTTTATGCATGTATTTTTTTGTTTCTCTCTCTGTGTAGGTGTATGTGTTCTAACTGGGAAAAGAAATATAAGAAATAAATAAAGGAACCCTCCAAGAAAGACTTTGCAGCAAACTCTTAGCTCCCAGTTTCAGCACTTTTGATGATGAACCGATCCCAGACGTCAAATGTTAAACCGGAAACCAGGAAATGAAGCAAGTGTAACAACAAAATTTGTTGTAGCGCTCACCACGGCTTTCTTTGCACAGAAAGACCCAAATAGAAGTGAAATCCCTCAAAAGGACCCTTTTCATCTTTTGGGAAATACAAACCCTACAGCCCTTGCTCTCAAAGCACTGTGGAACAACTTTCTACAAATAGAATGGGAATCCATTCTGCTAAGAAGGGTAAGTCACCGCGATGATAATGGAAAATAAAATATTAAAGTTTTCATTCTTAAATATTATAACGATTTTTTTGCTGCTTGCCAACCTGCAACTGTTATGGGCTTTGTTGCCATGGCGACGTGCTGCTAGTCCCCAGTATGTTAGGCAGAACGACTGTGGGCCCTTTGCAATTCAATCCAAGAATTATCCTGTTTCCTGGTGCAACAGGCATCAACCTTTTCAGTCCAGGAATTATCCTGTTTCCTGGTGCTGCATTCATCAACCAATCCCTGCTCGTGCTCAGGGCTCTTGCTTCCCATTCTTCTGAGACAATCTTCATCGTTTACACGAGCTGCGCTAGAACATTTCCCTTCTCACATCTTCACAGGACTGGTCTCAAGGATGTCTGGGGGCGGGGTCAGGACAAAGTCTGGGGTCCCCCCCGCCCTCCTGTGCGAGCTCCTTACTCGCTTGCACTGCGTATGTACGAGACATTTGCATGTCGCCTGAAACCTCACAAGACTCATATGAGGAAGGCACTGTATAGATTAGGAGCCTGAGGTCAGGAAGGACTAAGTAATTTGCCCAAAGGGACAAAGGAGGTTCCACATCGCCCGAGTTTTGGCCCTGATTCTTTTGAGTACCCCAAACTGCAAAATCGAACACAAAGGATCACTTTATCACTTTTGCAAAAATTCAAACAGCAGTGCACATTACGTCTATTTCCTTGTGTCTGTAAATACATACACGTATAAAATAAGGCTCAAGCCTGATGACGGAAAAACTCCACGAGGAGAAGAAATGTCGGCAAATTTATTAATTACATCACATTTGCGGTTCTCTTCACAGGTTCATACATTTGCTTAACCTGGGCACTCCTGGGTTTGCTGTGTAGACAGGCATTTGGGGGAAAGATCCTGAGTTCAAACATTGCTACTATGAATGCACTACAGGCATTTCTAGTCTCCTGGTGGAATCTGTCATCACCCGGTGTTGCAGCAGGTCCTCTCCCAGAAATGTGAACCGCCTTTCCAGAACCTTAGAAATGCGCCCAGCATATGGAGTCAAGCTCCTAGCAGACCCCCGTAAGTCACCAGGTCACCAGAACAGGCAAACGTCCCGGGTGGCTGCTCCCACACAGGCACCGGCTCTCACACTGCCCCGGCCCTGCCGCGTGACCCCAGCCCTCCAGGGACTCTGCCCTGTGACTTACCCCTCTCCACGCGCCTGGGGTGCACCAACCACCCCACGAGTATCCCCCTCTCCCTCAGGCCCTCCTCTGAGTCTTAGCACCAACTTTCCCCATGAACAGTATGTGTCGCATTAAAATGACCTGTAAAAATGGTTTCTCCCTCCTAGTATCTTTGAGGTCAGGGGTTGCAGGTTATTCAGCTTGGAACATCGCACAGCACTTGCCACGGCACCTTATGTAAAATAAATCCTTCGCGTTTGTGGAAAGAAGAAATAAAGGCCCGGGAGAAAGGAGGGAAAGAGCAGGAAAAGGAGAGAGATTCCTGGACAGTGACGGAGCCCATTCGACACAGCACAGGCCGCCTGGCGGGGAGCCCTGTCCCCCCGACGACCTGCAGAGCTCAGCGCCCAACACCCTGCCCTGGGGCTGAGTCGGGACGGGGACCTGCTGTCTCTCTGCAGGATGCGCGTTGGGCGGGCTGAGCCCGGCTTCTGCCTCTGCCTCCTTGGGCCATTGCCTGGTGTGCGCGCGAAATCATAAACGCATCTGCGTCTGCACATTCATGAGCTCACAGCAGGCCAGAATCTAAACCAAAACAAGCCTCCGCTAGCTCTTCCAGCCCAGGCCTCCGTTCAGAGGGAGTGGGTCCCCGCAGAGAGGCCCAGGGCCCCTCCGAGGGGCTGCAGGGCGCTTCCCGGGGCCCCTGCACAAGCCCACGTGCTGAGCGCGGCTCCCCGACAGGATTAAGTCTGAAAGGTCCGAGCGATGAGGCGGATCAGATGTGACTTTACTGTCGGACACAAACAACCGGTGCGCTGAGCCCTCAGGAAACGTTGTATTAGGATGAGTCGTACACGAGCAAATACATTGCCCCATGTGCAAACAGTGTAAATTCTTTCATGTGTTTTTTTTTGTTTGTTTGTTTTTTTGCCGTACGCAGGCCTCTCACTGTTGTGGCCTCTCCCGTTGCGGAGCACAGGCTCCGGACGCGCAGGCTCAGTGGCCATGGCTCACGGCCCCAGCCGCTCCGCGGCATGTGGGATCCTCCCGGACCGGGGCACGAACCCGTGTCCCCTGCATCGGCAGGCGGACTCTCAACCACTGCGCCACCACGGAAGCCCCCTCTCGTGTGTTTTTAGTAGAATATTCTTAGTGTGCCATCTTGTACTGAGGGTATTAAAACTAACAAAACCTGTGCTGTGTGATCACTTTGCGTCCGGGTATAAAAGGAGCTTGTGTTGAGGACACGTCACAGCCAAGACGACGCGGCCCAGCGTGCTTTCAGCTCCATGCCTCTGGAACGTGCTGTGTGGACACCGCCCGAGAAGCCAGCTCTCCCGGGAGAGTCTGTGCCACAGGCAGGTGCCTGGACGTCACCCGGAGTGGACAGCTCTGCTCTGCACACCCGTCCCAGGCTGGTCCCCATCGGCCCCTTTCCCTCCGCGGCTGCGAGCCCGGCAGGGTCCTCACGGCTGTGCGTCAGAGTCTGTCAGGAAGCTCACGCAAAATGCAGGGTTTTCCATCCTCCGTGGACCTAACGAATCAAGGTCTCCGAGAATGTGCACTTCAAACCAGTTCCTGAGAAACCATCCAGCCTTTTCAACACATGTGTGTTCTTAGATGTTGTTACGTGTAACAGTGAAAAATGCTGAAGCAATTTAAAGATCAAGAATAGGAGCAACAGGGACTTTCCTGATGGTCCAGTGGTTAAGACTCTGAGCTCCCAATGTAGGGGGCACGGGTTCGATCCCTGGTCGGGGAACTAGATCCCACATGCCACACGATGTAGCAAAAAAACAAAAAAAGACAGAAAAAAGAAAAGAATAGGGGACAACAGGGAACTCTACTCAATAGTCTGTAATAACCTATAATGGAAAAGAATCTGAAAAAGGATATATATATATACCTGTGTAACTGAATCACTGCTGTACACCTGAAGCTAACACAACATCACAACACTGTAAATCAACTACACTCTAAAAATTAAAGAAAGAAAAAAGAATAGGGGACAGAGTTGGAAAAAATCATTACAGGGACATGAAATACTCCTAGGTATTAAACTCATATAGTATAATAACACTTAAAACAGCTGCACTTATAAGTTACAATTTATGATTCATGTTTAAAAGTTGGTTAAAACCCTAGGCACACCACAAACTCAAGTTTGTTCTCTGAAGGTGTAAGTCCAACGTGCGCGTGTACACTCGTGTGTGGCGTGGCCGTGCGGGTCTGGGTCTGCATTCGCCTGTCACACGGAGTGGGTGTCATACAGCCTCGGTGACTGGTTATTTCAGGGGTTAAATATATATGGGGTCACAGTGCATGTTCTTCTTCTACATGTCCTGCATTTCCCAAAGTAAACATTATTTATACAACTGGAGAAAAAAGCACAATGAATTTAACTTTAACAAACAAAGGAGAAAAAGGTAAGTTCTATCCTCATGGGATATTAAATAAGGAGTTTAGAAAGATGTCCAAACTTCTCTTGCTGGCTGGATACTTCTAACTGGGATGTGTTTACATGGCGGGACCCTGGGTGGGAACCATGGGGAAGAATATGTCCGTATCTCAAAGGCACTGAAATTATAGAGGCAGAAGAGGCCTTCATACTAAGCAGTTAAATTTCTAATACTGCTCACAACGTTACCATACATTTTTTTCCTAGTAACTTAAGAGACAATGAATATAAAATCTTTATGGTATAAAAACTCAGAGAGACACTCAATAGATTTTTAACAAATTACTGATGACATCCTCCTCAACATCTTTCCCCAGGACATATTTATGGGAATTTATCCTAAAATGGGAGGTAACTTCTCAATGACAGACACGTCACTTTGTCAATCTCTTATCAACCTCATTCTGAAAATTCTGTAATTTACTGTATTTCCTGGAAAACTTTTCCTGAGTTCCAATTGTGACTCAAACGGTAGCATCATGGCTACTTTTTTGTTTCTCTCCCCTGTAGACAGCCGATGTTGTTTTAATACAGTTGTGGAAATCACTTACTCACAGTTATAGACACACTGAGTTTTAAAGAGAGAGAGTACCCAGGGGAATAGCTCATTTTAAGGAAGAAAATAGAGACCCATGAGGGGAAGGAGTTGATCCAGGACCTTTGGCTTCAGTGGCAGGAGCGTGGACAAAGCTAGACCGTTTGATGCCCTGTCTGGTCGTGGACGCCCGTTATCTTGGGGCCCAAATCAAGCATATTGTTCCCACCCAACGAATCTGACCCAACCAATGACCCAAAGTGTGTGGCCCAAGTAAACAAGCCAAGTATTCATCACTGTACTTTCTGGTTAGAAATCATTTCAAGCGGAAAGTGCGTGTACTGTCATGCGTCCCCACGTCTGTCGCGGGGATAATCTTGGGTCCCCGTTGGCTGGCAGAGAGTAAGCGTAACCGCAGACAAGCCTTGTTACCGCAAGGAAGCAAGTTTTAAAATCAGCCGTTATGACACCACGAGAGGCCCAGCTCAGAACAGAGAGAACAACGGCTTTGTAGTCAGAAGGCAGTGCAGTCAAATTCTACCTTCTCTATGTACTTCCTGCTGAACCAGGACAATTCCCTAGTTTCTGTGGGCCTTCGTGTCCCCATATGTAACCTGGAGACAACAAATAACCTCACAGGACGGGGGGTTGAGGGAGAACACACACCAGACACATTCTGAGCAATCTTTGTACGTTACACACACGTTCCTACTTAAACCTCACGCCAGTTCTATCAGGGAAGTTTTTCTTTGCAGATTAAGAACCTGAGGCTTAGATACTTGGAGAAATTCCCTGGGCCAAACAGTTTCCAGCTGACACTCTAACCCAGGCAGGTAGGCGCCAGAAAAACACTGTAACCACGCTGAGTCCATCCCTGCACACCTTAAGGCTCTACAATGTTCAAGCACAGAGGAAAGATTATCATCTCCTTACACAAGACAGACATGTAGATCTACGGACTAAATCTGAGAGCCCAAAATATAAATCATTACAAGCGATTTTCAGCAAGGCTGCCAAGACCATTCACTGGGGAGAGAACTGACTTTTCAACACATGAACCTGGGACAACTAGATTTCCACACATAAAAAGAAGTTGGATCCCTGCCTCAGGCCACATGTAAAAATTGACTGAAAATGGATTGTAGACCTACATCTAAGAGCTGCAACCACAAAACTCTTAAAATAAAGCATAGGAGTAATTCTTTGTGGCCACAGATGCGGCGATGTTTCCTTAGGTATGACACAAAACGCACAAGTGACAAAAGACAGAAATAGGTAAATTGGACTTCATTAAAATTCAGAAGTCTCGTGCTGCAAATATACCATCAAGAAAGTCAAGAGAGGGCTTTCCTGGTGGCTCACTGGTTAAGAATCCGCCTACCAATGCAGGGGACACGGGTTCGAGCCCTGGTCCAGGAAGATCCCACATGCCACGGAGCAACTAAGCCCGTGCGCCACAACTACTGAGCCTGCGCTCTAGAGCCCGTGAGCCACTACTACTGAGCCCGCACACCACAACTACTGAAGCCTGCACACCTAGAGCCCATGCTTCACAACAAGAGAAGCCACCGCAATGAGAAGCCCGCACACCGCAACGAAGAGTAGCCCCCGCTCACCGCAACTAGAGAAAGCCGGCGCGCAGCAACGAAGGCCTAACACAGTCAAAAACAAGAAAGAAAAAGAAAGTCAAGAGACAACTCTCAAAATAGGAGAAAATATTTGCAAATTATAAACTGATAAGAAACTTGTATCCAGAATATATCAGTTGTCTTTACAACTCAATAACAAAAAGACAAATACCCAATTTCTTTTTTTTTTAACCCAATTTCTTAAAATAAGCAAAGGATCTGAATGGACATTTCTCCAAAGAAGACATACAAGTGGCCAATAAGCACATGAAAAGATTCTCAGCATGATTATCCGTCAGGAAAATGCAAGTTAAAACTACAAACAGATACCTCTGTACACTCATAGGATGTCTGCAACAAAGGAGACAGATAATAACAAGTGTTGACAAAGATGTAGAGAACCCTCGTGCTTCGCTGGTGGGGATGCAAAATGGTACAGCCACGTGGGAACCAGCTATGGGTTCCGCGGGCGTTAGGGTTACCATATGACCCAGCAACCCCTCCTAGATTTATACCCAAGAGAAGAGAAATCGTAGGTCCACATACATATTGTTCACAGCAGCATTATCCAAAATAGCAAAAAAATGGAGACAACACAAAGGTCTATCCACTGAAGAATAGATAAATAAGACATGGTACATCCATACCATGGGATATTATTTGGCAATTAAAAAGTACTTATCTGTCCTAAAACACAGGTGAAACTTGAAGCCTTGCTAAGTGAGAGAAGTCATACCAAAGACCACCTAGAACATAATTTTTTATATAAGATGCCCCATATAGGCAAATGTTCAGAGCCAGAAGGTAGGTTATCAGTTGCCAGGAGCTGAGAGAGGAGAGAACGGGCAGCACCTGCTAACGCAGACGGCTTTCCTCTGCAGGTGACAGAACCTGTTCTGGAAAGAGAGCTGTGGTGGCTGCCACCTCGGCGGGGAGACTGAAACCTGCTGAACTGTGTATCTGAGTGAAGTTTACAGTATGTGAATTACATCTCGGTGCAACCGTTTTCAAAACCTTATATACTGCTGTAATAGAGCAGAAACAGATGCACACGGGCTTTCCCAGCCAAGTGTTCACCCAGTGACTGCTCACTGTGGCCGAGGCCCCGACACCTGGGCGTCCAGGTGAACCACAAGGTCAGCAGAGGACCAATAACCCACACACCCCTGGTCCTCGGGCATCTCTTGTGCATCAGGGCTTGAAGGAGGTTACCGTGCACTTACAATTGTGAAACCCCATACACGGCCAGAAGCTGATGTGAAGTGGACAGTCCACAAACCCACTCACTCACACTCACACGCACGCGTGTGCTAACACCTGTCACGTGGGATTCCGGGTCACCGAGATGGAGAAAACATGCTCACATCACGTAAAAAATCACCAAAACGCCCACACTTGAGTATATTATTACTTGGGCCTTCTCTGGTTAATTTTTTAGCAGAGGACGTTTCATTCAGCCAATTCCAAGGACACACGCACACCTGCAAAGTCATGTACACAGAGGGCTGGGGGCTGGCTGGGGGTTTAGGTCACAAATTCAAATCCGAAGAAGCAGCAACTTCCAGCCAAGAGGTAACACAGAATGAGACACACATTTTGACATTCTTGATGAACAATAGCAAAGCCAATGTTTTTATACCGTCCAGAGTCCATTCAGCAAATGAGAGATTGCATTAGGGGCAGAGCAAAACTGAAACCACTAGGGAAATAAAGGTAATTAAACTCACATTATGCCTCAACAATAATGTTTCTGTTAATAACCACCTGGCTTCATTCTATTCACCACCAATTTACCAGACCGGGCAGCTTCCATACTGCTGCGCTGCTTTTTGTAACTTTTAATAGAAAAATCTGCAGTAAAATCGAATAGCCTATTTCTTCCCTTCCTGAGCTACTCCCTCCTTCACCAGTCAAACCCAAAGCGCGTTTACGTCTTGCATCCCTTCACTTTGAAATAACTGGGACGCAGGCACCGAGAAGCTGGACCACAGATGCAGGGCTAATGCTCACCACTGTGCAGACATCCCGGGCCGACTCGGGAGGCTCTCTCCTCTCACGATATTTACCGAGCGCTTATTACCTGCCAGGCCCTCTTCTGTGCGCTGGACAGAAAAGGCAACAAGGCAGACAGCCCAGCCCGCGGAGCTGATGTTCTATTGAAGGAAGCAAGGAACGGAACAAATATGTTCACCTTTTTGTGGGGAGAAAAGAGGAGAAAGTTGTTTAAGTCTTGGGCCTTTGACACACTAGAGACCGTGTCAAATGGAGATAAAGGCACCGAAATGTAAAGTAGGGAAGGCGGCAATGAGGCAGGCGGGGGCTGGGGACCTGCGGGGGGCACGGGTGACCCCCGGGTCACGGGAACAGGGAAGTGCTAGGGCTTGAGAACGTGCGTGGAGACCGGCGAGCCCGGGGCTGGGGGCACAGGAGAAGGAGGTGGCCACGAGGTCCGGCCTGTACGGGGGTGCGGACCCTGTGAGTAAGCCTGTGGGCCTCCTGGGGCATTTGGTTTTTCCAGCGAGTGAGCCGGGAGCCCTGGGTTTACTGGAAGGAGCGTTTAGTTGTCCTGTGTCTGGAGGGTCCCTGGGGCCGCTGGGGTGAGCGTTAAGGAGGGTCAACCCGGAGGCGGGGGGGTGGGGGGAGGCCAGGGCAGCGGGCGGGTGGCAAGGACGCAGCCTGGACGCCCCAGCAGGGGAGGTGGCACTGGGACGCCGGGCGTGCACTGAAATTAGACCAGGATCTGCCGAGGGACGCGGTGGGGGACGTCAGAGTCCAGGGCAACCCCGAGTGAGTCACCGAAGCTGGACGCTCAGGGCCTCAGGAGTGGCCTTGGGAGGGGACGTGGGTGTGGACTGCATGACGCGGTTTAGGCGTGACGCAGCTGGACGCGTCTCACCGAGTGAGGAAGTTGGTGGAAAAGAGGAGAAGAGAGAGGCAGGTGCCGAGCCCGAGGGGCAGAGCCCAGAGAGACCGGAGCGTAGCAAAGGGCGGCCGGGATGGAGGGGGAGCCCAGGGGGTCCCGAGGGGGTCCCGGGATCCGAGGGAGGCCTGTGGGGACCAGGGGTCACCGACGGTGTCAGACGGCGATGGACCGAGAATGGGCGGGTTTGACAGCCTGGAGGCCGCAGGGCCCCTGCCCTCTGTGCAGTGAGGCCGCCTGAGCAGAGGAAGGAGGTGGTGACCCCCTGAACGAGCAGAAGGGGAAGCATCGTCAAGAGAGATCCTTAAAGACGGAGAAACGTCAGCACCCCCTTGCTTCAACGGGATGCCTTGCACACGCACAGGCGACAGGGGCGCATCCTTGGGGCGTGGCCCAGTGGGGACCTGCGGGGGACGCGAGCAATCCCGGGGTCGCCATAAGGCCGGGGTCACGCGGGTGGAGTGAGGCCCATCGGCGCAGCCCCGCTTCTCCTCCACCTCGTGCGGCCGCGGGGCGGGTACGGGTGCCGGCGAGACGGGGGCAGAGTTTGTGGGCTGGGATGCTGCCACGTGAGCAGGACAGACCCAGAGGCGGGCGGGGGGTCTGCGATCACGGGCACTTCTGTCCTTCTGCCATCTCGATACTCCATTTATCCGGGATGACACTAAGGGACAATTATTTAACGGTTTGCTGTATTTCAGGTTTTAAGGCGACCAGCTCATCTCGACAAAATTGTAAGGAGCCCCTACTCTTGGCAAAGTGCTGGTGGGAAAGGGGGACAGAAGACGGACCAGAGTCCTCCCTCCGTAAGCTGAGAATCCAGCAGGGGGACCACGAACTACAGACCATGAAACAGGGTAACCAGACGGTCACTGCTCCACAGGATGCCCGTGGGCCAGCGCTCCGTCCTAGGGGCTTCAAGAAAAACGTGGAGCAGACAACCCGCAGTGTCACCACAGACCCTCCAGCCGAGGCCATCTCCTCTCCCCAGCCACTGCCTCGCGGCCAGCCGCTGCACAGAAGCCTCACCACGTGCAGTCTTGTCCTCATTACTTCATATCCCCCCCCCCACCCCGCCGTCACCCAGTCTCTCTCACAGGAGAAGATGCGCCCTGACGAGGCCCCGCCCGTCCCCTCGGGGCTGGCGCCGTCTGGTTGATTTATCTGAGGCGCAGATGTGGGCGCGTTGCTATTTGATAAAGTGACGTGTTTTGGTCTCTCTTCCCCTCACACCTGGTCTAAGGGCACGTGGACCTGCCCGTCCCTCACTGACAAGTAGCCACACGTCCTATTCTACCTTTCTGGTTTCCACCACCTCTGACTGACACCTTCACCATCGTCCCTCTGCAAACTGTCGCCTCCCGAGAGTCCCCTGCAGCACCGCGGCTGCAGTTACCTTCACAGATCCCCAAACCGACCAGCACTGTCAGGTCTGGGGAGGGGGCCCCGACATGGTGTCTGTCTGTCGGTCTGCAATGCTCTCCCGTCTGTCAGTCCAGGAAACTGGCACACGTTCCCAGATCCCTGGAAAGCAGCCCGTCTCCGTGTTTCCTCTGACCCCGCAGGCAGAATCACAGAATCTTCTCCGGTCCTGGTGGCATTTCTGACGCACCCCATGAACTACCATGATGGAGGCATGAGTTACGTCCACGTGTCCGTCCTCTCCACGCTCTGCCCGGGCGGGAGAGCTGTGTGCCGGCTGTTGCGGTGGCAGGTGCCCCATCGAGGCCGCTGTCCCAGGCTGAGTGGCCCCTGGTGGTTTCCTCCCCGCCATTTCCCACGTACACCTTTGGGTGACACAACCCCAGGTACGGCTTCCCCCCAGCATTCACTTTTACAAGATAAACATAATAAGTACTTTGATAGAGATTCAAGGTCAGAAATTAAATCCCGTGCAGCCTCCGAGTCCTCGGGAGCGTTTCCCAAAAACTCTCAGGAATCCAGCCTGGACCCGCTTTCTGCAGGGGCCACGTGTTCCAAGCATCGGGGCCTCGACCCTGGTGCGCATGCAGTCCACACGGACACCGGGCTCCACGCGTGCTGTGGGGAGGCGGCAGCTGGGCTCCAACCTCTGGCCAGACGAGGCCTGCGTGGTGGGCAGGACCCCCGACAACAGCGGACGGAGTCAACCTGCAGAGGCGACGCCCACTGGGCTAACACTGGGCTCCCCCGCCGTGGCCTGGCCACCTCCGTGTCCAGCGTCCGGTGCGAGGACCGTCACAGAGCCCCTCGCCGACAGGTCTGGTCTTGTGCTCTACAGCAGGTGGACGGCCCCATCTAGGGGACACACACGTCCTGGCTGGCAGCTCTCGGGGGAGCTCCTTCTGGCACCCACACCAGGCCAGGGGAGAGTGGTCACTCTGGGAAGAGGCTGTCATCGGAGATTCTCCTCTCTGCTGCCAGTGGCCAGGGGCACCTACGGCAGATGTGGGAGGCCCGTTGCCTTGGGGCCGATGACAGCAGAGACGATGGCAGGAGGAAACCCCTCCCGTCCCCACCGTCATTCGTCCCTCACCGGACACTTCCCGGCACACGACCACCCTCCTACTTTCAGGGCAGGCCCAGCATTTAGGCCACAGCTTGCAACTCTGAAGCAAAAGCCAGAAGCGGTGGAAGGGTTGGTCCCCGTATGTCCACAATTCTAATCAGCTCAGCACTGATTTTTCTGTGTTGTCATCGTCAGCATCACCATCACGCCCTGGTTTTTTGCTCCACCCCAGACAAGACGTGGCTTTAAAAAAAAAAAAAAAGGGAACCCTCTTAGCACACTGACAGCAGCAAGGTGTGATGTGAAAACGTGCAAAAATGTTCCAGGAACCACAAGGGTCATGTGACGCCCCAAGTACAGCCATGAGAGGGTCAGTTGAGCTGGGTGAACGCCCCACCATCTCCGGGGCCCCGAGCCATGCTGGCGAACCCTCCAGGACTGCAGTCCTCACTCAAATGAGGAGAAAGGCTGGCGTCACTGCAGCGAAAGGAAAAGACACCTGCGTGTCAGGACCGGGGTCAGTGCCAGGTCTGCACGTGAGGCCAGCTGCCAACCACGCATGCAGGGCTGCAGCCAGAGCAGGTCTGGGTCCCGGTGGGCGTGGAGGGACAGAACACGTGAGGCAGGTGCTAACCGGGCTCCTTCAGGAAGTGCGTGCTCAGAGCCCAAACACGCGGCAGACCCCGAGTTAATAAGACCACAGTGCCTGACCCCAGGGTTTCCAGAATGAAGGATAACGAGATGGGTTTGACATGATGACCTTGCTGCCACCATGAAACAAGGCTTCCGTTCCTTAGAAAGATCAGGTCAACAGGTGCTAATGTTGATCCTGTTTTATTTCCCCAAATTTAAATGATCCTACAGTTATATTTTGCATTCCAATTTTATTTAAAATTAACCATATCAAGGGTCAAGGATAGATACATGCCCTAAAGAAAAAGGAAGAGGATTCTGCACCGTTCCCCAGATCCAGCAAAAATTCAAAATGCATCCTCCGCCTGTAACAGGAAGTAACTGAGGCAGAAGTTTGGGTGCATCCTACGCACTTTATTTATGGCAGCATCCTGCACCCATCCGGAAGTACCTCCCAGATCACAGGGGCCGCGACCAGGCTGAGATCCATCCCAGGAGGAAAGGCTTCTCTTGGTCTCCGGTCGGGATGCCGTGAGCAGCTCCCTGCTGGGCTCACGCGGTCACTGTCCCCAGGCCGTCCTGACACTGGGTGTCTCCCCAGGGATGAGCCCCACCCAGAGCACACCTGCCCATTTTACAGATGAGGACATCAGGGCTGGAACAGAATTTCTGGAAAATCACAGACACTTATTCACCTTCAGATCTTTCCACCAGGTCAAGGTCATCAGGCCTCTTAAAGGCGTGAGAATTGTGTGCGCTCGAGACGGACAAACACCAGCCCCTCAAAGGGACAGAGACCCTGAGAAGCCTGCAGGCACGTGACGACACAAACATGGGTCCTCAGACCTTCTCACGAAACAGTCCCATTTTCTGAGAAACAACTGAGTTTCCAGCGGACAAACGTCGGGTTGTGGCTACGCGTACAATCCTTCCCGCCCACGAGGTAGTGCTGACCCTCACCTATTTTCAGATTTGTCTGCAGTTCTGTTATTCCTTCGAAGCCCCTAATTTCATACAGAAATGGAGGCCACAGGGAAGAAAGCTGAGAAATGAAACCACGAACCAGAGAGGGCTTTTAATTTGCCCAAGTTAGCAAACTCGTAACAGACTTACTTCCTGAGAATTACTGCTAACTTTCGATCTTTATTTCCCTAAATGTTATTTAAGAATTATCTCGTTCTGCCGCTCAGTTTCCAATTTGGTGTCTAGCAGAGGCTCCTCCAGGGGATGTGAAAATAGTAATTTCATGGGAGGCTGAGGGCGTTTTTCTCGTATCTTCAAGTTCAGGGAGCTGTCCTGAGTGCTGTCTGATGCTCCTGGCACACAGGAAACCTCAGACCCAGTGTCCTGGGGTCATTCTCGAACAGAACTCCCCAGAACCGAGCCCACCAGTCCTTAGAGGGAAAGAATTACCTGGCATACTCATCCCAACAGTTATTATAACTCCATTGAGCAACGGATGGAAGACCCGGGCTCTCCATCTGTACAGGCTCTGCCTCTACCAACCCAGGCACACGGATGTACATACGGTCCACCTAACACGATACCCTGTCCACGGATGCACACACGGTCCACCTAACATGATACCCTGTCCACGGATGCGCACGCGGTCCACCTAACATGATACCCTGTCCACGGATGCACACGCGGTCCACCTAACATGATACCCTGTCCACGGATGCACACACGGTCCACCTAACACGATACCCTGTCCACGGATGCACACGCGGTCCACCTAACACGATACCCTGTCCACGGATGCGCACGCGGTCCACCTAACACGATACCCTGTCCACGGATGCGCACGCGGTCCACCTAACACGATACCCTGTCCACGGATGCACAAGCGGTCCACCTAACACGATACCCTGCCCACGGATGCACACGCGGTCCACCTAACATGATACCCTGTCCACGGATGCACACGCGGTCCACCTAACACGATACCCTGTCCACGGATGCGCACGCGGTCCACCTAACACGATCCACTCACAGCTCATGAGCACACGAACCAGGCAGTCAGGCGGCCTCTGCAGGCCCCACGGTGGGTTCCCTTGCCCTGAAGCAGCCCGCGTGGCTATGCGCACTGGAAACTCACCACCTTGCTGTCTGCAAGGCCTCCGCTTAGACCAGTGGTTCTCAGCTGTGGTCACCGGACTGGCACCTGGGCACCGCCTGGGAACTCACCAGAAATGCACCCGCTGTGCCACCCCCTGGACCTACTGAATCAGCAAGTCTGGCGGGCGGGAGGGAGGGTTGTGGCTGCCTGAGTGACAGTGAGATCTTCCGGTGAGTCTGAGGCCACTAGTGTCTGTCGGACCAGCAGGACAGCATCAGCTTGAATATTTCAGTGGCCTCAGAAGTTTCCAGAAGCCAGGTTTGTGTGTTTTTCTTTGGTTAAACTTCTAGGATAACAGCTCTCCAAGGAGCCAGCTACTGCTCACTAAGCAACACATGCAGCTTCCAGGAACTGCAGGTGCTTAAAACACTGCTTTTGTCGTGTGCAAAAGTGCACCCACTAACGAGCCCTTCGAGAATAACACGCACAGGATCCCTGAAACCCTCGCAGACAGAGTCCCGTCTCTCCAAGACGTCGGGCAGAATACCACCCACTTCAATCCACGAGAGCCAGGCCCTGCTGGTCTCCGGGGGGCAGCGGTCATGGAGAGAGCCCCCCGGCAGCCTGACAATCAGATAAGAGGAGGGACAACGCTGGCCCCCAAGGATGGGCCTGTCGCTCTACTGAGGGGTTTGAATACGAGGTGTAGTTTGGATTAGACAAAAGCTTGAAGACAGGCTTGCAAAAGGGCAGTAAGTAAGAAGGGAACAGCAGGGGCAGTCGGGTGGGAGGGAGGGCGGGAGGGACCCTGCACCCCAGGGAGGCGGTGCCCCGAGCCCACGGGCGCTTCCTCGCTCCTTCATCCTCAAGGGGGCCCAGCTCGTCCACCTGCCCAGGCTGAAAACACACCACGTGGGGCGACTCTTCACGGAGGCCAAGTCCAGCCAGCTGGACACAGCACAGGTTGCCAGATGCTCCCTGGCATCTTCAGGGGCCCCATCGGGAAGATTGAGGAGGAGAAGCCAAGCCCGAGCGGCCCCAGGAGAAGGTGACGACACCCAGTGTCCAGCAACAAGGCGCTGCCCCCAGACGTAACTGAGGGTAAAGAATCGCCCGCCGTGATTTCCGAGGGCACTTACGTGGAACACGTTACTGCACTTTTTTACTTCCTTTCACCGTCCCAGGCTCATCTCTCTCGATGGCCTCCCGGCTAATGTCACAGCCTCTGGCACGTCCCCTTCACTCTGCCGGCCCCTCCCAGCCAGAGTGACCCCCAAGAACCCAGCCCCTCCTCCCCGTACAAAACAGGCACCGAGCGCCCAGCTCTCTATTAACCTGCCAGGCCCACGTCCACAGCTTTCTTGGGTGCCCAGGGAGCCGTGCCGAATCCCCGGGTACCTGCCTTCCCTCCACAGACGAAGCGAGAGCCCCGTCCCCCCAACACACCTGAGTAACTCACGGTTGCTGCTGAGCACACCTGTCCAGCCCGAGACCAGGCGCGCGGGCTCCGCGGCACAGGGCTCCCGCTGTGTGGTGGTCCTGGCGTCTAGCATCCTGTCTACCCATCTCCAGAACAAACGCGGGAACGTGCAGGGCGGGCAATGAGACAGCGTGTTGATGCGCAACCTCAGATCTGACTCCCAGGTTCAGGCTGAGTCTCTGGGCTTTGCTCACCTGCCCTCCTCCCAGTAACGTGGAGCTGAGTGGCCCGGCCCACGTGCCTGCCGTGAGGGTCCCGTTCATCATTTCTGTCACTGGCCGCTGGGCGCACAGCCTGGAGCTCAGAGGGGGCTGGCACTCCGAGGTCCGCTGCCACGCGTGCGGGCGGGGTGCTGAGAGGTGCCCCCCAAGCCCGCCCCTCTGCTCAGCTAAGTCACCTGCCAGTCCGTCATGTGCTCATCACAGCCTGGCAGTCCTTGTCTCCTCAAAGGCAGCCTGATGGCCACGAGGACACCGGCGCTCAGGACAGAACACGCGACGCAGATGAAGGCATCGTGATGTTTTATTTATCTTGAAAATCACGCCCAAATACACAATTGTGAACAATACTTTCATTCATTTTTTGAGGCCCAAGCCATAACTGCATTGGTCCTCAAAGCTACGACACTCCGGTGGCAAAGGGATGCTTCAGAGACAAGCACAAGACCATCGCCCTTCTCCAAAGACAAGGCTCTCTCTCCACTCTCGGGAGGGATTTGTGGTTTAACCTGAGGAGGAACTGACTCCAATACTGAGAAGTGGTCCCTTCCCGTCCACGTCCAGCGTCTGGCTTCTCAGATGTGGTGAAATCTTCTAGCACACAGCCACCTAAAAAGAAACCCAGATCAGAAGACGTTTCCATCAGCAAAACAAGGTAGTCCTGAGAGCTCGCACTCCCTGGGTGTTCTAACGCGTACTCAGCATATCAAGGTCGTTTTCACCAGGTCTGGCGTGGAGTGGTGCCTTTGCTCAATTAGGAGACACGTGGGTCGTGCTGAGCCCCTAACAGGAGAGCATCTCCGGGTCCAGGTACCTGCTGCTCCCACCGCAGGGCAGCCGGGAAGTGCCCGGGCGTTGCCCTCACACTGCCACCCCGCCCAGGCTACAGAAGCTACAGCTGCTGCCGTTTTCCATAAATGAGCTAAACACGATGCCGGCCTGTGCTGACTGAAGCCGGCCAAATGCCCCAGAGGCAGAGGTCTTTTCAGAAGTGCAGGCACTTTTACAGACATTACTTAAATCACACGCTGGACACAGACTAAAATCATCACTCAGCAGGGACGAGAGTCCCTGGGGCCTCATCGGAGGGCAGAAATTCCAAGTCAATGGGCAAACTTGCTTCTTTAGCTTAAAGATCCAGGTTTGGAAACGGTGGCCATCAGTGAATTCATTTCTAATGGTAATGGACTACTTTAAAAGGATTGTTTTTAAATGTAGTGGAGAAATCTTCTAAGCATCATAATGATTTTTATTTTTTTGGTAAAATTATCCTTAATAAAAATGGACTCATTCAAACATTTCCATCCTTTTGCATTAATGCTCTCTCTGAAAGGGATCACAGATTTCTGTGTGTGTTGAAAATGACCTCAGAAGGACACTTCAGAAAACTCTGAGTGCCGGACCCAAGGGTGCTCGGCCGGTCGGTGGGACTGGCCAAACGGGAGGGCCTGACTGGGCCACCTGACTCGTAGAAAAAGACGCCTCCTGGCGCTTCCACCTCCCTGGTGCCCGGAGAAGTCACGATGCCCCCTTGCTGCCTTGGTTTCCTGGGATTTCTGCAAAGGAAGCCGAATCGGTCCTATACTCGGCGAGGCACAGGCTGCATTCTGACACAGCACTGGGGCATGTCTGACGTGACAGCAGCATCTGCTGAGGAAACAGCAGCGGGCGGGGGGCTCTGAAAACAGAGGAGACGGAAGACCCCCCCACCCCGCCTTGAGGGAAAGTAGCTTTTCTTAAAATCGTTATTATTTTTTAAACAACAAAAACAACTTACCATGTCCAGGAGGCCACGTGGATCCGGTGGAGGGTCAGGCTCACACCCTGGGCCCTTTCTTGGATTTCTCTTCAGACCCTCCATTGCCTGAGGTGAGAAATTTGCCCTGTGTTGACTCGTTTCCTTCGAAGAGAGACCGAAGATGCCATACCGGCTGTTTGTGCTGGTTTTGCTTAGATCAGTAAACGAAACCTTAAGAACGTCACCTCTCCAGATAGCGTCTTGCTTCCTGTCACTTGGGTGACATCAAGAGTACAGTTGCTTATATCAACGAAAACCGCAAAGCAACCGACACAAAGGAAATGTGGAACATGCGTCCTCCAATCTTCCACAGATGGGCAAGAGCACGTTTGTTAACTCACTAAAGGCACCGAGTACTAAAGATTAAAAACTAAAAATGTTTTTTGGAGAGTATTTTATATTACATGCTTTAAACCTCACTTCTTTCCAACATTTTAAGGAATGATAAAATCCATACTATGACAGATGCCAAGACAATCCAAACCCTTCAACGGAACAAGTGGACATGCGTCTGAGCTGCCCTCACCTTAGAATCCCACGTCCTGCAGCGGGCTCAAGTCGCCAGAGCCTCAGTGTGTTTTGATCAGTAAGATTAGAATAGATCTGAATAGAATTACTTTTTTTTTTTTTTTTTTTTTTTTACGGTACGCGGGCCTCTCACTGTTGTAGCCTCTCCCGTTGCGGAGCACAGGCTCTGGACGCGCAAGCTCAGCGGCCATGGCTCACGGGCCCAGCCGCCCCGCGGCATGTGGGATCCTCCTGGACCGGGGCACGAACCCGTGTCCCCTGCATCGGCAGGCGGACTCTCTCAACCACTGCGCCACCAGGGAAGCCCCAGAATTACATTTGAAAAATATTTAATTAGTTTCCTTTCACCTCAAGAAGAAAATACAAGGGAACCGAAGAGTTTGGGGGAAGAAACGTAACGCGTCACTTTTTATTTTTAGGAGGGGCCAGCTGTGTGTGGAAGTTGACGTGTGAACAGACCGCGGGTAGGAAGGCTCAGGGCGCCTGGTTCCCAGGTCCCCGCGCGCTGTGAGTCTACGCAATGCTGCGGCTTCACAGACGACCTGGCGGGGGAGGAGGGGCTGCGACATCAGCTACTGTCCCATCTGGTCATTACATTACAAAAATGTAATGGATTTTTTCAAATTCTGAAGTTGAAGTAAAACTGAAATCCTGGTAATCAGCCTGGTGAACGTGCGGACCCCCCGGGGTTACAGCCGTGACCAGCCTCCAGCCACCCGTTACCAGCTTCTTCACTGTCCATCTCTCTCTTTCTGCTGGCTTCTGCCCAGAAGGACTCAAACCAGTTCTTGTCCTTTCGGCTCACAAAAACGCCCCCCTGCTGCTCTAACGCAGCCTCACCTTCGGGGACTAGACGTGTGTGCGGGGACCGTGCAGTGAACACGCCTCTCCCCCTCCCTCCCAGCAGGGTCACCCACAGCCGACGACCTCGACGCCGCTGGCTCTTCCAGCTTCCCACTGCGCCCCGGCTACACCTCCTCATCCCCTCCGCTCACCCCGCATCTCAGGGCTCCTCTCCCCTTCCTCACCCACGTCCTTTCTAAGAACGTCTCAGCTCCAGTCCACGTCCTGATGCTGACGGATCTTCCCAAAGCAGCTCCAGCCCAGACCCTGCACGAGGATGGCCGAGGCCACCCGGACGCGATGGTCCAGACGCACAGCCTCGGAACCAGGACTAGGAGGTCAGCCCTCACGCCCCTGCCCTCCCCTGGCGTCCTGCCCACATGTGAGGGCCACTTGGTCCTCCCATCTGCTCAGCAGGACCCAGGGGTCAGCCTGGACCACCCCCTTCTGTATCCGCGTCCAGGTGACTGTCAGCACTGCTGATCCCGCCGCCAACACCCCCTTCCCGTGGCTGCGGCTCCCCCGCTCTGCTCCCCGCCCGCCCCCCAGGCCACCGTGTCCCCGGGTTCCTGGCAGAGTCTTTGGAGGGTCTCTCCGGGTCCCGTCCTCCATCTGCACCTCTAACCCATCCTCTGTGTCACAGCCCTAGGGAGCTTCTGGAGATGCAAACCCCAGCCAAGGACGCCCAGCAGAGAACAGCCCTGGGAGCTTCCCGCTGCCTTTGAGACTCCAAACTCCCACCACGGTTCACGACAGTCTGCGAGCTGACCCCCACCCTCGCGCCCGTGTCCGCTCTCACAGCTCTCACACTGCACCCCAGGCACGAGAACCTCCTTCCGACACGCGTCCTGCCGTCCACGCCGCGCCCGGGGCCTGAACAGCTACGCCAGCCCGGAGCCCGGACCTCGCGGACGCCCAGCGAACATCTGCCGCATTAACTAGCGCATCACGCCCCGCATGCTGGGGTTATAACCCTGTTCTAGAACAAGGCATGAAGTAACTGTGAACATGGGAAACGCCTCCATTTCCCACTGCCTTTCCTGGGAAGCCGTTCACCGAAGAATCGTAACTAAATTCTGAAAACCAAAGGCACGGCCCTCAGAGATGCACCTACCACAGAGAGTGTGGGTAAGCACGTCCACCTTCTCCCATAGGATCCTGAGCTGGTTGACACTGAAGCACAAATGTGAGTGATTTTAATAATTTATACCTACACCGGTCATACCTAAAAGAGCAGACATTTCTAATGTTCAGTGATAATCTTTAGAATTCCCAAAGGAAAACGAGCATATATTTGTTGGGGGACAGTCACAATATCCATTTTAAAACTTGTCACTACTCTTGTGGGCATTTTAATAAATATTTCAGCTAAATAAGATAACTGAAAGATTAGATTGTCATTAAATGTTAAGTTATATATAAATAAAGTTTATATATAACATAACATTTCACTTGAATAAGAAGTTTGAGTTATTATGGAAATAAGTGTCCATCAATGGATGGATAAAGAAGATACAGTATATATATTACATATCATATATAATACACACACACACACACACACACACACACACACACACACAATGGAATACTATTCAGCCATGAAAAAGAAAGAACTCTTGCCACCGTGACAACATGGATGGACCTTGAGGATATTATGCTAAGTGAGATAAGTCAGACACAAAAAGACAAATGCTGCATAGTGTCACTTATATTCAAAACAAAAACAAAAAATAAGTCAAATTCATAGAAACGGAGAGTAGCAAAGTGGTGGCTGGGGCTGGGGCTGGGGAGACAGCTGG